>NC_142204.1:992982-1323976 GCF_049639895.1 Pseudopodoces humilis | reverse complement strand
CACTCAAACACCCAACTCTGTGTGACTCAAGAAACACACCCTTAGTTTATGTTTGTGCTACAGCAACCAGTGCTTGAGGACAGTCTCCCAAAATGTATTGTAACTGCACAGATTCTGTTCCTTGGTGTGACAGCGAAAGAAGAAAGACAACTACGTAGGTGGAAAGACTGCAGGAAAGCAGTAAAATCAGGAAATGCCCAGGGAAGAAGAGCTTATAGTTGGTTGTTCCTCATCCTCACCACAGTTAAGCTTGTTTTTAATATGAAAATTCTGTTTTCCAGCAGTTAAAAGGCAGTCTCATTGAGATCTGTGTGGTTACACCAGTTTACTGAGGATCTAGCTCTAAGACTGCTGTTTGTTTGGGATATTTTATTGTAAACTGTTCCGTCTTCACAAATAACTCATCACCATAGGAGCCTCATATGGGCAGAAATGATCTCATCTCACTGGCCATCCACGAGCTGTAATTAAATAACTTATAGTAGGAGTCCTGAGGCTCCTGCCTGGTTTTAATTGTGTTTTCATTAGAGCAAGTATTGCTATTGTGCAAGTGAGCTGTGAGTTCTGCAGCGTGGCCTGAGCTGCCTCTGCAGAACCTCTGTGAACAACAAGCTCTGGCTGAGCTGTTACACCGTAAAGAAACAAAACGCTGCAGCTCACAACACACACAGACATCTTTAAAGCTACTTGGTTTAAAAGAAAGCAACATCCTTATTTCCTCCTTTTACTTTGCTGCCAAGAGAAATAATCATTCTAAGCCAGGACAAGGGAAAGCAGCCTTATGCAACAGACAAATGGCACTTGCAAATACATTTACAAATCTCATGATGTTGTTGCACTAATGCAGGCACAATAGCCTTCCTGAGAGAGTAAAAAACAAAACAAAAACAAAGGGATGGTACCAGAACAATCTACCTTCCAGCTGAAACCTGGCAAAGAAAGCAAGCAGCTTGCACATAAGGCCCAGGCTATGCAGTTTTGGTTTAACATCTGCTGCAGGAGTAGCTTTCCCCCCCCCTCAAAGCCACTGCAGTTATTAATATGGAGAAAATAGGATTATTGTCTGAACAGCACAAAGATGAAAAACTGTTTGTATCTGCAAGCTGTCTGCTTATTTAGAACGCATTCATTTCCTCCTGATAACACATATGAAGAGCAACTTAGGGAAAACTATTCTTTTGGAGAAGTTTTTTTTATTTCTTTTCCTCCCTGCAGATGACCTGTGATTTTTTATTCTTTTTCTAAGCGACAGAGAGGACACAAATTCTTGCATCTTCCCACCACATGCACGGGAAGGGTTTCCAAGCCATTAAATTCAAGGAGTCCAAATCATAATATTAGAATAATAAGGCATGATCTGGAGGGCTGCCTGCCACAGGAAGCTTGCCCTGAAGTACATAAAATCAGCTATTGCCATTACATACAGAGGTAAGTGTCTCTCAGGCTGTTTTTATTTCATACCCTAGCTCCAAGGAAATGGAAAACACTTCAAATGGAAAGTGGATGAAAATACTGGCCCTGATGATGGTTGCTAGGCACCACACAATGCAGAGAGGACTACTACTGGCCAGGCTTCAAGCAGATTTAGATATTGCTCTAATGAACATAGAGTGTCATTAAAATCCAAGGTCTGGTTTAAACAATTCTCAGAAGACTGAGAAAGGAAAATAATTTCATCTTGGCCGCATTTTCAAAAATAGGTACAATACCTGGGTAAGTGAACTCAGCAACTCATCATACTGAATTCCCCAGGAAAGGAAGATTAAATTGCACGCAAGGCTCCTCCTGAGCTTAAGTTCCTGGGTTCACTTGCACAGCACCTGTGGCAGGATGAGGATCCAGATCCTAACTCATTCTCAGCCAGCAGGGATCCAGAAGGGACATTTGTGTGTGCCCAGCTGCAGTCCCTGTCAGTCCCCCTGGCACCAGCCCAGGGTGACATGCAGCTCCCTGTGCCTCTGAAATAACAGGGACAAAGGAATGGGAAAAGGAGGAAAAGAAAAAGCTGTAGCACACAGCTGGCAGTGCCAGGGAGCTGCAGTCCCTGTCAGTCCTGTTAGCATTCAGGAACACACATAATCACAAATGGTTATATGAAGGTGCTTTATTAAAGAGCTCTGGGTGTCAGGGGTACACAGATCCAAATCTGACCCCATTTGGTTTTGAGCTGAACATGTTTTATACTCTATCATTATACAACTTACATATTAATTATTAAACTTACATTGTTCTGTTGTATACATTGATTTTACCCAAGCATGGATTTCTCATGATCCCCCCTTAGCCCCCTAACATTGTTCCTCATGTTCTTTAAACAATAATTATATCTAATCACATCTAACAATTGTATCATGGGTGCAGTTTGACCTGATCTTTAGCAAGCACAAGGCCTAACATTTACCAGGGCCTACCTTTAACACTTTTCCCAGGGCTTTCCACACCTAACTTTCTTTCTAACTCCCCGAATTTTCTAAGATTTTAAGGCCTTTTACTATCAGTCCCCCTGGCACCAGCCCAGGGTGACATGCAGCTCCCTGTGCCTCTCAAACAGGGACAAGGGACTGGGAAATCATCTAGGCTGGAAGGAACCCCTGGAGACAATCCAACCCACTCCAGGCCCTGCAGACAAAGCTGACTTCAGGTCTTTAAACCATTCTGTCCTTAGATTCAGCCTCTGAGTCTTCACAGTCTGGGGATTTTTAATTTTTTCTTCCTTTTTTTTGCAGTTCTTTGATCAAAGTTGGTTTTGTGGATACATGATGTTTCCTCACCCTGATCTGCCATTTCTCTTCATGCTTTAGATCTAGGAACTGACTGGGAATAAAATAATGTCTTTAGTCATCCCAGATTTTGAAACATAAATATTAACTTCTCAGTTTTTGTGTGTCTGTTCAAAATGCTTTATTCGGACATAGTTTGATTCTGCTGCTCTCAATTTCTCCTTATATTCTGAATATTGTTATGGATACTTAAATAAAAACAATTCTTAAAAAAGTCTGCAAATTGCCATCACTCCAATCCAAAAAACTCCAAACAATCCTGTGCAAGTCAAGAACATGAAACTACATCAAACTACAAATACACACAGAGCTCTATTCCAAAAGTTTCATTTTCATGAGGCCATACTAAATTTCTCTATTAAAAAAATAGTTTCAATGAATAATTTCCTTAATATTTTCTGCAAAAAAAATTTACTTTAGGTCATCTGATATTAGAAGCAGAAGCCTCTGTTTAGATATTCATTTGTCTTACATCACATCTTCAGAGCATTTTATTTTTTTTTTGTACTTATCTTACCATCTTTTTAAAAATATTTTGAGATTGTGTCATAAATTGTGCTCCAATCTACTAATGGTGTTTGGACAGAATTTCCATTTCTTAAAAGTTTGTTAGGCTCTAATGAATTAGTTCTTTTTCATGATTCATTGTGTCAAACTTAATACCTTTATTTTGCTATTCAATTTACTCTGGTAGCAAAATGCACATAAGTGGCCTTCTCCAGTATAATTTTACAATTTATAAAATTTATAATTTCAGTTTTCTCTTTGTTTTTTTTCCATCTAACTTTCAACCATATTGAATTATTTTTCTTCAAGCCTCATAAATGAAACCATGTAAATCGGTCTCAAAACACCTCTGCTAATAAATTAGAGTTCCTCCACTTAAAAACTGAATTACTTCTAGCCTTCTATGGAGAGGATTGGGTTATGAATTTCAGCCATTATAAACTGGTAAAAAATACCATCATTCTATGAAATAGTTATCTCCATTCTATCTCCAGCTCTTCAGCAGGTTCTTTGATCCAGACCACAGCAGAATCAGCTCAGGAAAGAGAAATTTAAAAGGATTTTTAATCTATTTTCATACAGGAGTTTTCATTTTTTAGCTTCTGGCATGTTGTGCCATACTGCTGCTGGTATTATATTTATATATATATATATATATAATGTTTGCTGTACTTACTGATATTTTTTACAAAAGGCAAGAGTTTGTCAAGATACTGCTTGAAGCTGGCATTCTATGTCTGTTCCTCAGCATCTACAGCAGTGGTTTAATTCTCAAAAGTGCTGAGCATACTGCTTCTGCTTGAATTTTCAGAACAAAGAATCAGAGCCACAGAAATTCTTATTTTTTCCCCTAAAGAAAGTCTGGTTTTCAAAGTTTATTTGACATGCTTTCTTTTTTTTTTTTTTTTGTGATACAGCTAGGAAATTTAACAGGTGAAGCAGAAAAGCCTGACTAAATAAATAAAAGCTTTATATCAGTACTGGAATTCATTGCCACATTCTCCGTAGATGGAGACAAAAATAGCTTTAGTCTTCCTTTTTGGTCTTAATACCAATGCACTGCCAAGAGTTTATCAAGAATACAAATTTTGACATTCCAGATCAAAGACAGCAATACCCAGCCTACTGAATTTCAAACACAACCACAGGATCAAAGTTTTGCCACCATGACACATTAAAAAAAATAATAATAAAAAAAACAATCAGAAAGGAGAATAATCAAAGTTATCCTACAAACTCATATCCAATACAGCCAGATCACTGATCTGGTCAAATCTAATGTTGGGTAGTGGGAAATTTCTAACATTTCATAGAAAATCACAAAGTCTCCATCGTACCTTTGGACAAGGTTAGAAATTTGTGACCACGTAGAAAGTAGAGAGATGTGAGGAACTTCTCTGACTCCCACAGGCAGTGGGACCTCCTGTGTCAAAGTCTGCTGCATAATTAGACTTTGATAATCATTCATTTCCTTCATTGGAGTGCAGCCACCACATTGTTTTATCAGAAGTCCTACAAATTCCCATCTTTATAAGCAAATTTCACAAATTTCTGTGCACAGTTTCGCGTGACTGAAACAAAACTTGTGCTACTATCAAATCTGCTTAGCCTTGATACAACCACATGCTACAAAGTTTATGAAAAACAGAATGAAGGATGAAAAAATATTTATATATTCTATAAAGTTTATGAAAAACAGAATGAATTTCATGTTCAAGGTCTTCTTCCTTGTCCTGGCACAAACTAGAAGCTGCCCCCAGTCGATAAGTTAATTTTACCTAATGTAGCTGGAAGAGTGTCAGGCCTGTCAAGGAGATAGACGTGGTCACACCTCTCCTCTGCCAGCTGCACAGCTCTTCCAAACCACTTGTCATGCACAAAGATGCAAGAGTCTGTCTTAATCCACTGCAGTGTCAGACCACAAAGTCTTCAGGACAGTGACTCACTGCAATGACTGAAGCTGAATTATTGCACTATCTGATTTGAATCTCTCTGGATCTAGGAGAAAACTCTCCTTCTCCATGCTGGTCCTAAAACCAATCTCCCTCCAAGATTTAGACTTGAGGGACAGGATGAAAAATTTAGTGTCTATATCTCAACTTGCTCTAAGAGGTCAAGGAAGGCAGGAGAAAGCAGAGCTGCAAAGACCAGAAAAAAAGGGTTTATATTGATGATTCCATTCCAAATTTCTAATTAAAAAGCTTGTTTTCTTTTTTTTTTTTTTCCCAAAGTTATCATAGCCCATAGTTCTTTAAAAACTATGCTTTTTTCAATCTAGAATTGTTATCCACCTGTAGAGCATCTAAAGGCAATGAGGGAATAGAGTCTTTAAACCTTCCTTCTCTCAGCCTAGTCCAGTTCCCTGATTTATTTTTAATTCCTACACCACAAAATAGGAAATTTTTTTGTAAATTAACAAACATAACCCTTTGGCCACAGTCTCAAACCAACCACCCAAAAAATTATTTCAAAATACCGTGGTTACATCCATGATCCTTGGTGCTTAATCAGTTTAAGATATGTCAGTTCTCAAACATTAAATGACAAAAACGAAGGAAGTTTGGGCGCAAGGAGAACCTAAACACAGAATGTAGCAGAAATGTTACAGAAAGGAGACTGGTTAATTACAGGGGATATTTTCTTCCCTTCTAATCCCCATTCTAATCAGAATGGGCCTAAATGCCCAGGTTCTGAACACTTGCCAGCAATGGAATAGAGTCATGACATTTATTCCAGGCAGAGGGAAAAGGTCTGTAAAGATGACAAAATCTCACTGTACAGAATTGGATTTTTGGTGGGTTTAGTTTGTTTTATATTTAACCCTCTTCTGATTTTGTTCTTTTTGTCTCACATTCATTAGATACAGGTGAAAACTTAGCTATCATAGTTCAGAGCTACTTTAATAAAGCACAAAAACAATCCTGTCATATTTTTATATCCTCAAATGCTTTGTTTAAAGGCAGTGGCACTTTATTATACTTCTAGACATACAAGAAGCAACAAGAGACCTCTTCCAGTTGTACCATATCAGAAAATGTACCTTAAAATATTAACTTCAGTTTTACACTGACAGATACAGAGCTATGACAGAGTAATCCTAAACCCTCTCCTTCTGTTTTGGCAAATTTACACAGTTTAAGAAACTGAAAATGTTCTGTGACCTCACTTATTCTTAAAAATAGGCTTGTAAAGCAGTAATTGCTATGATATCTGCCACTTGCTTTGATACATGTCTCTGGCTTCAAGATAGCTCTTGATACTCAGATAAGCTCGCTCAGATAACAGCTTGTATTGGCAGATAAATTCTCTGCTCACATTTGTGAGAAGGAGCCCAGCACTGGAGAGAGCTGCTCGAGTCACACAGGACTGCTTCTTCCAAGCACTGCTCCCAGAGATTTGGGGCAGGGATCTGTTGCCACTGAAGATGAATAGATCACACAGACACAGGTCAAGATGTGGTGAAAAAAAGAGAAAGTTTATTTTTCCTCCCAGGATTTATAGGCTTCTTACCATGGCCAGGGATTGGATGGTCAGGATAACACTTTCTCACTGCACTGGCCATGAGAGATGCCCATCACAAGACGTGTAACAGAAAGAATGTACACATATCTATGTTTACAGTTACTGTCCTGGGAAAGTCTTTAGAAAACCATGTCAGCAAGCTCAGAAGCTGAGTTTTCAGGGTGACACGGATCAGCTTTTGTTCCCTGCTTAGCACAACAGGGTTGGGCCTGGCTCTGGGGCCTGGAGCAGCTTTGGCTGATGATGTATGATGTAACAAGATGTAACAAGAAAGGTTCTGGTGAGACTTCTGGGCCATTAAAAAATGGAAGGAGCTTTGGCTCCTTCAATGGTTTCCCTGATGGCAGGGATGGCACACCCAGATCAATCTGTGCACGCTGCTGAGGGAAATGTTCTCTGCTGCTCCAGGCTGCTTTCACTCAGCAGAGCAAAGCCCAGATGACAAGCCTCACTTCAATCCCTGCTGAAGATATTCTCAGCAGGATACACAAAATGCTTTTAGAATCAGCTGCAGCCCACTGGAATTCAAAGCTCCTTCAGTTCTGAAAGCCTGTCCTGCTGCACTGCTTTCACCTGAGCAGTGATGGCCACAAAACCTCCTCCACCCTCCCAAACACCCTCACAGGCACATCCAGAGCAGCAAAAACTGATCCATGGGCAGAACCCACATTCTGCCCACCACTGACACCTGAGCTTTCAGCTTTCCTGTTTTCCAGATTCTGCACTGCATTAGGATGGAACTCTGAGCTTGACATAAAGTGTCAGCAAGTTCTCCTCACAGCTCGGGCAGACGCGACAATTTCCAGCCCCAGAACCGAGGACACCATTGCAGCTTCAGGCCCAAAATGTTTAAACAACAGTGAACTGAGGGGAGAAATCTTCAGCATAACCTGAAGCTGTAATTGGAGAATAAACCCCAATATGGACATAGACCAAAACTGATCAAAGTGTGAAAACTCCTGACCCAGGGTCCATCCTGGGTGTAGCCACAGCCAGGCTCTTGCACTGCTCAAGGTGATACTTGGAAGGGTTTTTAATAAATACCTCCTTTATTCCTTTAACAAGGAATAAAATACCAAATGCTTTTAGAATCAGCTCTAACCCATTGAAATTCAGGCTGCTTCTTCAGTTCTGAAAGCCTGTCCTGCTGCACTGCTTTTACCTGAGCAGGGATGGCCACAAAATCTCCTCCACCCTCCCAAACACCCTCACAGGCACATCAAGAGCAGCAAAAACTGATCCATGGGCAGAAACCACTTTCTGCCAACCACAAAATGTTCATATCAGTAATGCAGGGACACAGAACCTCTCAGAGCATCAATATAATGTAAAAAATTATTCACAACTGCTAACAATTCCAAAATCCATATTCACACATTATCTTGCCTGTGTTATTTGATATAGTTCAATGCTGCTTAAAAAAAAATCAGATAAATATTAGTAAATGTAGCTTCCTTCTCTTTTTGAAAAAGTTATTTCAAGAAACAAGTGCATAATTTTACTGCTAATGACTATTTATCTGATAATGACATAATTTAATTTGGAGAGAAATACAGAAATTTTTACTTCTCCAGTTTTAAATTAGTCATTTAAAAAGTCTCTATCAGTGACAACACACAGAGCCTTCTCAGAGCCCATAGTGCTATTCACATAATTTAGGTCACATATATTTTTACTGGATTTATTTGTGCTGGTTGAATTAGGCCTATCAGCCTGAGTCACTCACAGGAAAGTTTCAACTCAGGGATTTTTATAACCATTTTATAACTCCTTTGTCCTATGTACTATCAGAGTCTTTTCAAAAGTGTATAATTAGTGTTCCTAATAGAACTGAACTGCTTTTCATAGAGTCACTATATTAACTATCACTAAAATGACTAAGGCATTGTCATGATACATACACTTATAATTTACAAGTGCAGAATGTTATAACCCCTGGCAGATGATACTTTTGTGGGTTCTGTGACCTTCTCATGACATTGCTAAATCTATTCTCTTTAAAAAGTGTCAGACAGGAGCTGACACCTGTTCTAACTCCAAGTACCTGACTCTGGAGTGAAAGCAAATGTAGAAAACCAACACAAACACCACTCATTTCCTCGTTAGCTGTGGCTGGATGAGTGCTCTCACATGACAGTTCTATTCTTAGACAAGTTGTGAAAATAGGAATGATGGAACAAGAAAGGTTCTGGTCAGACTTCTGGGCCATTAAAAAAAAAAAAATAAAATAAAAAGCATCTCCATCAACATTTTCATAGAAATTGAATTCAGGAAAAGTGCAAGGAACGAATGTGGTGACCTGAAGAACCATTACAGGATCCTCTTAATCCTGTGGGATGTGTTCCTATATTGCTGTCCTGTTTTGCAAGTGAGGTTTCCCAGAATCCCAGCGATCCAGAAAGTGGCCTGTGCTCATCATCCTCCACATCTGCTGGCACAGAGGCCACCATGGCCAGCTGGAAGCCAGGTACATCCAAACACAGATTAGGTAACACAGCACATTTGCTTACCCATCTTAAGAAATTCACAACTGCAATTCCAAGTTGCACAGGAGTGTTTTAACATCCTCAGGAAACGAGCAGCAACCCATAGCAGTCCATGAAAGAAACCTTATCAACAAAAGATATATTTAACAGCAAAATTTTACAGAAGCATGTGCACAGAGAAAAAATATCTCCATTTGCAAATGCATCAGTGTCTGGACTCTAATGGCATCTTGGTGATATATTAGCCAGCTAAAATATAAATTTTCAAGTTATTTTTACCAGATTTCAGGATAGTTTTGCTGGACTGCCTTCCTAGAAAATGTGAGACTTGCCAAAAACTAATGCAAAACCAGCAGGATAGTTTTCCAACGTCAAGAATCAACACCCAGACAACACTAGGGAGTGTCCTAGATGCCACAGAGCTCATCCCAGGCTGGTTCCTGGGCCCAGAGAAATTCTCTTTCACTGCTATCACGGAGAATGAATGCAGTCCCCTCCAAGTTCTGCTGCACCCAGCTTTGAAGGGGCTCCAGCAGGATCCCTGCACAGCTGGCCACCTTGCAAAAATGTCCAAGTGGGGCTGTGCTTCCTCTCCACAGAAGAGGCAGGACTGAAAGGGAAGCAGGGAGCTTGTTTAAGTAGGGTAGGACAGCCCTGAGCAGAGCTGGCACCTGTTGATGCTCTGCGTGTGAGCACCGAGCACAGCTTGCTCTCCTAAGCTGAATTCTAGGGAAGTTCCCCAGTCAGGAACTTTATTAGAAATACTGAGAGGATTCTGTTCCAGCAAGGTTTCTGAGGCCTTAGAGGGATCCATTTTTTTCAGATATCTGGGACACTTATATCTGGATTCAAAGTGGCTGGGGAATTGATGGAAATAGGGACAGTATCTAGACCATGCTGCTAGGTCTGTTTTCCTTGGAGAGAGGCTGAAATGCCTTGGGTCCTGCCATCTCCTTTATAGTCCTTGTGTGTGACTCTCCACTAAAAGCTCCTTGAAATAAAGCTACTGAAGGGCATCATGAGCATAACAAAGTGCCACAAGTCTGATGCTGAAGTGCCAGCTTCTTTGTGAACCTCCATTGCCAAGACTACAGCAGGGTTCGTGGTGCCACTTCACAGATTTCCAGTTTCTCTTGCTTAACTGCAGTGTGAAAACAAAATTAGATTTGAGGATGCATGTTTTGAATATAGGGCCATATCACAAATGAACAAACCAACACTGAAATTATCTGCTTCCCTTCCCCTTAATTTCTGGCTGAGATTGCCACCTCAGCTTATTTTTTAAGTCTTTGTACCTTTCTGAGATGAAAAATTTTTGCTGAATATTCTTTCATAATTACTAGGCTCCCAAAACAGATACTTCCTTATTTAACAAGACACAACTTTTACAATACATGACAGCACCCTGAAAGATTCAGGAAAGCACAGAATTTTGTTTTGCTCTTGGAAATTCCAAATTAATATCCATATGATCAGGATTATCACGTGGATAATGTGCTAATGTGATCGGCAGGAATTTCTGGTGCTCGTTTGGTTTACAAGATGTGGCTTTGGTGACCAGCTTAATTAAAAAACCTACTGAGAGGGAATTAAAGGCATGTTCTTGGGAAGAATTCACCCACCTGAAGGGGTGTAGAAGTAGAAAATTCCCTGTAAAGAGTTTTACCAGTCACAATCAGATTTTGTTTCCCAATTCATTTGGATCTAAGTCCACAAAACATACGAATGCACACATTTGTACCAACAAAATCAGCAATTTGAGATAAAAGTGCATTTCCAGATGTCTGTCTGGGTTTGGTGGTTCCTCCATTACTGTCTCAGGGAGAACATCTCAGCTGACAAGCTTGACCCTTCCTCTTTCCTCAGATTTAATTGCAATAACAAGCCACAAATCTTCAGTTTTTAACTTAGAGTTACATTCTTTTAAACCAAACTGAAAGGCCAGGCTGGACAGGCCTTTGAGCAGCTGGGTCTGGTGGGAAGTGTCCCTGTCCATCACAGGGCCATTGGAACTAGAGGATCTTTCAGGTCCCTTCCAACCCAGTTTCTCCTCTATTAAAAGTCAAGATATGACCTTAAAAGACAGATATTCAAAATACACTGCTTCCTTCCCTTTCCTTTCCCTCCATACCAGCTGAAGGTTGGCCAGAAAACCATAAAGCAAAAAATCCTTTCTGGATTTTGAACCTCAAAGTTCTGGTTTTCAGGCTGCCCTTAGGGTGGAAGGAGTCCATCTAACTCAGAACTGTGCCTCCAGGAGCAGCCAAAATCAAAATCCAAAGGGAGATCAGCGACAAGACAGGCTTGTACCTCTCCTTCATCCTTCTCCCAGCCTCCAATTATTTTCAGCTCAGGGAATTCCCTCAGCTGGATGCAGTTTATCTAATTATTAATCCTCAATGGACCTGTCTTCCAAACTCTTGTTCCACTCTCCTCTGGAGTTAATGTCAACTTTCTGCGGTTTTGCACAACAGCAACACCTCAGACTAAACCTCTTGCTTGTTCTTGAAGTAATGTCAGAGGGGAAGAGTGAGAAGAATGAGTCATTCCTGTCTCCTGACTCAACTTTTGTCCGGGAATGCTATTTTCCTGTGAGGCTACAGGGAATAGGTGGGAACTGCTGCTCCTTGCATAAGTCAGTCATTTCAGTGCAAAACTTCATTTTAAGAAGCTATCAAAACGAAAGGTTTTACTGAAAGTCATAAAAGGATGCTTGAAGATGGAAGCTGACCAACACATAAAGCTTATAGACTTCTTCAGTTCACTAAAAGCAGACTGGAAAATGAATTTCTGCTCACTGAAACAAAACAATACCAAGTAGCAAGGAAAAAAACCTGCTAAGAACTCAGCCTGTTTATCAGCAGTTCAGGGTAAGATTATTTAACAAACTGCATTTGCTGTCACAGGATTATGAGTATTTCAACAACAACAAAAAAATATTTAGGTTGAGAAAGACTCAACAACCATCATATCTGCAAAATACCACAGACTTGATAATCTAAAACGAAGCTAGGAGAATTTTTTATTTTTTTTACAGAAAATGATGAGGCAATGAGAAGGTTTTAATTTCTAAATAAATAACATCCATGTGAGAATACAGTTTTGCTTTCCTCCTGCCTCTCCTCTCCCTGTTCTAGCACTCAGTGATGGAAGCAAAGACAAGCATAAATCACTATATGCCATCAAGGCAAAAGTGTCCCTGAGAGTCTGGCATCATGCCCAGGATTTTACTCACTCCATGACAAGTGGTGCTCTCTTCAGCTCAGATTTATCCAGCCTCATCAATAAATACCTCAAGCATGGTCATCTGATGGACATGGTGAGATTAGGTTCCAAAACATTTAGGGTTGTACACGGTATTTCACTATTGTAAAGAAAATGGCAAACATCCTGAAGCAGGAACAATTTCTTTTCCTTACGTTAAATGTCTGAACAAATTGTTGTACAATCCTTGATGGCCAGACATAACATGAGGGCTTTTTTAGAATTTACTCAGTGCTTTTTCTGTGCATTATTCTAGGAACCATTTCCTGCTCAGTGTTTGCTCAATAATCATCACCCCTTTACTCACTCATGTATGACGTGGGAGAACATGCTTTCATCTGAGTCTGAGCAAGCAAGATCTGCATCTGCTCACAAGCTTTCAGCCCTTGCTTTTCTGAATCAGACCAGGGATGTAAAATAACAGGTTTTATGTGGCAAGCAAACAGAACAGACTCAAAGCTCACAATCAGTCCCTTGCTCCACAGTCCAATTAAAGCATATTTAGTGATAGCAGAGGAGAATAACCACATCATCACCTGTGTGCAGCACAGGGCTCCAGCAGGTACCATGGGGAGGAGATGGAGAGACATGTCAGGAGTAGCCAAACAGCAGAGGAAACACAACATTTTGTTTGCAAGCTGTTCAAGCAACACTCACTCACCCACTGAGATCAACCTGCATGTTTCCAATTTTGCTGAAGCAGGGCAGGCTTAAGTGTATTTATCAGAGAATTGGGAGCTATTGAACAATCAGCCTCAGCTTAGCCAAAAGCAAAGGCATGAGCTTGGGATCAAGGAATGCAGGTCAGGTTTATCAAGCTGTTATTACACATTGGAGAGCAACAGTTTCTCAGGGTGGCTTCCAGATCACACCCAAGGCCAGCTGAGCACAGGCATCAGGGCACAGCTTTTGGATAAAATGGCTAATTCCAGGGTGCCCAATGAGTTATTAACTTCTTTGCTGTGCCAGTGACAGCAAAAACTGAAAGCTTGATCTAACTTCTATGGCCATCCTTCAAATAAAGTGCTGATGAGTGTTTTCAGGAGAAAGAACAAAAACAATTATCACCATCAGCAAGTAATGAGAACAAAGAAAAAGTTACAGCCCTTTTAATACAATCAAGCATAACCTGACAGAATTTACATGGAGTTTAGAAATACATTTGCATTCTCAGTGTAAATTTGCAGATCAGTAGAGGAATGTATGGAGGAAAAAGCCCTCTCTATTTTTTAGGTTGTATCATCCTTTATCAGCTTTCAATTAGAAGTGAGGTTCTTACCAGTACATTATGAACACCTTCCCTTTTCTTGATAAAGCTGTTAGAGCATGAATTTATATGACCAGCAGAAAGCAACACTAGAGGCCTGAAATCATCACTTCTCACTTTAAAATACAGTCTGATCTATGGAATTTGCCTAAAACTTGGAATTTGTGCTCACCTCTGGGCCCTGCTATGGTCTAGTTCATTTGGTCTCTCCCTAGTCCCAGCGGGTCAGACACACTTTCGAGAGGTCGGAGGCCACTTTATTTTAAGCAGCTCAATGAAAAAGGAATAATTTTCAGCTCCCTATGGATTTTCATGCTTTCAAAAGGTCAAAGGCTCTGCAGAGCCCAGTTTGCCTTCTGGGCTGGAACAGTAAAGGCACATCAGTTCCTGCAGCCAGAGGCACCCGGAGCAGAGCGGCTGTCACTGAACCAGGCTGTGCTCTGTCCATGCATGCAGAGCATCGATTAGAGCTTGGAAACTGTCCTGATCCAAGCTGGAACTGTGCCCAAGGGACAGCAGTGCATGGCCTCACCTCTCTGCTCCAGAGGCTGTTCTGCCTGGTCTCTCCTGCTGCCCATCCCGGTGAACAGGCACAAGGCAGGGGGAGAGGCTCCCCTCCTGCACTCACAGCAGCTCCAGCCTGGTGCCTGCCCCCTGAGCTTCTGTGGGCTTTTGGAAAAGACTGGGAATGACAGGGAAAAGACAATTACACAGCTCTGACAATTACACAGTGAGAGTCACATGAGCATCACCCAGAAACATCCATAGCTGAGCTCACCCACAAGAAGAGCTCAGAAGTGGAGCCCAGCAAAGATGGAACCACGCTCTTCATAAGTTCTTCATCAATAGAGGCATTTAAAAAATAATAATAATAAAGCCCAAGACATACTGAAGAACCCATGGTATGAAAATCCTACTTGGGAAATTACTGTTCATTTAAGAACCACTTGCATCCAGTGAAACTTCTCTTTGTGTATTGTGAAAGCAGCAGTGGACACACAAACTGGCAGAGGTGTCTGGTTCAGGTCTGGGTGATGGAAGGAGGGAATGAACCACAGAAAACTGTTTTAAACACACTCCTTAAACTCCTTAAATGGCCCAACAGTGCCAGCTGTGTACCACAGAAAGTGACTTGAGTGACCAAGAGGAACTGAGGGAAACCCGTGAGCAGCAGCCTGAACACAAGCTGGGATCTGTCTCAGCCTCCTATTTCAATACATATTGAAATGTGAAAGCAAAGGTGGGCATTTCCAAAGGGAACTCTCAGCCAGGAGTGAATTTATTTCAGGAGCTATTTAGCAGAAGTATTTCCAGGGTTGTATCAGCAGTTTCTTCCCTCCAATACCACGCTGCATTTTCCCTAGATCTGCTCCTGCTCTTTGTACTGCTCTGTCCCTCATGTTGCTGTATCCTCTGTGCAAGGACTGCAAAGTGCAAGCTCAAAATTCAGCAGAATTAGACCTCCTGAATCTGAAAAGTTACAAATGCATTTCTGCATTTATTATTTCCTCCTCTTTCTTTCGCTACACAAGCTTTCAGTAGAGAAAAAAACATCAAAAATACTCAAATATTATCATATTAATGGCCTCTGAAAGGCTAAAACACTCAACTTTGCTTCAGTTGTTGCTTCCTTTTCCCCCTATGAGCTGCCAAATACTTGCATGCAACAGCCTGGTGTGTCAAAAGGAAAGCAAAGCAGCAGCAATTTTTAATGTTTTTATCCTAGGGACAATGAAATCAAGCTTGATCAATGAGATCAAGCTGATCTGGACATTAATATTTATATCCAATATTAAAAAATAAAGGATGAAACTGGAATGTAATTTTTAAGTGTGTAAAATGTAATAAACACAATTTGAGTGAGAAAAGGGCAGTGCTGGAATATGAGCTGCTATAAACAAGAATTTATTTATGTCAGGAGGAAAGCATCACACCCCTGAGATGGATAAAAATTGTGTAATTGACAAATGAGAAGTAGGATACAATGAAAACATTAAATAAGAAGATCTATAAAAAAGCCAGTGATTCACAGCTAAAACTTGGTTCAGGTTGAATCAGGGAAGAATACATCATGGTTAATGGCTTATAACAATTAGCACACAAGTTGTTTGGGTGAAGGGAGGTTTATCAGATCCTTGCTGGTCCAATGAAACTGGCATCAATGCAACTTAAGCTGTAAACCACAGCTGCACATCCAACCCAGACATCATCATGGAGATGCCAGCTTTTACCTCCTGCTCTTCCTACTTGGACACACAGCACTGGATTTTACAGAAAACCCCAGGTGGAACTCCAGTATCACCACAGGGCTGTATGGGATTATTCAGTGTTTTCTCAGGCAAATGCCCATTTAGGTTCTTGGACTCTGGAGGCACCTGAGGCGTTTAACAGAAGCAGGAAACTGGAATTCCTCTATTTCCTTCCCTCAGCTGCACGGACAGCAGTGATCTTAAAGAGCAGAAGCAGCAGATTTCCTTGTTCTGATGCTTAAAGTTTCAGCTTTTCTATTTTTTCATATTCTGCACTGCCCAGGTGTGGAGTTTTGAGCTTCGTGTTCAGTGTCAGTGAGCTCTCTTCACAGACAAAACAATTCCTTTTCCAGCTCCATACCAAGGACAGTCTTTACAGGGTTCAGGCCCAAAACCAGGAACAGCACTGGGCTGAAGGGAGAAAACAAGGGTGGGACTCCATAACCTGGAGCTGGGACTGGACAATGAATCCCTGATATGCAGATGGACCAAAACTTCTAAAAATGTGAGCCCTGGTGAGCAATCATCCATTTTGTGACCATTTTTGGTCCTTCTTGGGTGTAGCCCTGGCCAGGCTCCTGCACTGCCCCAGGTGTGTCCTTTAAGGCCTTTCAATAAATCCCTGCTTTATTCTGAACCCTGTCCAGCCTCTGTTCCAGGCCAGCCCTCTCCAGGCATCAGTTCTACAGCAAAACAATCCTCCAGAATGAAATGCCCCAGCACCACAGTGACACCAGTCCTGTCTGAGACCTTCCTTTGTCATTGTGACCATCCAGCCACCACAAGAGAAGATGTGCATCCCCTTTGATGTTATTTCAATTCACATTTTTCATCTCAGCCAGCTGCTCCTGAAGGGCATTGATGTGCCTTTTGTCCAGATTCAGGCATTATCTTGATGACCATAATGAGGAGAAGCTTTCTGTTTGTTTGTTTTTGAATACAAGTTTGGATTGTGAAACAATTATGCAACTAGGTCTTTAAAAAATCTTTTGTGGCCACATGTTTGCCTGCATAATCTCATCTAAACAGGGATTCTTGTTTAAAAGTGACTCAGACAATAAGGCCACACAAGGATAACAGCACTGTAAGTGGTTTTCAATGGATAAAAATAATAATAATAATAAAATTACGTGCAAGTTCCGCTCTTGTGTGAGGTTTTATATTTGAGGGCATGTAATAGAACCGAAACATTTTAAAACATCCACATAAAAAGCATTCACCATGCTTCAGATCAAAGAGTCATAGTAAAAGATTAAGCACATCTATTGCTAAGTAGAAAAACATTTCAACATACCAGATGAAGATAACCATGTGCAAAAGACATTTGCTTCAGTTCCTAATAAAAGCTACCTAAATATAAACTTTACAAGCAACAGACAATGGCAAACCAGCAGAAGATGATGGATTCTGAAACCCCACGCTCTCCACCGGTGCAAGTTTATCAGGACAGCCTGAAAAGCAGCTTCACCCTTGCCAACACAGCTAGCCAGGGCTCCACACTCCTCCCATTTCCATTCTGGAATGTTCCTGCTGCTGGAGCCGGGCATCTCCCACGTGCCACTGCCAAATTCAGCACACAGGGCTGAGGTGCTGCCACCCCTGCTGGAGAGGAGCTGTGCCAGGAACAGGTTTGCAGCCCCAGGAAGGGAACAGCTCCCAAAGGTGCTCCTCTGGCTCCTCTTGGGTGAGCACCAAGACACGGATTTGCGTCGCATGTCCATCAAAATTTACAGCTATGCACCATCAAAGCGTCTCCACCAAGCAAAACACACATTCCTTGGTGCCCCAGAGATCACCACAAGCTGTTAGGGCTCTAGCAAAAGATGTCCAGAGATGGTCCAGCTGCCTTGCCTAGGCTTGGGTGCAACAGAACTTTCTGAGGGTGCCTTCAGGAGATGACCTGCTGAGCCAACCTTCCAGCATCTGCCAGAAATGCAACACACTGCAAAGGCACTAATGAAGATTTCCTGCTGCTTGCTGGATGTCTTTCCCTAACCTGTGGTCTCTCAGGTGTCTTTGCTAAGTACAGGCTCTTCATGGGAATTGTACAAGCAGGAAAAGAAGTTTCACTCCATGGGGTTACGGACAACATCAATTATATGTTGTCCAGCATTTTATGAAGGTGAAATCAAGAATTTGCTTGCTTTGAGGCTGCCTGTCATTCATCCAGGAGGGCTGAAGAGCTGCTATGCTGTACAGAACCTCATGTTTTAGGAGTTAGAAAGCACAGGAGAGAACAGGAATTGTCCAGGGGAGGAATAACCAGTCAAAACTGTGACAAACACACAAAACATTCCTCCCTTTGGGCAATTCTGTCCCTTGGCAAGCGGCGCATCTGTTATTTTACTTCTAAGGGAGCTATGAAAACTTCTTGGGGTATTTTTTCTAGTTTGAACAAGTAGATGGAGCATTTCCTTTAGAGTCAATGGCTTTGTTCACATCAGCAAAGCCCAATGCCCCAACAACTGTTTGTCAGTGGCATGCACTGGATTAGTGGATGGTGTCTGGTGACAGCCAAACTCCAGTGAGGTCAGTGGGAAACTTGCCTGACTTAAAACCCAAGAACATGGTCTAGTACAAGCTATACATGAAGGAACCTAAAGGAGATATGAAATACACTTTCTAGATTTTCTAGATGCTTATTTCCTTCTTCATTAAAAGATTCTGAAGAGCTCATGGACAGAAGCCAAACATCCCAAAGACTTACAGAAGGGTAAGGATGCTTGTATCAAAAAGGACTTTCCATTTTGAAAATTTCCACTGTTTTTAAAAGACTGTCACTTTTGGAGTGGCAGGAATTAGACTACAGTGAAAACATCACTGCTTAAATACTCTTTTATTTAGCCTGCTTCCACATTTTTTTCTGTTTTTCCTAAACAGGTAAAAAAAGTCATAAAAAATCCAAATGAAACACACACACACACACACAAATCCTACAGTGAACCTGAGGTTTGATAAACAAGAATAATTACCACCTGAAGGAAACAACCCCAACTAACACACTTGTTAAGATTTAGGAAGCCTACGCATAAAGAAAGGGAAAACGGTAATCAGAGCTGTCAACAAAAATGGGATAAATAATGTTTGGGCTAAACTTGCCATCAATCAGAACCAAAACACACAGCTAAAGTTTCAAAATCACTTATACATACAACCTACAAGTTTCAAGTTTCTCTTTTCACAGGGTGGGGTTAGTTAGTGCAAGAGTTTATCATTCTTTGCATTGTGCACAACTCACAGTCCTGCACGTGAGTGTCCTTGTCTACTGCTGGTGGTCAGACATCATTGAGAGGGACACTGATTTCAAAAGCAAAAGGCTCAGATTAGGAGACAGATGTGTGGAGAATGAAGCTAAAAAAAATGAGGAGACAGAATGTGCACTGGGATTAATTACTTGGTGACAGAGTCCAGGTTTAGGAAAAGGAAGGGAATTTAAGAGTAAAATTAACAAGAGAAGTGATCAGGAAGCTGAGGAAGCAGAGCACTGGGGTCACATGAGAAAACAGGTGGGAAATGTGAAACCCATGGGTGGTTTCACATCCATGAAATGTGATGGATGGAGGGGAGACTGCAGATAGGAGGAAAATGGAAAAGGGATGGGTCTGTTGGAATGTGTACTGGAACAAGAGGAATTACTTAGCAAGGATTATGGATTTAAAAAGTAAAAAACAAATGGGGGGACACAGCCCTGAGAGATGTCAGGTCCCATAAGGAGATGGCAAACAACAACCAGCACAGACTGGATGAGGACTCTGGGGCTGCTGGTACAAAGAGAAGCTGGGATTTGCTTGGGACTCAGAACCCAACAGTTTTCCTCCCGCTAGTAATACATATGTCAGTCTCTGCTTTACCAGTTTCATCTTCACAAAGCCTAGGAAACGACATGACTATGTTAAAAAAAAAAACAAACCCAAAAAACCCTGCTTTTTACATTTCTGTTTTAGTTAGTGACTACTATCTTGGAACTGATTGCTAGGGATTCTTCCCTTACAGTCTTTTCTACAGCATTTCATGTAATGAAATGTGATTACATTTCATGTAATGGTGTGATGGAAAAATTGGGATGGCAATTTACCCAAGGCCACACAGCTTTTCAATTCCAGGGCCAGCACACAAGTCGAATGTCCCAGACCCAATGCTTATCCTTCCACCCTTGTGCTTCCCTGCAGCTAGGGATGCTGAGCTCCTCCCTGTCAGAAGCAGGGTTTCTGAGAACTTTGGGAAATGTTGAGCCTAAATTCCATTATCTTCAGCCTCCTCAGAATCACAGAGTGATTCACAATCTTTCTGGAAGAAACCCTCCAGGATTTTTTTTTGGCACCGTTTCCTCTCTCCTCACTCTGACTCCAGTGGCTTTGCAGCCGCCTCAGCAGCGTTCTTCCAGCTTCTGTCGCTCAGTCCTGGTTCCTCAAACTCTCAGTGTGAGCTGTCCCAGCTGCAGCAGGGCTGGCACCATGCCCAAGGTAATAAACCCATCAGAGCTCATTAGCTGGGTGTGCGCTCCATCCCTCACTCCCCTACACAGCCACTAGCGGGGAGCTGGCACACAGGAGGGTGAGAGCAGGGATGCCACAGATCCAAAAGCTTTTCTGCAGTGTCCTTTTTCCTCACCCTCAGCCAGAAAAGCCATCCTTTCTTTTCCAGACCCCCTGGTCCTTTCTTTTCTAACCCCCCTGGTTAGAGACTTTGCTCTCTAACGCTTTCGGATTTCACACGAGAAAAGCTGAGCCTGTTCTGAGTTCTGACTCCAGAATCCTCTGATTCAACAGCTGAGATTTTCTATTCCACTATATAGAAATGTAATAGATAGTCACATCCATGCCTATTGTGTCAGTCTCCTTAAAATGGCAGAAAAAAAATAATTTGAAGTAACTTCCTCTTTTTTTAAGGAATCCCCTGCTCTACAGGACAATCCCATAAGGAGCAGGTGATGAGACAGCCAAGATTCCTGAAGGACAAGCCCCCTTCCCATGGGCAGACACAAGCAAGCAGAAATCCCATCTTTCTTTTCATGGGGTTCCATTTGAGGTTTAGTCCAAAGGTGATATCCCATTACAAGCTCACATATAAACACAAGAGATTTTTCTTTACATTTAACTCGTGTACAACAGCATTTCCTTCCTGCAAGAAGGACAAGGAAGGGAAAGCAGAACTATCAAAACAACAGAAGGAAGATTTCTTTATCCAAAGCATAAACAACCAACAGAGCTGCCTTCCCTGGAAGGTGTTGTAAACCTTGGTCTTAACCTCATTATGTTATCACCATGCTGTGACACTGACCAGGCTCATGCCATTTACAGCTGCCAGTAAAGTGACAGAAGCATTTTCCTCCCAGCTTCCTATCTTAGGCAGTCCAGATTTTTATTCCTAATTGTGTGTTATCTCTGTCCTAATGCATAATTGCAGGGATAACAAGCAGAAAGCCTCCGTATCAGTCACAGCCTCTGATGCAGGCTGACTTTAATTCCCCCCCAAACCAGCTTCAATTTTTCTGATTGCATTAACACACAGCTGTTCTTTGGGCAGGGTTACACATGAGCTTACATTATTTGTAAATTTAAATTAAGGCTCAGCAGGTTCATTAATACAAAAAAAAAAAAAGGGGGGGGGGGAAAGAACTGCCCCTAATAAAATTGCCCTCCATTTGGATAAGTTCAATAGTTTTCCAGTACTTTCCAGTAACAATAGCTTTCCTGTGGTACTGCAAAAGTAACACATAAAAACTGCCAAAGCCAATTTCAAGCATTTTTTTATGAGTACATCACACCACTCTGGCATATTTCTTAAAGCCAATGGCAAAGACAATGCAGCGAGCATAAAAATAGGAAATTTGGGGTTTAGCATAAATGTTCATTTCCAAACTGAAAGGGCTTTGCAGTCCAAGTTACCATCCCTAGGCTTGATGAAAAAGGCCTGAAAATTTATAGGAATTATTATTATAGGAAGAGATTGCAGAGGATCAGGCAGAATATCTATGTGGTGTTAAACCTAAACTTGTACCACACAGCAGCTGTTCACAATTCCTGGCTACAGCAAAGGGGAAGGAATTATTTACTGGACTTTTCTGTACCAAATTCACACAGAGCAGTTGTTTGCCAAAGCATCATTTAGGCATCATTTTTCTCATTTTACAGGGAGAAGGAAAGAAGGCACCCACATAATCCAGGATTCCTTTCTCTTTCCTCACCACCCTCTACTCCATTATTGCCTGTTGAAGGCAATTGGCTGAATTTTAACCTCAGTCACCAAGGAAAACATTATTTGAGAAGTTATGATGAGACTTTGGAGAAGGAATACTCAGAGCCCAAGGCAAATCTGGCAGCTTGTTGGCAAAGATGGCACTTCCAGAGCTCGTAAAACAGTTTGTGTTTTCTGTAGATGGTTCCTTGCACCTCAAGAAGTTAGAGATGTCTTAGGGATGTGGGAGTTTCTGTGGTAGCTTTAACCCTAAAACAGCTAAACTGCAGCATGAAAACCAATCAAGAATTCAGAAGAATTCAGTGTGCACTCAGTCACCCTTCTGCACAGCACACACCCCTGTGCATGACCCACATGCACACACTGCACACAAAAACTGGCCTGTGTCACATTACTGCCCTTGCAGCCCTCATGGCTACAAAATAAATCTGATTTATTTCTTGAAATAGATGCTCACAGGTAGAAAAAGATTCAAAGATGAAGTGAGTACGTGAGCTTTTACAGGAACCTATTATTAACATATTATTAATATATTATTAACATATTATTAATATGTTATTAATCCCAGCTTCTTTCCATCTCTTCCATGCACAGTTTGGCTCTTTGACAGGAAGGTCCCACTCCAGCAAAGCTCCTGCCTGATGGGATAACTTCTCTTTTACTCTCATCTGTTCCTCCATCCCATTCCCAAACACAACTAACACATTTTTTCACCCTGATCTCAGCCCTTTGCCCCCTCTGGCTCAGGACTTTCCCCACAGAATTCAGCATATTCAGATAGTGTGCTCCTCCCCAGCAGTGCACACACACCAAAGGATGAGTGTGTAAACTGAGAAAACAGCAACAAAACACACAAAACCCAACAGCAGCAAACACAGAGCAGCAGGAGATCACAGCCCACTGAGCAGCCAGAGCTCCAGAGTTTGGTCCATAACATAGAAGAGTCCACACCAAGCATCCCATTTTCCAGTTTTAATTATTTTAATCATCAAGACACAAAGTGGAGTCAAGCAGATTACTCATTTCACTTTCTTCTTCCCCTACTATTTAGATAAATTAACAATTCCTCCTCATCCTCAAGGCTGTAACATTTCCAAACTTGCCTGAGATGACAGCTCTTGCTTGGCTAGGTTTTTTTTAAACTTTACCCACAGATAACACAAGTGGTTTTATAGACATTCTAAATGGTGCAAAGGTATCTTGGAAAACAGATGCAGAATGGAAACTCAAATCACAAGGTGCACATATTTCTTGATAGCAGAACAGTTTCAATACATCTCATTCAAGTACAAACATACTTCCAGCCTCTCTGAATCGAGGCAAACAGCCACAACCCAATTAAACTCAAATTGTGAGTCCTCCAACCTTCAAACCTGCTTCATTTTCCTCTTTTGAGTCCTCTGACCTTCAAATCTGCTTCATTTTCCTCTTTGAACCCTTGCAAGTCAGGCCATACAGCAAACATACCTGTTTTCCTCACCAGGAGATGGACTGAATTTTATGTTATTAAATAAAATACAGTCATTTTTGAGAGGTGCCCTAGTGAAGTATTTTGAGTATACACACAACTCATCTTTGTTAAACACCAAGTCACACTAACAAAGAGACCACAAAACCAACTCATGTGTAGAGATTAGTTACCAATCACTTACCACCTCCTGCTCCTCTTTTTATACTTCTTTAGGGAGTTACAGTCCAAATTTTTACTACTTTCTATTTTTTTTTTAAGCATAGAAGTATTGTTTCAGCAATTCCTGAAGTTTGCAATGTGTTTTCTAAAACTTCAAGAGAGATTTAATCAGATGACTGACTTCCAAGAGCAGCATGAATCTTTTTAATTACAATGTCTGTCAGCCATCCCAGTTGTCGCTACTTTAGAACTATGGCTTTTGTTTTCCTCCTCTGTTGCTCTAAAATTTCTTAAGTCTCAATAAATTCTATTCAGGAAATAGCATCCCTGCTCCTAAACTCTGGGAGTGAGTTTTCATCCTGATTCAACATGACAAGTAGGAGATTTATTCACATATTTGAGAGGAAAAAAAAAAAAATCCAAAAATGTTTTCTGCTAATTCAGGGAACTGCGTTCCAGAGCTGGTTTGAGTTTTGCCCTCACTGAACAGAATTCTTTGCTATGGCTTCAAGCTAAGCCAAAAGTAAACACTCTTCCTTTTTATATGGACTGCTCAACCCCAAAAGTACCAACATCAGCATCAGTGGTGACAGAAGAAAAGCTATATTCCCCCAACAAGAGGGAATAATTAAAAATAACAAACAAATAAAAATATTTAAAAAGCCAAACCAAACAAAAAACCCCAAGCCCACAAATGCTGTTCAGCCAAACCAATGCAGGTGTCTGAAATGCAAGCACAAATTAATCATCAATCACTCCAGAGGAGAACAGCACCAACTTCACAATGGCACAAGACAAAAACCACCAGACAATCCCTGAGTAAAAAAGGATATCTCCCCCAAATAGCTGCAGGTTCAAATTCACCAGCAGTTTTTTGCAGCATGCTGAAATTTGCTGACCCAAACACCACCTACAACACCTTTGTGGGATATTCTTCTCCAAAACCAGCTCCATTGAAACAGAGAGTAAAATAAATTGACAAGACACAGCAAACAAAACCAATTTTTATGACGTTCTACTCTTTGTTTTTCACATTCCCCACCTTCACAAGTCTCCACAATGGCTTTTCAAAAGGACTTTCAAAATAGCAAGACTAAACTCCATGGAGCACTTACCAGATTGGAATTGGTGGCATTGGAATCATCTTCTGGAAAGGGGATATAGATAGCTAAGGCCACACAATTGGCAAAAATAGTCAGTAAAATAATTATTTCAAATGGTCTGAGGAATGGAGTTAAGGAAATTTTTCAAAAATGAGTGCACAAAAAGAAAAAGAAATTTTTTAAAAAAAAAATAAATTATAAGAATTTTGTTTAAAGAAAGCATTCCAAGCCCCTTATATTCTGAAAAGAAACATATGCCTTTTTAAGTGCTTTTAGGAGCTCCCAGCCAAAAATCTTCCTAATAAGTCAAAAGCAGTGCAGGCCAGTCGCGTGCCAGAGTAAACACAGATTTCTTAAAAGTTTTTTCTCCTTTTACTTATTTAGATTGCATTTTCCCAATTTTCCTCTGAGTGTGGCTGCACTAGTTTGAATAAGAAAAACCTGCTCTATGATGACTGCCCTTGTCTTTTTAGGATTCTTTTTTCTTGGTTGTTCTCATCTGCATTTATAAATTCTCAGATAATTTTAACAAACATTTTTGGGTTTTTTTGGTTTTTTTTTCTTTTGTTGTCATTGCTGTATTTTTGCCCCTTCTCCTTTCTCAGTTTCTCATATCTTGGAGTTAAATGTGAGGGCTCAAGCAATACCTGCCTACATAGCTAGAAGATGTTTTAAAAAGGATTAATTTTGTTAAAGCAAAAAGAAAGTGTCCAAAATGTGCTTACGCTGCACGTTGCCATGTATACTTGTTTTGCTGAAAAAATTATTTGAGGGAGGCTTTCTTTTTCTCTAATTTGCATTTAATTTGGCATCAGAGGGAGCACAAAGGTCCCTGCACAGTTTATTAGGGACAGCAGGAAGCTGAGAGACAGAGAAACAGCTCAGAGGCAATTTCAACCTCACATCAGCTTTGCTGGGACAAGAGAGAAACCAAACCTTTGGAATGTTCAGCAAAGAAATCCTGCACCAGCCCAGTGCCCCCCTGGCTGTCCACTGGAAGCAAAGGGCATTTTCCTCCTGCCCAGCCTCCTGGCACTGCACTTTATCTATTTCAATGTTCTCCCTGATCTCAGCTGCTGTCAAGTGTCTCCAAAGTCCCACCAGAGACCACATTTAGGGTCTGTTCTGCATTTACTGCAAGAATCTCCTGGAGATGCTCCTGGGAGAACTCCCCAGGGTTCTGGAGGGAGGATGAGGAGCAGGACAGAGCAGGGACAATGCCAAGCATAACCTGTGCCACGGGGTGCATTTGGGCATGACTTTATCTGCCCTGGGACTGCCAAATGTCAGCACAGCAGGTGTGATTGTGGTCAGCAGGCTGCTGCTCTGGGCAGAAAGCACAGGAGAGCTCTGAGTGCTAAGCTGAGCTGCAACATGTACACAAATGCCAGGCTGCTGTTTATCCTCACATCCATCCTGCATTTCACATATGGAACAGGCAGAGGGTTCCAGACTCACCAGACTGCTCTGCTTAAGCCTCTGAGTGATAGGAGATAAATGGTACCACAGAGGCAGAAGAGCAGGTCAGGAGAGGAAGACTACACGAGACTTCTCAGGTATGCACTACCCCAGGCTGTTCATATAATATTTACTGCTTAAAAAACCTGGATTTCCATAGGCTTTGATTCTCTGAATCACTTCCCCCCACCCCAAATTTATTTTTTTGTTTGTTTGTTCTGGCAGGATTATTATCTGTTACTTTATCACTGTTTACACATCTTTTATTTGCATTCTCTTTTTGCACTGTAAACATTAAATTCTATAAAACCTACAAATACACTGCACAAAAGGCAGAAAATTAAATACACAGCTAAATCTTTGCAAAATAAGGTAATTACTCCATTTCACTTTTTCATGAATGCAGTTCAAGGCTCTGAACACTGTAACATTTGGGCAAGAAACACCACTGAAGTACCATTTGATATTTAATATCTATTATGCCTAAATTTTAGTGGTACAACAAATTAGGCTGAGCCTTTCTCAGTAGTTTTTAGCAAGTAGGAGACAAAATATAGAATTAAACTAAACCTTGTCACTAGACAGAATATAGAATTAAACTAAACCTTGTCACAACCCTTTGATATTGCTCATTGTCATTGAAGTGTTTCATGTTTACAAACTCTAAATGTCTAGTGAGGGGCTCTGATGGAAAATAAAAATGCTTCCACCAACTCACCTAAAACCAAACAAAGCCCCAAACTGCAAACTTCAGCATCTTTGTGTTGCTTTAATTGCACTGTTTGGTCATCTCTTGATCTCAGCAGTGCTGTACCCTGCTTTACAACATTCCCAATCATTTATTGCTGATCTTATTCACCTATCAAATGTCTCTCTGAAGACATGTGGTGACTGGGGTGCTGCTAAGAAAACCTAAACTCAGTTTTACCCTGTTAGTCATCACCCATCTTCTTGTGCTTAAAGTATCAGACTCATGTCAGAAGCAATAAAAAGCAGCAAACTTAATCAGGGGATTAAAAATTAGCATCTGAAGAAGGAAGGAACAGGCAGGCAGGTAGTTTAAGGACACAGAAGGATTGACAGGAGCGTTTTTAACAAGTTCTTCATCTGAAAAGTATGTCCATGTCAGCAATACCTAATATACTCCTTTTCTGTTTTCACCCAACATCCCACCAGACACCCAAAGGAATAATATTATCACATTGTCTTAAATGCCTTAATTCATTTTTTTATCATGTTAACTACTGCCAAGTTCTGTACTGCCTTCCCTTGACATGCTTATCTATCCCTAAAAACATTCTTTCTCTTTTGTGTTTCCCGAAGAGCCCCATTAGCTTGTGATTGCTGTTCGGGGTTAATCCTGGCTTCATTTTGAGGATGCAGAGGAGACACACTTCATTTCAGTCTGAGTTTCACACCAAAGACTCAGATTCCAGCCTGCACTGATCAGACTGGGGTGACTAAAGGGGCTTTGCTCCTTGCACACAGTAAAGCAAGGATCTGACTCTCCCTGACTTTCCAGGGAAGCAGCACTGACCCCTTCCCTCTGCAGTTCTGTGTCAGTGCTTGTCATCCATCTGTCTCTTGTTCAGACTATCAGATCTGGCTCTGCATTTGGACATCTCAGCTGTATTTCTTGTTCTCTTCTTCTAGATAACCATTATCCCTCACCATGACTGAGCCTTATTATTTTAACTGGATTTCCAATATAATTGACAGTTCTCAGCCCAGTCTCAGGGTCTCACTGAGTACCTTTGGGGTTTTTTTAACTTGTTCTGTTTTTTACCTTCTGCCCCATTCTATTCTCCATGCTGTAAAAAGTGTGATGTCACACATCTAACAAAAAATTATTCAAAGCACCAGAGCTTTGCACTGGTGACACCTCTAAAAAACCAATAAAAATTTAAAAAAAGGGGGAAAGCCAGCAGCTGCTATCCACATATATATGGATATATATCTATATATCATGGATGTACATGGATATATATCTATATCTATCCATATCTATATATCTATATATCTATATATCTATATATCTACATGTCTATATGTCTATATGTCTATTATCTATATATCTATATATCTATATGTCTATATATCTATATGTCTATTATCTATATATCTATATATCAATATGTCTATTATCTATATATCTATATGTCTATATGTCTATATATCTACATATCTACATACCTATATCTATATCTATATCTATATTTATAACTATATATATCTATATATCCATATCTATCTATTGATATCGATATATATCTATTGATATCAATATATATCTATATCTATATCTCTATATATCCATATCTATCTATCTATATCTATATATCTATATCTATATCTATATCTACATATCTACATATCTAAATCTACATCTATATCTATAACTATAACTATATATCTATATATCCATACCTATCTATTGATATCAATATATATCTATATATCTCTGTATATCCATATCTATCTATCTATATCTATATCTATATATTTATATATATATCTATATCTATCTATCTATATCTATATCTATCTATATCTATATATCCATATCTATTGATATCAATATATATTTATATCTATATATAATCTCTATATATCTCTATCTCTCTCTATCTCTCTCTCTCTATCTCTATCTCTATCTCTCTCTCTATCTCTATCTCTATCTCTATCTCTATCTCTATCTCTATCTCTATCTCTATCTATATCTCTATCTCTATCTCTATCTATATCTATATCTATATCTATATCTCTATATATCTATCTATAAATAGATAGACAGACAGATAGATATCCATATCTATATCCATAGAGCCAGGTCAGTTCTGACCCCAGATACTTTGAATATCTCCCATGCATTTATTTCAGCCTGGGCCACACCTTTTCCAAAGAGCAGAACTCAACCACTTGAGCTTTATCACCCAACCCTCCAGTGGTTCCTCACAGAAGGGTAGAGTTCAGCTTTCAGCTCTAATCCTCTTTCCTGATGTGCCCCACTCCAGCATAAACCACCTCAGTTAAGACACCAAAAATTATTTGTGGATTTTGAAGCGCCCCAGTCGTGCCTTTCAACCTCAGGCATCGATTTCCAGTCTCTTCGGGGGCGTTGGTTTGAACCCCATGAATTCATCCAAGCAACTCAACTTGGCAAACCCACCCCTCCACCCCCCTCCAGGCAGAGCAGGAGGAGCACCAAAGGATATTTCCATTCGACGATGCTGATGCACGCTCTCCGGATGGGATTCTTCAGCGTCAGGCACAGCAGCGCGCGCGGCGGGCGCGTGGCCGTGGTGCTGCCCTGCTTCTTCTGCTTGCCGTACTGCTGCCTCTTCCTCTGCGTGGAGCTGGCCGTGGAAATGGTGGCGTTGCCAGCACTGCCCATCAGCTTGGCCTGCCTGGCAGCATCGATGGCAGCCTGCCAGGACAGGGCTGCCCCCGGCGTGGGGATGTGCTCCGGGGCCAGCCCCGCCGCCGCGTTGGCGTTCATGTTGGCGTGAGCCGGACGGGGACTCCCATAGTTGGAACCTGTTAAGAACGGAGTTAAAAATGAAATGGAGCAGAGGAATTTGTGCTTTTATTTTATTTAAATCTGGTGCTTTTTAGAAACCTTCAGTGGAAGGTAGTGTAGGTAATTCAAATTCTTCATTATGAATATAAATGCAAGCTTTTGTCGCACAAGAGGCTCCCAACAAGACTGGGGGATGCTGGGCCATTAGAGGCGCCTCCCATTAATGCAGTCTCCAGAGATTCAGAGAAAAGAAACTTTTTCTTTTTTTACCCACACATTTTGCAAGCTGAACTGCTTGAAAGTTCAGAGGGTGAGGTTACTCCTCATGCCCTTCTCACTCAGACATGCAGCGCTGCGCTGTCTGGTACGTGGCAAAGGACACAAATGAAATTGTCAAGTCCTATCATAAAAATCTTCATGTTTCTTCCAGATTACCTCAAGGCAAGGTGAAATTTTACCAGTAGGCTGAATTCTCCCACAAGCAGCACTTATGTATAGGTCTAGGAACCTACAGAACCTAAGAACTTCCATTCTATAGGAGGTACAGCAGGAGGAGCAGAAACCAGCACACAAAGGCACAGCTCGTGGCTTTTGTGCTCTCTGTGCTCCTGTGCAGAGTTTGGAACTGTTTGGAGTGTTTAGAAACTGGAACTAATTCCATATCCTGATAAACTGATGGATGAACTACTGAAGCAACGCAGAAATCTATTTTAAAAGCATTAAATTATTATTAATTGAATTAATAAGGATGCTAAAACCTAGGAGTCCCGAGTTTTGCAGCTTCTTTAGCCCAAAGTGAGGAAGTATTTGGATTTGCCCAATCATAAAAATGGAATATACACACCAGGTGACACGTGGCTGATATTGAGAAGGTCTTAGCAGTTTTAAAAATAATAAAGTCACTCTTTCAAGCTAATGCAGTTGTTGCAGTGTTTCAGTAAGGGCAGCTAAGCCACCTGTGCCTCTTCAATGACGCTTTTCCAGCGACCCAAATTAAAACCTTGATTGCTTTGAGAGAATTCTGAAATTTTGGAACAGATTGCTTTACTCTCTGGACTATGCTTCAGCTGAGCTCTGCAAGAGCTTGTGAAAGATAAACTGAGTTTTATCCCAGACACTTTACAGAAGAAAATATAAGCCCTGTTTAAAAAATGCAACATAGAATCTACACAAAGTCAAGACAGCAGACCTTGATTAAGAATGCCTTGTTTAGGTATGTCCTGTATCATATTTAAGAGACTATTTAATTTGTTGTAACTATTTAATTTGTTGTGGACTTGTGAGTTTCCCTGGGGCCCATAATCTGAGCTACAGGTAAAGGGAGGTCTGAGGGGTCTACAGATCTTATTCCTCCCCAGGTCAGCTTCAAAACCCTGCCCAGTCTTGACCCTGGTGCTTCTGAGCTTCCATTTACATCTGGACATTCCATTTACATCTGGAGCTTCCATTGTACCTGAGCTTCCATGATATCTGAGTTTCCATTTACATCTGGAGCTCCCATTTACATCTGGAGTTTCCATCATATCTGAGTTCCATTTACATCTGGAGCTTCCCTTTACACCTGAGCTTCCATTTACATCTGAGCTCCCATTTACCCCTGAGTTTCCATTTACATCTGGAGCTCCAATTTACATCTGGAGCTCCCATTTACATCTGGAGCTCCCATTTACACCTGAGCAGCAGATGCAGGGGGCAGAGAGTGGAAGCCCAGCCAAGGAGTCACATCACCTATTTCCAAGCAAGCTCAAAGCCTCCTGCTGAGCAAGTTCCACCTTAGATTAGTGTAGAAATGTGGTGTTAGTGAAGAGGAGAGGTGGGCTCCTGTGGACTGTTAGACAAAGCAAAGGGAAAAACACTTTTAAGGCTGTTTCATTTGCAATATCAGATGAAAGGCATTTAAAACCAGGGACTTGGCAAGCTCTTCTTGAATGGAAATAATTACTCAAGATGCATATTTCATAGCTGGATGTGCAGTGCCAAGGTGTGACAGCACTGACTGCACTACAAATGAATTAAAGCAGGTGGAATAAATACAATTACATTGACACACAGAGTGCAACAGGATATGCCTCTACCTAGAAAGCATCCAACATTTGTAAATTCATCTCACTGACTCGCAAGGAAGGACATGATAGAGTCAGATGTTATTTCATGTCATTGCCATAAGATTTTCAGGCTGTTGTAGTCTCGTTACAGAGCAGGGAAATCCAGAGCTTGTCTCTGCTCACTGAAAAACCTCCTAGCTGCAAACCAGCCAAAGGAAGCTGATGAGTAATGTGACTCTGGTATGTGAAAGGGAAAGCTGAAAGAAACAAGGAATGGGAAATGGTTAATTCACATCCCTCACATTTTGAAGATGAAGAAAAAGAGCTTTCAGAATCCTACAGGCTAAGCAGATTTCCTCGATGAAGCAGGCAATCAAGTGGCAGACAAACTGAGTTTTCCAAGGCTAAGCAAATTGTACACAGCACTACTCATGGGATATGTATTTATTTTCAGACTAGTTCCAGATGCAGTTTTTTCTCTTAGCATCTATTTGACCTCCCTAGCCTGAGGCATGCTGGAAAGGAAAAATAAATGGAAAATCACTAATTATTCTCCAACTCCAGCTCTTCTTTAATACTGACCCATTAGAGTGGAGAAGAAAGATGTGTGTTTTCCAGTAAAAGCAAACTTGCTGATCCCTCTCCACAGTGTTCTTATCATGCTGACTGGACCATGTGCTCCTGCAAATAAACAGCTGCTGCTCCTTAATGAAGACTTTTCTGCAATTTGGGAATGCGTCAAGCCTCATCATTATTATTTCTTAATAGTTAGGTTCCACATGAGGATCCAAGCCCATGCATTTTGATTTTAATGTGCCAGCAAAGTTAAGGATCCAGCTTTCAGTGGTTTTATTGGTTTTGCTTCTAATATGATCAGCAGTCCCATAACAAAGTGCTTTGTCTCAAATTAATCTCAAACGATGAGTCAGTAACGACAGACTTATATTAACAAATATTACAAATATTGATTACTGACAAGGATCTGTCTGTTTTATGAAGCTCAGAGGCTGCAGACAGGATCTGTAGTAAATGATTAATGGCAGTCACAAATGACTTGTTCTGGAGGTGCTTTATAGGAGTAGCTGAAATAAAAGAATGAAGCTCCCAGCAAAATATTTTCAGCACAGCCAAAATTTCGGGGAGAAAGAAATTCCACCCTATAATCTAAATGCTCAGGGTTAATTCCTGGGCAGCAAGGAGAACACAATTCCTCTTGAACTCGTGAGGCACAGTGCTGGAATTTCACCTACAGCACTCATTTCTCCCCCACCACAAAACTTTGCTACAACCTGAGATCTGCTGTTACTGGATTTGGGGTTTTTTTCCCCTTTTTGCAGCGTAGCAGTGAAATACTCCACTCAATTTCCCAGCTACAAATACATTTTCATGCTCCCAAATCCACCATTATTAAGCTGGATGTTGCCCAGAACTAGGAAATGGAGATTGAGCCCCCACCCAAAAAGCAATAACTCACTAAGCACTGTGATCCACAGCATCATCACCCTGCTAATCCCCACCACCCTTCAGCAAGAATTTGTGTTCTTGTGCCCAGCTGGTGCACCAAATTCTGCTCTCTCAAGCCCTTCTGTGCTACAGATCATGAATTTAAGCATCTGAATATAATTAAACAGAAAATGTGCCACCAAGTCAGATCACAAAGCCTTTTGGAAAAGGCTTTCTCTCCTGAAAAAATAAAATAAAAATGCAAGATTGCAGAACTAAAATAGATGCAGAAACAACAGAAACACAGGTCTCAAAAATCAGGGTTCAGTCACTGAAGTAACAGGTAAGGTCGTTCTCCAACAGGGAATTAAATATGTCACACAAATGCTGAAAGCTGACAACTAAATCACCAAAACCTCACCAGAAACACTGTTAAAATCCACAGTGATGACCATTTAAAGTGGTATTTCAATTCTAATGCCATCTGTCATGCCACCTATTAACCCTCTCAAAAAAGCCTCTGCAGTGACCATTTGGAACAAGGCATGGACAAGTTTTGACTTCATCTAGTTTATGTTAGAGAAAGTTCTGCTTAGATCAATTATTTAAACGAAAAATACACCAAACCTGACGTGGAGTGTCATTATTTGCTTTTTTTTTTTTTTCCCTACCACTTTAAAAGCAGCAGAATCTTAAAACTGCACCCCTTGAAAGTGCAGCAGAGCCGTGTTTTCCCCCAAAGCAGAGGAGATGAAAAGATGAAAGATGAGATTGGTTAACTCAGGGCCTTAACTGCTCCCAGGATGAAAGAAACAGGGGGCAGGGAAATGAGGAAAAAGCAAACAGGGAGCAGGGAAATGAGGAAAAAGCTATAAAATATTGCAGTGAGAGCTGTCAGAATCAGAAGCCTGAGCAACACACACACAAAATAAAGTCAGTGTATGAGAGTGTATTCTTCATCTGTTAATGAGGAACAACGTGGAAAACATTGATCCCTTAACCGATGGAAAAAGGAGAGCACTTGATGCATTATTCCAAGAAGGATTAGGTATTACATGACATTTTTGCATCAATTTTTACTCAAAAAGAACCCCAAAATATCCATCAAGAGCTGATGATTAGCACAAATAAAGCCCAAACCAAACCAGGTATCGTTTCCAACTGTAAAAGGGAAGGAAATATTTGGATATTTCCCATGCTTTCAGTGACCTTGGTACTGCACCCTAGAATGTTAAAGATATGTTAAATATTATTTAGGATAGTAGAATATTTTAAGCACTTTCTGAAGTAACCTCAAAGCTGTTGGCTGCTGGTTTGAGCTGATGGAAGACAGGAGAGATCTCAGAGGACTCAGAAATGATAAGTGGAATCCCCAGTTTATAATAGATATATAATTTTATAATAAAAAATAAAAAGTAGAAGGAGGGCAAATTTACATCCAGACTAACTTCAGTTTTACAAAAAAGAAAAGAAAAATTGGAATAAGTAAAATAAACCAGCACTAACAAATGCTTTTTACTTTCTTCAGGATAAGTAGAAAAAGAGCAAGAGAAAGGGTAAGTGAAATCCCCAGTTTATAAATATAAAATATTGATATTTTAATATAAATTTAGTTTACAATATAAATATGAAATATTAATATAATTAGAATATAATAGAATAAATAGAATAGAATAGAATAGAATAGAATAGAATAGAATAGAATAGAATAGAATAGAATAGAAGAAATATAACATATATAACATATATTATAATATAGCACAACATAACATAATAATAACATAATGTAACAATATAATGTAATGTAATATAATTATTATTATATATAATATGTATTGTAATATATATAATATAGAGATATAATAAAAATACAAAATAGTTTATAACTCTAATATATTATATATATTTTAATATATTATATATTATATATATTATAATATATAATATAGAGATATAATAAAAATATAAAATAGTTTATGATAACTATAATATATAATATATATTTAATATATTATATTATATATATTGTAATATATAATATAGAGATATAATAAAAATATAAAATAGTTTATAATAACTCTAATATATATTATATATATTTTATATATAAATAATATATTATATTTCTATTTATTAGATATATTATAATATATTTATAGCATCCCCAGTTTATAATAAAAAATAAATAGAAGGAAATAAAGATATAAAAATATAAATAAATAAATAAATAAACAGATGAGTGAAAAAGTAAAAGGGGGAAAAATTTACATCCAGACTAACTTCAGTTTCCAAAAAAGGAAAAGAAAAAATTGGAATGAGTAAAATAAACAAGCACCAGCAAGTGCTTTTTACTTTTTTCAGGATAAGTTAAAAAAGAGCAAGAGAGACACGGACCTGTCACGAATAAATTGCAGCAAAGAAAAGCAGCTCCTTGCAGAGCTGAGCAACAGAATTCACAGGCAAGGTGCAAGCAGTAGGGTCCAATCTATATATTAATCTATAATATCCAAGCAATAAAATCTCCTGATTTGATTAATAGCTTTATGAGGTGTTGTCTGATAGTTTGAGAGGAATTCTAGGGCCATCCAAGCACGGAAGGAGTTGTTATATCAGGAGTATGGGAGCAGTGGATGGCTGAGAGCAGCTAGCATTGTGTCCAGCTGAGCTGCAGGATGTGGCACAGGGAGGAACCCAATCACCTGCCCTGGGTCTGAGTCTGTTCCATGTTTTGATTCTGCTCAATTAATGATCTGGATGATTAAACAGTGAATAGTGGCATTAAACAAGCAGGTAACTGAAGCTGGGAGGTAAAGCAAACACACTGAAAGGCAGGATCTGAATTTAAAATTAACTCCACAAATTGAAGAAAAACTCTTTAAAATAGGATGGAGTTCAGCAGGGACAAATGCAAATATTTAAGGAAAAAACCCAAATTATTTTCAGAAGAGCCTTGGGGGTTTCTACTGGATCCCCACCCTGGCTCAGCTCAGAGGCAGCAAGGAAAGCATCCCAGGGTCTGGAATACTGCAGCCAAGCCCCAGGGGTGGGAATGGCAGGGATCAGCCTGCTCTTCCTGGGGATGGGAGGGGCAGGATGGCATCATCTTCAAACACCTCTATATTTAATATATAATTTAATATTTTTTTTATATATATATATGTGTGTGTGTGTATGTATATATATATAAAAATTACATACATAATATATATTATATTAAAGATATATAATATTATATTATATATTAATATATAATTATATATAATATATATCTTATATATTATATTAAATATATATTATATAGATCTATTATATTATATATTAAATATAATAAATAAATACATTATATAATATATAATTCACAGAAGATGCAAAGAGCTCCTAGCAATGAGAAAAAAATTCCATTTCAATGTGCAAGTGCACGAGCTGCTCTCACTTCCAGTATCAAATGCCTGCAAGTTAAATATTTATGCTTGAAAATTAACTACTGACACTGCCTGGCAAGTTATTGTAACTTTGCCAACACTGTTTAGATTTTGAATTTTCTGAGAAAGGTTCCACGTTGGTGGAACAGGCAGCACAATGGATTTCTGCCTCATGAATAAGGCACAAGACTACAAGAAATAATAATTCCCCAGACAATTTATTCCCTACTGAAATAAAGCATGGGACAGCTCTTCCTTAAAAATACCACATAAACAGTTCTCTGCACACCAAAAAATCCCATATTTCAGAGTATGTTGCAAAAAAAGATCATTCTTCTATATGTGCAAGAGGTCCAGACAGTGAGATAGAAATTTCTAGGATTTCCCTTACTTTTCTGATTGAAAATACTGTGTTTTTCAGAGGACATAGTTCAGGTGTTCAGGGTGGTTTGGGGATTTTGAGATTTTTTTTTCTTTGCTTTGTGCCTTTTCCTTTTCCTTTTCCTTTTCCTTTTCCTTTTCCTTTTCCTTTTCCTTTTCCTTTTCCTTTTCCTTTTCCTTTTCCTTTTCCTTTTCCTTTTCCTTTTCCTTTCCTTTCCTTTCCTTGTTTTGTTTTGTTTTGAGGGTGGGGAGAAAGGAAGGGGCACTGTCTGTTTTCCACTCTGGGCTTTTTTACTTTTTTTACTGGTAATAAAAAAAAATTATATTCCTATTTGCTGATAAATGTGGGGTTTAAAGCCAAACCTCTGCTCTGCCTCCTTCACCAAAGAGACATCTCAAACCTTGCCCAGGAGAATCTAGAAAGCTCAGACTTTGAAAATTCTCAGCAGAGACAAAATCCATCCAGTTTGGGATGTTCCTGTATCCATGGACTCAAAAGAAACAGGCTGGGAGCTAAGGTCTGGGGGTGTTTTAGAGAGGAGGAAGAGGGGGAAAAACCATGAACCCTACTAAATAATAGGGCCTGAGGCAAGTGTCTGATGTGAAAATTTGATAATTGATGAGAGGTCAACTCAGCTGAATCACAAATCCTATCAGGAGATAAATTTATTAGGGTGATGAGGTGTTAAGAGGGCAAGTTCCTTCAGAAAACTTGCAGGTTTTTTTCCTTTTCTTTGGTGACTTTCAAGCTACAAGAATGCTCACAAGGAATCCTTTTTGTTTCCTTGAGATGAGTTTCTGGTGGCACCAGAAATGAAGCCAGGGGACATTTTCCTTCAAGCTCAGCTCAGTGAAACCGTGATAAAACTCAAAAAAAGCAGCAAGAGAGAGGCAGTGACAAACATCTGTTTGCTGATGAGGGTGTTTGTGCTTGTCTGAGAGAGCCCAGTTTGTGTTTGGAGGAGCAGCTTCGGGGTTCCTGTAATACTCCACAGGGTTTTGTAGAGAAAGCCACAAAATCTCTCCTGGGATAACACAACCCCCAGCAGAACACGGAGCACCAGGGCAATGCTAACACCAATAAAAGGCAATAAAAGCCCAAAGTTCCAAAGCTGAGGCAGCTGTAGGAGTGTGTCTCGTGCTCTGATACATCATTTTGGAGCAGGGCACCTATTTTTAGGGCACCTGTCAGCACAAAACCTCGGCAGTAACGTGCACACACACCACGGTGAGATGCTTGGAGGAGCACCAGGCTTCCTGGGCAAACTCCAGGCACAGATCCTCAAAAGGAGACACCAAAAGAGAGCTTTCTTCTTTAAATGCAATTTATTTCCCAACTTTTTTGTTTGTCTAAATTATCGTTATTGCCATTAGAGATCCTGGGGGTGAGCACATCTTTGGTGAGATTTCCTAGACTTGAGTAAAATTTCTCTGGAGATCAACTGTAGCTCAATAAATTGGATTCTTCTGACAAGCCTGTCACCTTAACTGCTTGTCATTTTCTTACTGGTGAATGATTACCCCTTATTTAGTGGCTAATCTAAATATAACTTCTTTACAGAAAGCTCTTACACATCAAAAAGAATCCTCACCAGATGACCTCCAGGTTCCTTGTCTGAAAATGCAGAGTGGGATAGAAACCCAAAAAACAACAAACCTGTTGATTGGATTGGATTGGATTGGATTGGATTGGATTGGATTTGTCTCACTCTACCCAAACCATTAATAAAAAAGGATCTTGTCAGTGCAGAGGATCATTTCTTCCACCCTCAGGAGAGGTTTCTGCAGTACAAGTGAAAGCAGCTGCTCCAAGTGCCGACGTCTCTTTGGGCACAGCAGTAATCTAAAACGTAAGGTTAATTGCACGACAAATTTCAGTGGATTAAATGAGATTAAACAGCTCCCATTTATTTGTGGGGAGCACATGCATGCACATGTGCTTGTGCACAGGGTAGAGAGCAATCCTGCAGCTGCTTTTGGCCCTAAGCATGTGACACAATTTGGAAAATGTGTACAAGCATACGATACCTAAATAATTCAAAGGCTGCAATTTCAATAGTCCTCATCCTAGAAAAATCAATCACAGCTCTTCCACAACTCCTCGTATTCTCAGCCCAGAAATAGCAGTCTGTTCCCATTTCCAGCAGGTGATGGCTAAAAAGCACAAAGGGATCTCTGTGCACGACTGTAGCTGAGTTACAAACAACAGATTTTTAATAAAGACACACAAAAAGAACTCAAACTTCTGGATCCAGATCTTAAATGGAGACCAGCCCTGACAGATAACAGGCAGAGACAATCCTGACAGGCTCTGGCTTCCTCTTGCTGCCCATGGAGGCAGCAGCAGAGTTTGTGGGGAAGAGGGGAGTGTAAATCTGAATTTCCAACGTGAGCCACCAGCACTGGCTGCCAGCCCCACCCTGGGAATCCCAAATCTGCATTTTGACATGAGAACTCTGATTAAAAGGCACCTCTGAAGGCCACGGGATGCTCCACATCCTCCTCCTCCTCCTCTTCAGCCCCCTCCAAAGTGCTCCAGTTTCATCCCCCTCTTTGGCTCTCCAGCCCCAGACTTTGCAGCATTATTGTTATTCTGAGTTGTGTTCTCACAGCTCACCCAAATCAGACCCATCCAGGTCATGGCCACACAATTTCATTTAATATATGTAAATACACTAAATATTTTAATGTATATGTATTCAATATTTTAATGTGTATATATACAGTATAATATATATTATATTTATACATAAATTTATATATAGAAAATATTATTATATTATATTATATTATATCATATCATATTTTATTATATTATATCATATTTTATTATATTATATCATATTTTATTATATTATACTATATTATATTATAATAAATTATATTATATTATATTATATTATATTATATTATATTATATTATATTATATTATATTATATTATATCATATTATATTATATCATATTATATCGTATTATATTATATTATATTATATTATATCATATTTTATTATATAATATATTTTATGTTATGTTATGCTATGCTATGTTATGTTATGTTATATATTATATATTATATTATATATTATTTTATATTATATATTTATTCTATTGTGTTCTATTGTGTTCTATTATATTATCAGTAACATTATAATTATATATATAATTATATATATAATATATAATATATAAATATATCTATAAATATCTATAAATATATAGAATTTATATAAGGAGTTATTATATTCTTTATATAAGGAGTTATTATATTCTTAAATATAAGAATATATATAATTATATATATTGTATATAATAATATGTATTGTATAATATATTATAGATAATATATATTGTATATTATAAAATCTATTATAATACATAATAAATAATATATAATAAATAATATATAGTTATATATAATTATAGATTTTATATATAGTTTTATAATTATATATATTATATCTCACATATACAATTATATAAGAGATATATAATATATAATTTTAATTATAACACCTATTTAGACTCATATTTAGATTTAGAGTAATTTTTTATAGCACTTTGCATAGAGGAAAATCATTTTACTGGGTTTTTGGTACCTAAAGTAATAAATTCTAGCTCCAGCACACAGACCTTTCTCTAATGTTTTTATTTTATAACTACTGGTATCTTCTTGCTGAATGTTCCAAGTCTAAATACTAAGCATGTACAGATGCAAAAATAACAACTCTTGGCTTGCTCTGCTAGTTATGAGCATTTCCAACCTGAATAATAATAATAGTAGTAATAATAATAATAATAATAATAATAATAATAATAATAATAATAATAGTAATAATAATAATAATAACAACCTTCATCAGAAGATTGCAACTTCTGAGCCAAGGGGCAGAGATAATCAGGGGGAAATTAGCAGGAGACAATCCTTGCAAGCACCTGCGTGAGGAAAATCATCTCAGGCTGAACACCTCACACCCAACCCCAAAATAATTCAGTGGGGTTTGTTCAGCCTCTCCTCCCTGAGCTTTCCTACAGTGGGGACAAATGTTTGGGGCAGTCTTTGAAGGTTCTTTCTAAAAATGAAAGCTCCTGTTGATATCAATGAAGAGTCAAAGCTCCTGTTGATATCAATGAAGAATGAAGTCTCCTGTTGATATAAAAGCAGATTATGGATTCCATCCATGGATTTTGGAGTTTCAGCAGAGCAGAGGTGGCAGGATCAGACCCACAGCAGCTCCATGAGAGCTCTGCCAGCCACTGGGAGAAGGCTCTGGCTGCTGCTCCAGCTCTGCCTTTGGAATTTGCACATCCCACCAAAGCTGGTGAAAGATGAGGCTTTTGTGTTCCTTCCTCCAAGCTTTGCAGGATCAGCATCACAGAACCCCAAGAAATTCCCTATAAAGCATTCATCTGATAGCATCACCAAGAGATTCTGTGTTGGTGCTGCTCATTAGAGAGCAAACAACAACAAAAATAAAGGAAAACACAAAAACCCAAACCAACAAACTACCAAAAAGCACAACAGAAGGCCACAAAACATCCAGCCCATTTAAAGATTGCCAAAAGTGCTGTGCCCTCCCTGTTTGGAGGATGGAGGCACGTGCAGGTTAATTCTTCCTCCGTGACTGAGCTGCTTTGTCCTTGTTGTCTCCAGCTGGACAGAATGAACCAACGCTCACAAACACAGCCCTGAACCATTCCCAACCTACAGGCAAGCCTGAAAGTCCTGGGAGCTGGAAAAAAAAAGAGAGTTTTAAGAAATGTAGAGCAGGATGATGTCTTCAATGAAAGACTAAAAATAGCCAAAGCATTTAGTCATACGTAAGAGAGAGCTCTGAAAAGTTGATCAGAATTAATGAGCATGAGCAAATGAAAGGTTTTTGACACACCTCATGACCCTTTCAACTTAATGGAACAACCTTCATTTATAGTCAGTGTTTGGTAGCTGTAACTAAGCAAAATCTGATGTTTAATGAGGTTTACACTGGTGACAACCAGGAGCAACAACCAGTGGAAATTTAACCGTGAAATTTCACTTCCACTTTATCTCCCCAGGTCAGCTCTGCCTCATTTTTTAACAAATCCTTTTGGTGGTCAAACAGGATTCAGAAAGTGCTGGGAGAGATTCTTCAGCCTGGCTGACATCCTCAAAAATCTGTGAACCCACACACAGAGCCCAAGGACAGAAGGAAACCCGAAGCTCTCAGGAAGATCTTTAAAGGACACCAATTAGAAATGTCTCTGTAAAAATGTATCTTTTGCAACGTGTTGAGGCCTTTAGTGGGATAAATGCAACAACATTTCCACGTGTAGACTGGGGAACCCCACTGTCCTTATTTCAAGTTATTTGCAGTACAATGGCTTAACCAGAAAAGTACTGTTACAAAAACAGTAACATTATTTTAAGTAAATTACTCCCACTTAAATCCATACATTTCCCAAAACATTCTCTTGTTTTGAGTCATTGTATCATTACCAGGCGCAGACAGTAAATGAGCATTCAAAAGCAAATGGTGAAAGGATGACAGCAAACATCAGAGACAGCCCCATGCAGAATTACAGAATAGCTTTTCAAAGAGGCAAAACATATGTTTGTGATTTCTTCTGAAAAATTAAACTGGAAGCCAAACACTACATGCAAAGGTTGCTATTTAATTCAAAAAGTCCCCTTACTCCCTGTTTTCAAAATTCAGATTCCACAAGTGAGCTGACAGAGTTCAATTATTTCAGCAGCTCCTCGTGAGAAGGGCAAGCTCTGCTTTGAGCAGGTCCCTGCCACTGCAGATGCCAATTTCTGCCAGGAGAAGCTGAAACAGCTGTTCCACAAATCGCGGGTGCTGGGGCACAGCCTTTCTCCAGAGCTCAGCAGGGTTTGGGAGCTCCAGAGCTGGTGCAAAGGGCAGGGCCAGAGCTGGAAATCCTGGCTAAGGGATAAATAGGCTGCAGGAAAACTTCAGGTCACTGCTTGTGGCAGTGAGAGGGAGAAATTTGAAAAGATGGGCATTCTTTGAGGTGATACAGCAGCACAGATATAAAGAAAGAGCGTGCCACCCTTGATTTATGGGGATAAAAACCTTCTCTGCCAAGACCTTTTCTGATGTCACCAGAAGCATTGCTCACCTGGCTGCATCCTGGGGGACAAGGGCTCTCCCTCTGGCTGAAATCACCTGGAAATCCAGGCTCTGGCAGGTGGAATGAGTTTTCCAGCATGCCCAAGGTTCAACAAAGTTCATAAGAACAAATTCATCTTCTCTTTGAGAGAAGGAGCTCTCCACCACTCCAAAATGGCACTCTTGACACCAGGCATGCTGCATTTGCTCACCCAAACAGAGAATCCTCTCTGCACTATTTTATCTTTCCTGGGGAGTTTGGGACATTCCAGCCAGGGGAACACTCAGCAGCCAGGAAGCAAAGCCTGAGCTGCTGACAGCATCACTCCTCTGATGCTCCTCTGATCCCTCTCTGGCCCTGCCAGAACTCTCCTCTCTGGCTCCCTGGCACTGGAAAATCCATCTCCCCACTGGAGCTACATGTTCTGCATTCACAAATTGTCCCACTCCTAAACATAATCTTAGGAAGAACTAATTGTTGATTTAACAGGGATATTCCTCAAGAAGCAGCTTCCATGAATTTCCAGCTGGGATTTCCCCCAAGTTGATATTTTCCTTATCTTGCTTTTCTTTGCCAATTCCTTTTGTTTAACAGCAAGCACGTGTGCATTTGCATCCTCACAGGGCACCTGAAGGACAGGTGACTTAAATAGGCCCAGAATTCCTTTCTTCACACTGTGCTTCTGTTGTTGACAGCCAAAATTAGAAATCAACACACACCCATAAGGTAGAAGTCAGTTCAGGAGTTCCAGCAATCTGAAAGCTGACATTTAGTCTCACTTAGTCACCAAAGCTTTAGCTCCACAGTCAAGGCAGAGTACAGCAGCTCCCAAAAAAGCAGCTTTTTCACAGATCTGTGATGTTCTCTGGCCATGGCTGCCTTCTCCTCCACTGATCACACAGCAGCTCCAAAGGATTAGGTCTAAGAGTTAATTTAATATATCTAGACAATTTAAACACCTACAGCGAGGTAAAATGAAATCCAGGACAAATGATCAGTTTTACTACATGAAGAATGACAACTCTCACAATGAAAACTTGGGGCAGCTCTCTCTTATTTCATACTTTTCTATTCCTTTCAAAATCTTTCACAACACAGCTAGACCCTTCCAAATCACAGCCACTTATTCATTCTGGTCCACTAAAAAAATTCTATTTCTGCCTGTATATACACACAACTGTGTAGGCACAGTGCAGCTGCAGACATCTCAAAGATAATCTAATGGTTCCCAACAACAGGTCATTTGTTTTTCCCCAGCTATTTGGAAAAAAATTAATAATAAAAATAAAAACCTCGTGATGTACATGCTGGAAAGATAAAAATCAGACATATCTCTATACCTAGGTTGTTATTCAAGCCCTGGAGGTGCTGAGTGGTAAGTTTGTGTAGGTTTGGGAGGAAGAGGGAGGTTTAATTCCTCCTGTGCTGTGTGCAGTCCCCAGGGACACCAGGCACCAGCCCCCTTTCCTGTCAGATCCCTGTCTGATCATGGCAATATCTGCACTCAAACACACTTTCTCTCTGCAGTTCACACCCAAGAGGGAAGCCACACACATCCTGATCACAAAGCTCCAAATCCAGCAGTCTGTGTCCTGACTCCTCATGTGGTCACTGGTTCCCAAAACATCAGGTTCCTTCCGTGGTGTCCTGAGCATCACCAGGGAGAGACATCACTGGCAGAGAGGAGGATCCTCTTTACCTGTGATCATTGCTGAAATTCAGATTGCTCAGAGCAATTGGTGTCTGGGTGACCCAGCAGGACGTGGAAAACTGCTGGCAGTGAGTGAGGAATGAGCAGGAGGGATAAGAGAGCGAGGAGCTGACAGGAGTTCCGGGGGGCACTGGGAGGAGTGGCCAGGCTCCACACACAGCTCAGAGAGGAATAAACCTCACACCCAGCTGAGGAAAGTGCTGGAATGTTCTAGGGGACTATCCCAGGCACAGCAGTGCCCAGGTGACTGTGTTAGGGATGGGAAATGAGGCCAGCAGTACTGAAAACCAGTACCACAAACACCAAATCCGGGTGTGCAGGTACAAAAGCTGGTGCAGCTGGGGAAAAATAAAACCAAGCTAGGGTTGGGTTGTTTATTCTGGAATAATATTCTGGAGAAGACTGGAATGACAAGGGAGACACAGAGGCAGAGAACAAGCAAGCCAGCAGAACTGGAAAGAGATAAATCATGGCATAAGTGTTGTGTTGTGCTCCTTGACCACCACAGCTGGACCAGCAGGGAAGAACCAACCTGTGCTTCTGATTGTGCCACAAACCTGTCTGTGCACTCAGGAGGAGCTGGGCAGGGCTGATTCTCTCTGATTTACACCCAAGCACAGGGATAACACAGCCCAGCACTGCTGTGGCTGTTCCAGGCTCGATGGCATCCAAACACCATTTCAGAAAATGGATCTTTTTCAAATTGAATGCCGTGTTAATTTCTTTGCACGCACCTCCTAGGGTGATATCTTCACATAAGCACACACAACATGGCTGATGAAGAAAGAGAAAATTAATTTTCCAAGCCTGTTGACCTGGCACGTTGGGAAGATGAAGAGAGATTTTAATACTGGAAGATGTTCATTTTACAGGGATCACGACCATGTAAATATATAAGAGGAGAAGTAAATAACTTCAGAGAACATATTTCTTTTTCAACCTTCCAAAAGGAAAGAAATACAGCTTTTGTGGAGCTATGAGACTTTCTGAAAACATCCTAACACAGAAATAAATTAGAACACAGTCTGATCCTCTAAATGTCCCTACTCCAGTCCTCACATTAATCTCCCAAGCAGCACCTGACAGTCTGTCAGATCTTTGTTCAGTGTGTTGTAGCTGCAGAAGCAGCTTCAGATACTTCCTCCTGCTGTTATCAGAACAACTAGCTACGAACTAGAGGCTGAAGTCCTGAGATGACAAGTGGGGCTTTCCATCTTCTGCAGTAATTCTATCTTTAAACAGCATTCCAAAATAGTATTCCAACAGGAGGAATAAAATCCACCAATGTATTAAACCATCTGGCTGAGCTCACGTCACATTCCTTTTGAAGTCTCAAACACCACTGATACTAAAAGAATCCATTTCCTTCCCCCTGATATTTGTAGAACCGACTCCACACGGGGCTTTCCCATCCCTTTTCCCTTTTATTTCCCATAACCTCATAAATAATGAGAAATTCTTTCTGGCTCTAGCAGCATGCATACCAAAATCCTTAGGAGCACTCAGTGTGCTCTGGGCACTGATGTTCCCCAGCAGAAACCTCCTGAAAGCACAGCAGAAAAAAAATCTCAAGAACCTGCACCCCGAAACAAAAGTAAAATAAAAACATTCTGGTGAAATAAGAGCAAACTGAAGGCAAAGCAAGATCACAGCAAAGCTCTCAATAAGAATGCTAAGTGCTGGAAAAATGAAGAACTGCTGACCCACATGTACTTGTTTAGATCCAAGCTTTGCCTTGAAACAGCAGGATGTGTGCTCCAGTCAAATGCAGATCTCCCCACAGAAACACTCCAAGCTGTGTAAACCACATTGCAAATTAAAAGCACTCAAGGAGATGTCTGAGCACAACGTTTCATAGAAAGTAGCAGAAGTTGCATTCTCAGCATTAAAAACTTCCTGCAGTGTTTTGCTGAATTATTCATACTTGGAGATGTGATCCTTTTTTAAGCACTTTGCGTTTGACCGTGTGCCACGACACATTCCCAGGGATTCTGCCAGCCACCTGTAAAGCTCCATGCTCCATTTGCCTGAAGTTTGATGCCTGAACTTTCTTTCAATTTTATTTTAAAACTCTTTGGTTTTCTTTAAGAAGTGCCAGTAGCAAGTCCCTCTTGCTGTTTTTTGTCTGATTTCCTGGCATGCATAACAGTTTTTACCACTGCAAGCAAGCTGGGACACAACTTTTTGTGATCTTTCTTGACACCCTTTGCCTTAAAGCAGAGTAAAGCCTTCAAGTCATGCTCATCTTAGCCTGCTTTTATTTCTGACTTTTGCCATAATGGCTGGAAAGGTGAGAGATGCTCAGAGTTACTCTGTTCCAGTCATCACTGTGCCATTGCAAATCCAATCCATTGCAATCCCTTTCAAATCCAACATTTAAATTAAACCCTTATTTTGGTCAAGATGTAAGCCTTAAAAAAAAACTAAATTAAGGATTTGGGTTTTTTTTTTTCAGCATATTCCCTCCTGAATGTGCTCCTTTCTGATTTGAGCAATAAGCTTTGTTACCTTGAACAAATTGCAAACAATTCTCCAAGAAAAGTGGAGGAATTGTTTCTGAGAGCTCAGCAGTGTGTGCTGCTGCGTGCACACCCCAAACACCTGCTAACAAACACTTCACACTCACAGAATTTCTGCAGCTGAGCCAAAGCCAGGGAGAATCTGCCAGGATCAAGATATTGGAGTTCTATGGCTAAAGCCATTCACTGATTTATGAGTTCAGCTTTTGATGCTGCTGGCGCTGAAACTGTAACTGATGTCTGCAAATCTCAGGCTTCTCACTTAAAATTTTCACTTAGGTGTGAGTGATGTAAAAATTTCATGTAATCCACTCCTAGCTATTGCTCCTGAATACAGTCACACTAAAGTTCCATTAAACCCACAATTAAACCTGATCACTTTCAATTTTCACCCCATAAATGCCTTTTACTTCTCTCTAAAGACACCAATTTGAATTTAAATTACACCTGAAAACACTCTGTGCATCTATACAATTTATAATAGGCAATAATAACAGGCAATACACAATTTATAAAAGCAATAATAGGCAATTTAATTATCATAGGTGAATTTCAGCATGCAGGTGAATTCTTCCTCCCTGCATAACTCTATTTGTTCACAGCTCCAGAGAGCAATGAATACTATGGATTTCCTGTTTCCTTAATGACCCCTGGGTTTGTGTGACTTCATTTGCTGACTTTGCTGTCAATAAGTTAAATTCATGCCAAGCAAATCAGACAGCAAGTTTGTACTTAATTCAAATGTCTAATATTTACATGTAGGGTCTGCATGGAGAGTTTTCTTTTGGGTGGAAAACCCAGCAAAGTCTGGTATTACAGATCAGTCTTAACTTTCAGCTTCCTGACATTTGTCAGTCAGAAATAAGGTTCAACATAAATCCTCTGTGCAGGGCTTTTAGGTGAGATAATTCATTTTCCCCTAAGCCTTCAACACAGATGATTTGAATTTGAACTTGAACTTGAATTTTAATTTTAATTTTAATTTTAATTTTAATTTTAATTTTAATTTTAATTTCAATTTTAATTTCAATTTCAATTTCAATCTCAATTTTAATTTTAATTTTAATTTTAATTTCTATTTCAATTTTAATTTTAATTTCAATTTTAATTTAATTTTAATTTCAATTTTAATTTTAACTTTAATTTTAATTTCTATGTTCACACAGATTTCTTTGTTCACACAGTTCATGGTTGCCTTCCAGGAGTTAAAATTCAGGAGCTCTGCTGCTAACAGCTGAATCACACAAGTTGCAGCTTCAAAATTATTATTATTATTATTTCCATTAATACATGAACCTAAAAGAGTTGAGCTGACTTCCAAGCAAAGAGACACAAGAATTGTTTTTGTCTCAGTAAAAGATTATTTCATCCAGCAAAAAGCATTAGAAGGATATGTGAATATTGAATTTCCAAAATTATATATTGAATTTAAAAACTGAGGCATCTTAAGTTTTACATCTAGCCAGCCATGTTGGAGAACTGGAGCCTTTTTTTTTCTCCTCCTTTGGAATAAAGAATCTGAAATCTGATCAGTAACATGACTTTGTTCCTACAATGCCTTTAGGAAGAAATGTTGAGTTAATTACTCAATCAGAGCATATTTACTTTGTAATTATAATGTCATGTTCAGTCATATTTAATTGTTTTTTCCAAAATACCCCAAGGCAACCGTACACACAGTGGGTTAAAAACCTGAATATTTTAGATAAATAACAATACTGTTTAGAGGAGGATATTTTAAATGTATCTCAGAGTATTTTTTAAGGTTAAGTGGTTCTCAGACAACATTTTCCTTGCAACAATTAACTCTTTAAGGCTTATGTACAAAATTCAAAAAGAGCTCCTGTGCAATCAGATTTCTTTTTATTACTGTGTCTGGTTTGAAAACCACTGAGTTTCCAGTCACCCTTAATAATAATTTTATTTTAATCTTCTGTCCTTTATTAAAGAAGCAAATTTCCCCTTGCTCCTAAATCTGTTGAGTTTCTTGGTGCCCAGGTGAGACTTGTGGATTAATTTTATTTCTTGACAGATTTAACCTTAAATAACTCTTTTTTCCCCCCTACAAACAAGGTTTTAACTGGTACTCTGCTGATTTCTCCCAGCTGTCGAAGGACATTCAACTTGCTGCTGTTTTTTCATGGAATCTGAATGTTTTGCCTGCTGAGGCAGCCACTGAAATTTAGAATCTTCTAAGAGGGACTGAAAAAAAAAACACAGACACTACCAGAAAAAAAAAAGGAAAATTGCAGAAATCCTCTATAAATGCGATTTTAACATTTCTGTATAAGCTCCTAACAGCCCAGAGATTTCCAAAAAAGCCAAAGTGGTGCTGGGCTACCCAGCTTCAGCCACACAGAACCAGCTCAGCTCATCCTCAGTGCCCAGAAATGCTGTTTTTCCAGTGAAAGCTGAGCCAGGGAGAGCAGCAGCTCCCAGAAATGTCTTTTTGGGAAGGTGACACGAGAGCAGCCCCCCTTGGAAGGCACCAGCACTTGGTTCTCCTCAATCCAATCTCCTCCTGAGGATGAGCTGTGCTATCAGCTCAGGATTGCAATAACTCAGCCTTGCTACCCTGGACAAGTGCCAATCTGACCAATAAAGACAAAATGGGATTCCATCAAATCTTCTGTCACCTTCCACAACACATATATTCATCTTTTTTCTCCTTGGGTTTGTATTTTTTTTTCCCCAAAGGCACCTCTCCAAACCACACCACCCTTAATGTTGTCTTTGGGTTTCTGGGGGGAATTCAGGCAGGTCTTTTGTTCTGGAAATCTCTGTGCAGTGCACAGAGACTCCTGTGACTCCTCCAGCAGGAACAAACCCATCCTGAAACCATCTCAAGTTCTAAAAGGAGTTAATTCCACTCTGGTGGTTGTGTCTCATGCACAGAAATTCCATGTTCATGGCAGAACTGCAGGGACCCTTTCAGAAAAGGGTTTTTATTTGCTCTCCACTGGGCCCTGATGGGTTTTCACAACTGTGACCACGAAACCTCACCCCTGGATATCAAAGATGCCAACAGGACCTCCCCACCTCCTGCATCCAGCCCATCCCTGCCCTCTCTACACTGAACAACTTCCTCTCTCATTAAAAAAAAATAAAAAATAAAAAAGGAAGTCTGAGAAAAAAAAAATAAATCTTGGCATGGTTTAAATTCACAGTGATGCTTTTACTCCAATAAAACAAAAAATATTTCTAAAAATGGGAATCTTTGTTTTTATTTTTTAACTTTGGTTGGTGATACTACAAAGAAGAAATGCCAATTTTGTGTTAGGTAGTAGGGGAACTACCAGAAAAGGGAAAAGTGTTCAGTGGCCACCAACATGTCTGAACCCTTAACAGCGTTTTCTCTTCCTAAAATTAATGATGCTGAAACCCAGTAATAAACATTTTAATGAATACACTTGCTCTCAAATTCCTATCATCCCCACTATGTAAATAAAACCAGTGTTTAAGATAAATGATTGACAAAAAAAATACACTGGGTTTGCACACAGCCTTAAAAAGACAGTCAATTGAACCATTTAATAACATTATGTTTTGTAAAGCACATATCTGCCACTGGTAAAAGCTTTCTTTGGTGCTGATCTGATTTGTTGTGTTCAATAATTTAAGAGAGACTTTTACTGCACGCAGCCACATCTGTTGTGCTGGTTGATAGTCAATAAATTTAGAGAACACTTGCTCAGGAGAGCTTTTTTACTTGCTGTTCCTGAGCCTTCAATGATTCTGTTCCTTCCATTATTTCCCAGAAAGGGTTAAACAAGACACTTCCCAGCAAGTCCATGACCACAGTGACAATTCACACAAGAAGTAAATTTAATTTATTTTGCCACTCAGGTAAACTCAGGCATTTTAATAATAAAATAATTGAAAATACTTAATATTTAAAATAAAATATTTTAAAGTACTCAGGTATTTTAAGCATGGATGTAGAACCATTTTCCACACAACTCAAAGAAAGTCAGCAGGATGCTTAAATACTTCTTTTTAAGGATAGGGAATGACTGAAAGCACTTAAATACCTTTCTGAAGGCTCTGGTGGCAACTTTTGCAAATAAATGCAGTGCACTGTGTTATGCAGAATGTTTAAGTATTGCTACTTAACCTTACACTAAATATTTTATATTACACTGCTATTTCATATGATATTGAATTAAATGCTTTACACCAATCAAAAGTTCCAAGTACTTTGAGGCAGGAGATAATACCTCATAAAGACAAGTGTTTACTGTTAAATCAGGGGAGGTTGGAATTCTGCACCTTTAAAGAGTGATTCAGAGTCTTTTTCTCCAAAAATCCTGAAGATAAGCTGTTCCAAACCACACTGAGGTATTCTTTATGCCCTGTGACTAATTCCTGCTCTGCCCCAACCTTCACAGCAAAACAAGAGCACAAGAACAAATACTCCAACACCACCACTAAGTTTGCTCATCTGGTCACTTTGTCACCATGGCAAGAGCGTGGTTTCTCCTCCACATGAAAGCATTGCCCCAAAACAAACAGGAAATAAAACTGCTTTTCTGAAAACAGAGCAGAAAATTCAAGCAAACATCCAATAAATTCTATTGCCTAGGGCCAATGGTTTTGTCTTGTAGCACAGCATGAGACAGATTTCAGCTCTTCCACTGAAATCAGCTGTGAAGTGTGTACACAATCATCTCTATTCATACCTGCAAAGTTAAGGGGATTATTTGTGGGTTTGACCCTCGTTTCAGGTCAGAAAACACTTTAGGGACTGTGCTTGGGACTTGACCCTCTCGCTATCAATAGGCTTCTGAGAAATAAAGGGAATACACTAATTAGTTCTTAATTTAACAGATACAGGAGATACAAGGACTATGAAAAGAGTGTCTTACAGGGAAACATTTCAAGAACAGGGTATGTGCAGGTTAGGAAAGGAGGTTGCAAGAAGACCTAATTCTGGTTGACAAATACCTGAGGGGGTTCTTTTTCTACAAGCAGCAGGTAGAAATCTGTTCAAAATATGCAATAAGGACAAAGCCCAAAGGCATTATCTGAAATTGAAGGCAGGGTAGTTCAGACACCGGTATCAGAAATGGCTTTTCACTTAGAGATCATTACTGCATGGAATAAATGACCTACCAGGGGCTCTTCAACCCTAATGAATTTTGTTCTGGGATAGACACTGATGTCTCAGTGTCTCCATCTGCAGAGCTGGGCTGGACCAGAGATGGGCAGCATCCTGGGCTGGTCACAGCATCCTGGGCTGGTCACAGCATGCCAGGCTGGTCACAGCATCCCAGGATGGTCACAGCATCCCTGCCTTGGCCCTGCATCCCTGCCTGGTCACAGCATCCCTGCCTGGCCCCTGCATCCCTGCCTGGTCACAGCATCCCTGCCTGGTCACAGCATCCCTGCCTGGTCCCTGCATCCCTGCCTGGTCACAGCATCCCTGCCTGGCCCCTGCATCCCTGCCTGGCCCCTGCATCCCTGCCTGGTCACAGCATCCCTGCCTGGCCCCTGCATCCCTGCCTGGTCACAGCATCCCTGCCTGGCCGCAGCATCCCGGGCAGAGCCGCCTGCCGAGCGCCGCCGGGCTCCGCAGCCCTGCAGTGCCACCTTCCGGGAGAGGCACCGGGGACCCCCGGCTCCCCTCCCCACCCCGGGGCTGAAAATCACGGCAAATCCTCGGCTTTGGTTCCTTTCCCGGCCGATGTGGCCAGCGCAGAGCCAGCAGCGGCTCCAGCCGGGTGTGTGAGCTCCGGACACCCCGAGCGGACAGCCCGGGGCCGCAACACGTGGCTTTGCAAACCGCTCTTCTCTTTTATTTCAAGGGATCAAGTTTGTAAAAGTATGGTGAGGGAACACACTAAAGACACCAGTCTAGGATTCCAGCCAGCCCCACATCTGCATTAGATGGGGTGCAGTTAGTTTTGGAAGATTTTGCTGGCGCTTCTTGGGTGGGGTTTTGTCATTTTCTACACAAACATAAGCTGTATCGATGAATAATTATTGTTAAAAAATTATATGCTCCATTGTGTAGCAAAAAACGAGCACTGTGTCTCAGCATGGACAAATAACATACTATTTACTTGCCTTTGTACAATGGGAGACTGAAATGGAAGCAGGCTTAGCATCCAAAAAAATGAGGAAATCCTTACTTTAGGGTCAAAGATTTTCAGGATACGTTCAGAAGCGTAAAACAAGCACATCACGAACCTACCCAAAGCGGCAGTCAGGGAGCCAACAAAGCCCTTCCAAACACAACTCCTCTTCCCCACAGCCCTCCCCAATGGCCTGGCTGTGCTTTATTTCTGGTTTTGCTGTGAGTGAGCCGTGCTGGAGCGGCTCTGCTGCTGCCCAGGGAGCTGGGGGAGAGCAGCTCAGGTGGGCTGGCTGCTATCAGAGCTGTGCAGGCAGCAGATGCTGCCACAGGCCTGCTCACGTCACTCACATTTCAAGAACAGACATCAAAATTTGCTGCCAGCAAGCGTGCAGGGTGCAAGAATGATCCAAAGCAGGTTTCCATGTCAGAAAACGAGGAGCAGAGCAGGATCCCAGCCCTGCCTTCATCTCCTAGCCCGCTCCTGTGGCTGCCCTGCCACTGGCAATCTGTGGCTGCTTTAATGGCTCCATCCCACATCGTGATTGGTTTGCTCCCATCTCCTCACCACCAGGTTTTCTTGGCTACTGATCAATTTAACCTTTCAGGTGCTGTTTGCATAAAATAAAGAGAGACTGTAAATAAATGGCAAGCCAAGCACCATGGGGGAACAGAACTCTCTTCCACTTGGCCGGTTTTGTGTTTGCTTTAGAAGTTGCTCTTTCACCTGGGAGTAATGACAATCCGCATCAAGAGACAGATGCAAAACTGTTCCTCCAATTATATAATCACTGCAGCTGATAAGGAGGGAGCTGGATTTGGGTTGCCATAGCATTGGCATATTGCTATGGAGGCTGAGCTCTTCATCCACTTTATCAGCTCTGGACCAGGAAGAGCAGCCCAATTATGCCTGCTGAATGCATGTGCTGCAGACTCGCTCCCACTTGCAGGGAGCACTCTGGATCAGGGGCTGCTTCCTTTCCCCTCCCACCTCATTTCCACCCAGTGCTCAGGGCTGGGGGTGCCGCCTGCTTTTATTCTTTATAATCTGCATTTCATCGGAAGGAGGGGGGTGTTATCTCAAAAGCCCGCTGCCCTTCTGCCACCGAGGGCTGCCCCAGAGCTGCTGCCCCTCCCAGGGGTTTGGGGGTACCTGGGGCTCACCCCGGAGCAGGTGCTGGGGGGTTTGGGGGTACCTGGGGCTCACCCCGGAGCAGGTGCTGGGGGGTTTGGGGGTACCTGGGGCTCACCCCGGAGCAGGTGCTGGGTACCAGCGGGCGGGGACGCGTTTGCCAGCGGGCGAGTTGTGGCCGGCCGGGGGAAGGAAGGGCTGCCCTGAGGAGCAGGAGGGGAGGATGAGGGATAACTTGGCCGGGGCTGAGGGCTCTGCTGTGGGCACAGAGACAGCCCGGCAGCCGCTGCCGGCGGAGGAAATGGCTCTGCCTGCTCTGCAACACCGCCGTGAGCGCGGCCGGGGCCGGAGGGAAGGGAGGGGGTGACTCCATGCAGGTAACGGGATAAAAATAACTTCGGGAACGGCAGATCGGGGATGGGCGGGGGAGGGTGGGGGCGGGGGAAGGCTTCTGGAGTTTGGACAAACAAAGTTTTACTACAGGGAATAGCGGGGGACATTTGCTAATGCCGAGGAGCAACAGCGCGGGTCGGTATCCATGATGCGGGCGATCCTGCCAGAAATCGCCGCCCCGAGTAAAAGCCAACTTTGATTTTAATGCGGGCACCCCCCGGTGCCCCTCGATCTCCCAGCACGGGCGCACGTATGGTGCACATGTGTGTAAACAGATAATTCTCCCTTCCCCTCCCCTTTCGTGCGAGAGATTGGAAATAGCGTAAGAGAAGGGAAGGGCTCCTCTCCCGGTGCCTTAGGAAGCCCAGATGGAGGATAGGAGGAGCGGGTTCATTAGGAAAGATCCCCTAATTGCGGCCGGATAAGGCTGCTGTGGCACGGAGGAGCCCCCGGCGCTCCCCCTCCCTCCTCGCCCCTTCGCCCCAAAAGGCGACCACGGCCACTCAAAGCAACTTTTCCCTGGCCGGGCTGTCCTAAGGAGCAGCCGGGGGCTGCGGGGGTCTCGGAGCCCCGAATGGAGCCCGGTGTCAAAGGCTGGCCCCGGCCCCTCGGCCGCCTCTGCCCGCGGCGGCGGCGGAGCCCGGCCGGGAGATAAGGGACAAAGGGCAGGGGAGGGAATGGTTGCTAGGTCCTCAGAGGTAAATCTCAGGCTTACCTTGATGGTTTTCTTCTGGAATGTACATCCTCTTGTTTTCATTGACCATTTAAAACGAGTCCAGAATAATCCCTCCGAAAATCGGCTTGGTAAAATTCAAGGAAGAACGGAGCTGCAGAATTTCCCCTTTTATTATTACCTGATTCCCATTATTGCATCAAACACCAAAACCTGATCCTTTCCACTACTGCCTCCTTTAGTGAAATTGCAATGCATCCTCAGTACATCCGGGCCCCTTCCAAGAATTTAGCACAGCACCTCTGGCTGTTAAACCATAAAAAAGAACAGGAAGGGGGGAAACGACAGAGGGGGGGCGAAAAAAAAGGAAAAAAAGCAAAAGCATCCAGGACAAACCTCTGAGGGTTAAATGTCTTTTTAAAATCCACCAACTACAAGAGCAACAACAGGAGGAAGAGGCAAAAAAAAAAAAGGGAGATGTTCAAACGCTGCTGCTCCTCCTCTTCAAAGCCATTCTGAGCGCGTTGTGTTGGCAGGGAGCTGTTTCTGCAGAGGAAGAGAGAGCACAGTCCCAGCCCCTTACTCCCTCCCCTCCCTCAGCTCGCTCCCCGCTCTCTCTCTCGCTCTCGCCGGCAGACAGACACACTGAACGCTTCCAGATGTTCCAGCTGCGGCGGCCGCACGCAGCTCCCCGCGCCGGGAGCGCCGGGCTGCAGCTGAAACTTTAACGCGCTGCTGCCTCCACTGCGCCTGCTGAAGCCTCGCCACAGACATGACGTCAAGGAGGCGAGCTGGAGGCGAGCTGGGGGCGAGCTGGAGCCGGCTGTGCCCGGGGGACAGCGGGGGGACAGCGGGGGGACAGCGGGGGCACGGCCCGCTCCCGTCCGCCCGCCCGGCGGCGTTCCCGCAGGGAACGGGTGGGAGCCGCGTGGCAAGGAGCACGGCTCTGTGCGGCTCTCAGAGGCTCTGAGAGGCTCTGAGATGTTCTCTGAGGTTCTCTGAGGCTCTCTGAGGCTCTGTGAGGTTCTGCCGGAGCCCCCCACGGAAGGGAGAGGCGGCCAAGGGTGAGTTGCGCGGAGCAGAGGATGCACAGATGTTTAAGGGGATTAATCGAGCCAGGATTTAGCAAAATGCTCGGTGGAAAGGCCGAAGTGCTCCGCTGGTATCCCACCACTTGCCTTAATTATGCCTGTCGTTTGGCCCTCTGTAATTGAAGCCTCCGCAGAGAGCAGAAAGCACTCCTTTGAAATGAAATGCGAAGTGAAGGCAGAGCATGTTAAACCTGTCTGGACTCTCCGAGCTGCCATGTTAAACAAGAGATGCAGAATCCTCAAACACCCCTCAAGCACTGCAGAAACTGCCACAACCCAAAGAAGAGGCACCATGCAGTCACCATCCCTGGATGTGGTGAAAACAGACTGGATGTGGCACTCGCTGCCATGATCTAGTCGAGGTGTCAGGGCTGGGTTGGACTCCATGACCTTAAAGGTCTCTTCCAACCTGGTCATTAATTCTGTGAATTCTGTGGATCCTGTGGATCCTGTGAGCTGAAGCACCCCGACATGCAGGCGGGTGAACGCCTGGCTTACGGCATCCTGCGTGCAAACCCATGGCTGCGCATCCTCACCATAACCGAGCATCCACCCAACAACACCTGCCTGCAATACTGTTTGTGGAGCTTAAAACACCCTGCTTATTTCCTTTCAAGTGGTTTTCCATTTGAACTAGGGGGAAGAAAATATTTACAATTGATAATAGCCCTATGAAAGAAATGCTTTTGAACAAACTGGGTGCTTTCTCTGCAAATGCCTTTCGGTGGGATGTATCAAATGTCCATCTTTTCATGAGGCTTTCTCCCCTCCACTTTAAGTGAGCTGTCTCTCAGCTGGAACTCAAAATATTATAGAAAGCACCACCAGTTAACAGATTTATGGAAACAACCAAAAAAAAAAAACCCAAAACCAACACATCCATTTGGAACTACAGGAAAAACTAGAATAGATGTAAAGCACCAAAAACCGGATGCAGCCAAATCACTTGTCCTAAATAGAGGTCATTTTGGTTTCTAATAACCACTGATCATCACAACTTCTGCATTAGATGCTGTTCAAAGGGTAATTAACCAACACCATATTGCCATTGACAGCATGTAGAGGCACAGCTTTATTTCTGACTCAGGAGGAAGAGTTCCTCTGAGCAATTAAAATACTCTGTCCTCTCTTGCCTAATTTTCCTCTAATAATGTCACGTGCACTTACCCATTTAACTTACCAGATCAGGCAAGATCACAGCTAGAGGTAGGATGGAAATATATTGGCTTTCATTTTCAGTTCAAGTTTCCTTTTCTTAAAGAAGTCAAGTCCTTCCTTCGCCATTATAAAAAAGGACTGAACAGAAAATGCTTCACTGCCTACATTTGTTGTTTAAATGTACATTTTGTTTTTCTCTTGTGACCACAAATCCTTGCCATTTTGGATTGTGCTAACTCCATTTTTTCCCACCCATGAGTCAACTGAGCCTTGCATGATTCACCCTTGCACGGACAAAGTATCTTGGAAGGTAAGTGCATGCCGATCACCCCTGCCCAAAAATCAAACACTGCCAGAGCACCTGTAAATATTTCTCCTGCCTTTCTTGGGTCACATCCTCAGCTAGCTGATTTATGTGCAGTATTATTTAAAGAGTTAAAATCCCCACAGCCCTGCTTTATGCCAGCTCACATATGTATGCAGGCACATACACAAGCTGTCTCCGACACCTACAAATCTTTTTCTCCGTTCTTTATCCCTCTCTCTCTGCCAAGCTCCCACAGTAGGACACAAGTTGGGCCAATTACCAAAAATCAAATACCGAAGGAAAATAGAACAAGCAGCAAGACCATTAGCTGGCATTAATTTCTCCAGCATAAATACAATCCTACTAGGACTTGAGGTCTCCTTACTCAGCGATTCTAATGAAATAATTTCCTACACAGAGAGGTGGAGAGAGACTGGTTGTAGGATTAAGATGGGAAGATCCTGCCCATGAATCAGGTGGCATTAGAGTGAACACCACACCTTCCCCTGAAGTATTTGTACTGCCCAAGTATGCAAAGAAGACTCAATCCATGAAAACAGCCTTGGTAAAGGGGTGGCATCTGAAGTAAAGCTGCTCCTAAGATTTTTTTTCTTCATGTGATTACTGAGATGCACATTTAATATGGATTCCATCAGGTAAGAGATTGAGGCATTGACCTTCACACAAAGTAGGAAAATTAGACTTTTTGAGAGTCCAATCCCCACAGACACACCCAAGGAGGAGTGTGGGAGATCAGCTTTAAAGAGAATTATGAAAGAATTATTATTTCAATACAAAACCAATTCAAAAGTTCTTAGGCCCTGCCTGATATGGCAGCCAGCTTTAATATTTGTATTTTTGGAGGTGAGATGGACAATGTAAGGATCAGACACAAGGGTATCTCACACTGGCTTGTGGACTTCCTCTAAGCACATCATGATAGACTGGACCAATGACCCGAGGTATTTTCAGCCTTGGGCCTCTCTGAGGTGGACGTACAAATTTTCTATCCCATGCAATGGTATCCAAGAAGAAAAACCGTTCTCCAGTTGCTCTGAGAACAATTGTGATGAGGGCAATGTAAAGCACCAAGTCAGAGATTCCTGAAAAGCTGCTATTTAAAGTTAAAAAGTGTCAAAAAATGACTTGTAGGGTACACACTGTGAACATGCGAGTGCATTCCGCATGTCGGGAATGTTTTGTTCTGAGCACAATACAGCAGCCCTTCCCTTTTATCCAGCCTTATAGAGTACACTGAGCACCACAACCTCTTCAAAATCCATCTGCAGCCATCTTCAGAACAGAAATCACCTGAAAAGGTTGTGTAGGAGGACATTTCCCTGCTTCCCAAAGGAGGAGTTGCTGTCACGCCGTATGGAACGACGGGGCTGGAAAGCAACGGGGTGAGAGCAGACCAAAGTGGGCAAGAACTCTACACTGAACTATTTTTATAACTTATAACATTATTTGTAATTCTCTTTTAAGCAGTCTCAGTACTTCTGAAATGATGTAGGGTTTCCATTGGGCCTGCTGCATGGGCCCTCTAATTGCAGTGGATTATGCTCACGCTATTTTGGCAGTAATAACTTCTACGCTAAAAGAAAAGGGTAAATTATTCAAAAGTGGAAAAGAAATGTATTTTATCCCAGAAATGGTACTAATGTTCACAATACAAATGCAATTCCTTCCAGGGCCAGCTCACAGAAACGGTGCCAGAGCTCTGGATTACTCTGCTGAAAGGTATTTTTTTTCCCCGCAGATTTGAGGTTTTGCACCTCTGCCAACAAACAGAGAAGGCTTCTCATAAGAATCTGCACTTTCTTGCACTGAAGATTATGGGATATTATTTTTTTTTCCATTTTTTCCATGAAATAAATGACCATTCCAACCTAAACTGGGCACACTAAAGAATCACTGTGCATGAACAACACAATACTCCAATAATTGTTGGTCCACACACAGTAAAAATACCAGTATTGGGTATTTGCTGGTATTGCATGACTACAATGTCTTTTGTTTTTAAATAAAATATTGGTGATAACAAATTTTTCTCATATTTCAAAGGCTGCTGTGGTAGGAATTGTTCTCCAAATATCTAAATATCATCTAAAACCGTATCATCCCCTACGCTTCTTATTTGTTAATGAAAAGAAAAAAATACTTGTTTGAATCTATGAATACAGATTTATAAAAACGCTCTTTATTCGACTTTCCTTGGGTTGCTTAATTGTAATTGAAATTAAAGCAATCCATAATCCTATCTAAAGCTGTTCAAAGTGTGGTCAGGAAACTGCAGACATTTCAAAATTAGCAGCTAGCTAGAACACAGGAGACTTTCTCAAGATTAAAAAAAAAAATATCTGGGATGGATGGGAAGCAGAAGACTGATGATCAGGATTTCCAGGTGATTTCATTCCTTAAAATCTGGAACAGTTACACACAGGAACATTGGAAATTTCATACAGTGAAAAAGACTGATTTTCAAAGTCAGGTTGGCAAACTTAGCTGTATTTTACATATTCAGATTACAAGAAGCAGTGATTTGACCTCGAAATTTCAGTCATTAGCTTTTATATTTACATTTAAACGTTGTGAAGCAACTACAAGAAGACAGAAGGGAAATGATAAGATTATTGAGGTAGTTTTATGGCCACTAAAGCACATTCAGGGCTAGTATTGGTAAATGACAGAAAATATTAGATCTAAGGGGGGAAAAAGGAAAGAATGAAATAATTGACAGCTGGGCAGGAAAGCAGAAGGTGAGCAGAAGAAATGGAGAAGAGAAGAAGATGAAATGGATTGCCTTCAAGTAGGTTTTGGTTTTTCAGACCGCAGAAGCCTCTAGGGATTAAGCTGAATGTCTGAAAATGTGATTTTATTCAAACCTCACGGGCTGTCCTAGCTGTCACCTGTGCTCTGTGACCCAGTGGGTGGTGACAGAAGTGCCTTTTTTTAATTCCAGCTGTAGAAAGGGTGGAAGTCACCATTTATCCCTGTAAACAGGTGATTGATGTTTGATTCCTACGCAGCATTGCATGAATCCATGCACAACCTTAAGGTGTAACAGCAAACAGCTGCTTGAACACTCTAAAAAACCAAAGCAGGCATTTGTCCCAATATAAAAAATATAAAATAGAAATAAAATATAAGCATACAAAATATATAAAATGAATTTATATAAATAAATACAAAAATATATAAACATAGTAAAATATACTATATAAAATATAAAATATAAACATTATTAAATTCTAAATTCTAAAAGATGAACTAATATAAAATGTAAAATATAAAATATAAAAATAAAACTATAACATACAAAAATATAAAATATAAAAATAAAACTATAACATACAAAAATATAAAATATAAAATACAAAATATAAAATATAAAATACAAAGTATAAAGTATAAAGTATAAAGTATAAAATATAAAATATAAAATATAAAATATAAAATATAAAATATAAAATGTAGAATATAAGATATAAAATATAAAGTATAAAATATAATATATAAAATATAAAATAAAAAATATAAAGTATAAAGTATTAAATATAAAATATAAAAGATACTATATAAAATATAAAATATAAAATATAAAATATAAAATATAAAGTATAAAGTATAAAATATAAAATATAAAATATAAAATATAAAATGCAAAATATAAGATATAAAATATAAAGTATAAAATATAATATATAGAATATAAAATATAGAATATAGAATATAAAATATAGAATATAGAATATAAATGCAGCTATGCTTATCAGACTTGAAAAGAACTTCTGGCAGTTTTCATGATGCCATCATCATCATCATCATCATGGATACCTAGCCTGAGAGGAAGGTTTAATACCTTTGTAGAATTTAAATACAAAAGTATTGTCTGGAAAAATTTGGTGGCTCTGCCATAGAAGTTTAAGGGAAAGACCCAAACTTAACAAAAAGTGTTGCACTGTGTCTATTTTAACTGAGAAATAATTGAGCCTATCTAGATTGGTTAGGTCTCTGATACAGAGATTCACACTCAGCATTGTTTCATTAGCTCCTGCCAATTTAAAGAAAAAGAAGAGAGAGAAAAAAGCAAATTTTTTGCTGTTAATACCAGTCTAAAATCATCAGTTAAACAAAAGACGTGAACTTATAATGTCTACAAGGAGATGTACAACGAAAAATGAAATTTTAATCCAATCAGCCTCCACTGGTGAAAATAATCATGCAAACTCTTGAGTGAATCTTAGATACTTTACACAAAAATTGGAGAGCTTTCTGCCATTCTAATCTTCCCTAGGAAATGCTGAAGAATATGGAGTTTGTAGCTTGTTCTTGTAACTAAGAACCACACAGAATTTTGGATTTAGGGCAAGCACAAAGAGACTGTTTTGGAAGGGAGGGATTCTTCAAAGAATAAATGTTTGCAAGTTGCTGAGGAAGACCTGACAGCGACTGGAAGAATTACATGATGCTGACATTTGGAAACCTCAGTGGACCTAATTAGCAGACAATAAAAACTACACAAAGTGAAAATAAGAAGGCAATGCAGAAAAGCATATTTAGGACACCAGGACAACCAATTCCAAGTATAAAATTCATAAACTGAGTTCATAAAAGAGAAACAAATTAATGTTGGGGTGGGCTGTAAGAGCAAGTTCCTTCCTTATCTTTAGGAATTTAAAGATTCCAACCTTCTAAATATGCTTTGTCAAGACAGAAAATTATTGACAAACTCAAGGAAGCCAGCAATTTGGAGTTCTGACAGATTTTGGAGGATTTGCAATAATCACTAATGACATAAAATGGTCTAAAAATACATCACCTTACATATCAGCTGCAAGGAAGATGATTAGATGAATTTGTTAGGACAGTCAGCTACTGTGATGTTGGTCTGATATCCAATGTCAACATTTCATCTTCAACAATGACTCCTTGTACACTGAAGGGTCACACTGCTCAGGAAGTGTACCTGGTTAGCATGCAATCTTTGTGGTGTTCCTCTGGCTTTTTTCACCCCAATTATTTCTCTCCAAACTGAAGAAAAACACAACTCACCCAGCAGTCAGCCCCTGTTTCAACTGCAGCAGCTTTATTTTGTGTGCTCTTAAAATCTGTGCCACAACTTGCAGTTCTCCTATTGCCTCCTGTTAAGGAGACTGGTAATTGTGTTCAGTTGAATTATGATTTTGTGGTCCATTCCAAAAGGGCTCTAAGTTAGAAACAACTTCCACATGTAGAAATGCTTGATTTCAACCCCGTTTTCCAGAACTGTATGGTTACAGACTACAGAAAAAACAGAGTTATCTCAGTACCACCTAAACATTGTGTTTGATTTTCTGCAAACTGGCCTTTAAAACAAAGTTATTTCCAATAGTCAGCTCAAAAGAGCTCTCTTTATTAAAAAATAAAATAAAATATAATAAATTGTCAAAACACCAAAAGCAAATGCTACCCAAACCCTAATTGAATTGGTTACATCGTCAGTGTCAAAAATGTATATTTCATTAAGGTGCCACCTTGACTGGCAAAACAAAAATTCAAAAGAAAACTTCATTTAGTGGGACTTTAATAAAATGCTACAGAAGTTCTGGAAGTGTGAAACAAAGTGTTTGGAGGTGCATTTTTGCTGGAGAAATATTAAAGGTATCCCAAAAAAGTTCCTGAACGCTGTATAAATTAGATCTGCTTCCATTGCACAGATCTGGGCTTGCACACAACAGTTATTCAAATAGCTTTAAAAAAAAGTTCTAAATGGTTGTGTGGCTGTCACTGTGGAGCTCTGAGACTGCTGAAAATAATTCCAAATACTTGTAGCAATATGTAATGGGTGGCTGCCTGAATATGTGCTCTCCATTTTCCTCAGCTGCAGTGGAGCCTTGGTGGAACAGAAACAAAAAAGGTGAAGTGACAAGCAGCAAAGTCGAGAGCATTATTTGATTTGGAGGATAACACAGTAAGGTAGTAGGTTTTGAACTGATATAGCATAAGAAATGTTCATTATGTTTGCAGTTTCTCATAAAGATCTGAAGCTTTGGAAGCTGAGGAGAAATGTTACACTGTTATTTAGAGCACCCCTCCAACACACAACCAGAACAGTTCATTTATGTCTCCACTTCCAACTCTCCCATCTTTGCCTAAACATGCAGGCAAGCAAAATAAAACAAGAAACAACTTTAAAAAATCTTTACTCCACATGTTCTGAAGGAATTATTTCTATTTCCTGAACAGAAATGGTTAAGAGTTCTTTTACAACGCCATCAGTGTGTTCACTAATTTATAGATAAATTTATATATATATATATATAAAATATATATTTTACATTATATCTATCTGCATCTCCAGAACTCCAGGAGATGAATGAATGAATGAACTCCATGAATGACCAAGCTGAGCTCCTAACATACACAAGAAGAGGAGAAGAAAGGAAAGAAAAGAGAGAAAGAAGTTTTATATGAAATTTCAGAAGAAATAAATTTTTCCAGATCAGGTTTAATATCCTCTTTGACTTTGGGGAGAGTAAGAGGGAAATAGAGAAAGAAAATCTTCTGCTTGAACTTCAAACAGCAATAGTTTTACACTGAGGGGAAAACAGGCACGTTTCACTAAACCCAGCACAATTTCATCACTGACTAAGGCTGCTTCAGCTGTCATTCATAACTCACCCCTTTCTAAAGCACAGTGAAAATTTTAAGTGATTATTTGATATTTGCTTTTACACTGTGGGGAGAGAAACTAACTATTTTTAATAAGAATAAACAAAATCAAATCAAATAAAAAGAGAATGGAAAGCTCATGCCAATTACACATGTAGCAAGCTCATGTAATTACATGATTTCATTCTCTGGCATTATCCTTCTTTCCTGTCCCCTTCTCCTCAGCTTTTTGTGCTGTTTTCTTAAATTAAAAAAAAAAAAACAACTAAAAACAACCACCAGGGGTTGTAAAGAACTGAGGTCTTGATCCTAATAAAATATAATGATACATTTTATAGGTAATCTTTCAAATTGGTAAAAACCAAATAAATGCCTGCCCCAATGTTGCACAAGAACCAATCTGAAACGGGAACAGGAGAAGCCCCACTTCCCACTCTGTTCCCACCTGCCTTTCCAGCTGCCCTCTATGTCTCATTTCCCCGTGTTTCCATAAGATAGTGTGAGTCTTGTGATTTCAGGAGGAGATTGGGTGAGTGAAAGCAAGATGAACACTTCAGACCTGGCTCCTGAACAACTAAAGCCCTGAAGAAGTCTCTATCCAGCTCCTTCGTTTCTTCTCCTACGTTTCCAGAGCAAACCAAAGCCATGCTGTTTCCAAACAGGAACGAGTGACAGCTCTCATAAAATAAAACACAGCATGATCCAACCTGACATGAAAACTCTTTTTCACACTGTGAGCTGTCAGACACTGGACCTTCTTTCTTTATTCTGAAGGGTTCTCCTCTTAAATCAAAGGAGCACAAAAGGCTCAGAATCTTACTCAGTTCCCTCTGTATCGTTGCAATGCAAAAGGCTTGATCATTTTGTTACTTAACTGAGTAACTGCTGGGCATCTTTCCTCCTCAGTCTCATAGGAGAGTCTGACTTCTACAATTATTGTATCATCTGCTGCCATCTCCTGAAGAAACACAGCTTGAACTTTGGTGAAAGGCAGGGGAATGGAGACATCCACATTCTGAGCTCTCTACTGGTCAGTGCTGCCTGTCAGTCCCAAAGGAAAAGCGCAGATTTCCAGGCTGGCAGGTTCCCAGAGTGCAGAAAATGATGATATGGGACCTTCCCACCCCCCTGGCTCCATTTCCCTCCAGTGGGAACCCGAGGTGTTCGTGGCAATTGCTGCCAGGCACAAGAGGGGCTGCTGCTTCCACCGCAGGAATTCACCAGCACGAGCACCACGAGCAGGCACAGTCTGGTGCCCAAGGGATGGATTGACAAGAACTGATTCCATCCTGATTATCTGTGTTTGGCCCTACACTACTGCACTGCTGGCTTTGCAGCCCAGCAGATGTCTAGAAGCACAAGACATCAATTAGTTGAAGAAGGAAGAAACTAGGGAGGAAATTCTGCTCTCGAAATGAAAGAGGTTGGCAGAAGAAGAATGCTGTGGAGAGGGGGGAAAAAAAAACCAAAACAAACATGCACAACAAAACCTAAAGAAACCCTGCTTGCCCCAGTGACCCAAAGACATGCCAGTAAGATGATCCTGACCACAGCCTGAAATGACTCCATATCTATACTTATATAAATCTTCCTTTTTGTGCTGGTGTATCAGCTTCAGTTTACCAGAAATAGAACTACAAAAATAGATCTATAACCATATATAAACAAGTTTTTCTCCTGCGCTCCTCCAGTTTTTAAAAATCATTTTAAAATCATACAGCTATTTTTAAACTAGATTTTTGCAGCTTAACTGGCCTAGCATATCAAAACAATGTAGTCATCAAGGGAGTGACAAAGATAGAGGAACAAGCACACTATGAAAGAATGGCAGATGGCATTATTGTCAAAATGGAAGTGAGCTGGTGGTCAAGTCTAATAATTCATTGAAAGCTACATCATGCCTGAACTTCCCCACACGAAGAACACAAGGTTTAAATGCCTTAATTTATTTTTAAAATATTCTACTGACGAATAACAGGCAGAAGCCACAGATGCTCCCCAGTGCAGTGGAAATCCACATGCTTTCCTGGGGAGCTGATACCTGCTAAGGCCAAAACTGTTTCCAGAGAAGCTGTAGAATCCAACAAGATCTCACAGAAGAATTACACCAATGTAGGTCAATTGCTTTTACCAAATTACTCCCAACTTACATTATTACAAACGAGATCACGGTGCCATTTAGTCATCAATGGAAGTAAAATCTAACCCGTAAAGATGCATCTGCACTTCAGCATTCAGCAGAACGGCAGAGATGAATCACACTCCTGCCCTAAGAGTGACACAAAGGAGCAATCAGCCTGAGCTGGTGTTCTGGCACCAGTTAAGAACACACTCGTGACTCCCCGAGTTCCAAGCTCCTCAGTCCTTGAGATGAAGCTCCCACAGTTTCCCGTAGTCACTGATGATATTCAGAGCGCCTCGCATCAAAAAAAAAACCCCAAAAAAATCTTCAGAGCGCACAAAAAGTGTTTAAAAATAGTTTTACTAGTCACAACTGACATTTGAGTTAAAGCTTTGTTTTGAATTAGTGCCGTAACGTACTTTGAAACTGGAACTGAAAAACGCCAGGTGAAATGATTTGCTGTTGTAAGAGCGTGGTCAGAAGGTGGGGATGAGGATGCTCAGTGAGATGTGGAATGACCACTCGTTGTTGAGCTAGCAGTTGTTGCTCAGCAGGCAGCACAGTGACATCCAGACCATGGTTTTGTGAGATCAGAAAATTTCCTTTCCAGGAGAAGAACGGGATCTGCTGGCCAGCTTGACTGCATCCGCTGTCACCCTCACTTCTTCTTGAAGTCCCGTTGGATTAGTAACTACAGCTGATTTTTGCAACTGGTACTGTGGCAAGTAGGACAACTAAAAGCTGGGCTACACTGGGGTGAAGAACCAAATTGACATGTTTACACAGAATTTTAACTCTTTAAAGCATTGCAAAATATCGACTAATTAATTCTTAGAGCATCCATGAGGACAGAAAGTAAAACCTTGTTCTTTATGCTTGGATTCAACCTGACTAAATCCCAGGGATCTTGGAAATTCTGTAGCAAAGTGATACTTGTGGAGGCAAGATGCAATGTGTTTTCAAAGAAAACAGGGTGTCAGGTCAGTCCTGTGCTAGGGAATTGAAAGGTGAGGAGGTGGTGCCTTGCATCATTCCTGGATGTTGACATTCTCCTCTCTGCCCATAAATACCTCTGAGAAGAAATGTTTAATGGAAAGTATATTCCTTCAACTCTGTGGCTTAAAAAGAGTTTGGTGTTTTTTTAAAAAGAAAACTTAAGTTCCACACCAGCTTTCACCTACTTTTTGTCTTTCTTTATGCCCTCAGCATACAACAGATATTCTGAACAGATCAAACGAAACACTTGGAGGTGTTAGGCCTTTCAAGGACAAAATGAATAGCAGACCACAGGGGTCAAAAGCAAGGGATAAAAAGGTAAATCACAATTGGGCTCCCAACTAATTTGCTGTTTCCTGCCAGCCATGAGTAAGGAAAGCTCCACGACTAAGGCCATCCTCTCCAAGCTGGTGGAGCCAGATGGTGTGATGGGATGGAGTTAATGTCTGCATGCTGCCTGCTCTTGAGAAGAGAACCAAGAGCGCTGCTTCACGCTGCTTTGGGGAAGAAGGCTGCAAAGCCAAGGAGATCTGTCATTCTGAGGAAACATCAAGCAGCAATTTCTCCTTGTTCAGGCAGGATTTGGTTTCTGTAGTCGGTAGCCAAAGTTTTAGGCAGAATTTTATCTTGGTTTCTATAGTCAGTAGCCAAAGTTTTAGGCAGAATTTTATCTTTGAATTTTTTATTTAAGAGAGTTGCCACAGTGTTGGGAATACCAGTCTTCAAAATGCATTCAAATTTACACTTTTTATTTGGAGTTGTGGATTGTTGCTCTGTGAGCACTTCTCTTCCCCCCCCCCCAAATTGTGCCCTAAGATAATATTTGAATTCAAAGCAGAAACTCACAAGTCATTTATTTTACTCCCTGCCACGATTTAGCACTTTACAGAGAATATGCAAGAGTTCTTTTCATCGAGCTGAAAAAACACCAGTGTGTTACACCCTTTTCCTGAGCTTCACAAGAGAAATTCAGGATATTTCTTTACTCTTCCAATCCCATAGGGTTTCTCAAATAAGGAAGCATTTCCTAACAATCCAAATTTGGATACAATTTTGATACTGGAACATTAACAAGAGCCACTACCTTCAAATCACTCAGGCCACATCCTGCAGGACTTACACTCATTCAGGTAAAATGTTAATCAACCTAAATAGTGACTTCAGATCAATAAGAACTTCATGATTTCACATACTGCTGCTTTTCATTTTTAATAAGGATGGATTTGCAAGTCCACATAAGTTTCCCTCACAGGCAATCAAGGTAACTTTTGATTCTAAATAATCCAGTTTTTTATCTGTAATCTACTTTTAGAACACTTTCATCTTAATATATTGTACTTTTTTGGTGATGGAATCTCCATCTCTCTTCCCTTAGTAAGCAAAATAATTTTTCTAATATCATTTGCCTTTGTTTTAACTTGAGAGGTCTCATCTCTATGGCCTGTGTTCTGATACTTGGTGTATTCTCTTCTTTAATAAACAGTAATTCAACTACTGGTCTTTGCATTCTATAGCTATAAAAAAATACAGTTTGTTTTTTTTTAAATAGTTTTCTTTATAATATTTAGCAACACAAAAGCCACTCCAAAACCTAGACTGAAGGAAAATATTTTCAGCTAAATTACATTATCAAACTTCATGCAATTTCTATTAACAATATGAACTAAAATCTGGTTTGGCTTTTCATACTGAAGTGGTACATCTGATCTTCTCAGGCACAAATGCTATTTTTAAATAAAAAACTGCTTCTATAAATATTTCAGCTTTAAACACCCATAATTCAGTTTCTCTTTTTTTTTATATTTTTTTTTTTTATTTTTTTTACATCTAGAATTGCAGCAGGGCCTTGGAGAGGTTAAACAACTACAAAAAAAAAAAACCTTAACATCCACTTAATGACTGCTAGGAGCATTTCAAAGGAGACTGTCCGTAATTCAGAGGACAAGACAAGGTCACCAATAAACATCAGTGAACTGTGTCTGCTTTTGCAAGTTCCACATAAAAATAGTGCATCCCTAGGAACACAAAACAGACATAATAGATTGGTTCACATCAGAACACACACGAGCACAAGAAGCTAATCATCTTTTGATTGCAAGAGGCTCTGGCTCGATTATTTTGCAACACTAGCAGCAGTCTCCTTTGTGTAGGGTTAAAAGAAAGGAAAAAAGTTGCTTTGAGGCTTTAAGCAATCAGAACTAATGCCAGGAACAAATTAAGCTCTTTGTAGACAAAAGTAAAAGGCTGAGTTTGGCCTGTTACCATCTACACATTTGGCAGAGCTGGACCCAAAAGAACTCCAGTGAACATGGTGAAGGCACCAGCAGCTGAGTTATCCTCTCCCAGGGCGGGAATGAAAATGCTTTGCGCCACCTCGTTTCCTCTGAATGCAAAAAAAGTGATTCCAGCAGGGATCGAGGCACCACTTCCCGCAGCTGTGTGTAGCACAGAGCACCCAAAAAATCCAGCAGCACGCTGCACTCCCCTCTCCACAGAACCTCCCCTGGGCTCGGGGCAGGAACACGCTCAGCAAGTGACCCCAGCCATGTGCTGCCCCAGAAAGAGCAGGAAAAGCCACCATGAGCTCAGTGGGCAACTGCTGCTGGAGATTTCATCTCCTCAGGGCTGAGCCCCTTGGGATATTCCCTCATGGAGAGTTTCTCTTATCTCAGTCCTGTTTCAGGAAGGATTCTCCAAAGACTCCTTAGCTTCTTGTTTCTCATATTTATTAAGATAAAACCAAAAGGTCTTCCCCAGACCCTTCTGCTCAAGTTCAACTCACCATTGCATGGCTCAAGTTGGCTCAAAAGCACAAAATGGCCCCAAATTACACAGTTCTTTTATCTTTATACTCATTTTTACCCAATTAACAATAGACACATAAATTATTTTTCTTAATGACCCAACACCTGTGTGCTGCACTGTGGCATTCTCCATCCCATCACCTACTGCTACCCAAAAACCTCTAGATGAAGAAGATGATGAAGAAGAAAGAAGGAAAAGAGACAACACCCTAAATCACCCATCTTGTCTTCTGTTTTCTAAACAAGTTTAAACTCCAAACTTTAACTTTTTCACTCAGTGATTTAAGAAAACTAATCTACACACTCACACTTTCAGCTTTTCTATCTAACTTCAACAGTTGTTTTCGTGTAACATCATGAAAACATGCCCATAAATTTCATGTTCTATGAAATTCAGTGTTCTCCTGGACCTCAGAGCTAAACATCAGAGATAAGGACACACTCTCTGTGTCTCAGCCTCCTGTGAGAGGCCAACACGTGGAAGTTACTCCAAGTGGTCCATAAGGAAGGTGCTCCTCAATAATTTATTCTCATAATAATGAAATATCCAGGGAAAGAGTGCTGTCAGCCTGAGTACCCGAGTGACAGTGACCACTGAATCCTCAGAGGAAGATTAATGACTTCTGAAATATTCAAAACCTTTGCTATTAGACACTTGCTGTCATTGACTTCCAAAGGGTAAGCCAGAGTACACCTTAAAATGATTTAAATAAATGTTTATTTAATTATTAAATAAATATTTCAATAAAAATTTAATTAGAGATTTACCAGCTGTTCCAACCTTCCACCACCCTCCCAAAAAAAAAAAAAAAAGGAAAAAATATGCAACATATTTTACTTTTGTTTCTTCCATACTTGATGCTGTTTAAGGTATCAATTCACTGCATCTTCTGCATATTTTCCTTCTGGTTTATTATTCTTATCCCTACTTAGCTTTCTGTGTTCAGATCAAATTTAAAGTACCAGAAAGACAGAAAAACAATTTCTTCAGTTTCTTTGGTTTCAAGACATATCTTAGCCAAAAAAAAACCCCTCCACTCTTTTCTTCCCAGCCACTAGACAGGGTCAGTAAGGATGTTTGTACTGACATCTTCCCACCTTTTCCTTCCTGTGTCACTGTGGAAGCTGCTGTGCTCCCAGCTAAGGGTGGGAAGAGTAGGTTTGTAAGTGCAGAATAATTTATTATTGAAGTTTACAGAAAAAAAGAAAACACACTTGGCATGGCCTTAAATTCTCTGTGAGGGAAACAATGTCATTTACATACAACACTGTCGATATTTCGACTGGCCAACTTGCTAAATACTGGAAATATCTCTGAAAAAAAAATAATTCTCATTATTTTTTCATCAGCAGAAAATTGTCCATGCATGATACATTAAGTATCTTCAGAGGTATTTCATTAATATGAGCAAACCTGTGAGTGTAAAGAGGATAATGACCTCACCAAGCTACACAAGATGGACTACAGGCCATTAGTGCATTAGAATTAGAAGGTAAAAATGATTTTAAATGCAGAATGACACTGGTCATTGTCATAAGAATCCAAAGCAAAATGTAAATGAACAGTACCAGTATGGATTTTTAAAAAAATATTTCTAAAAGCTACAGGCTGACAGCTAAAACATTAAAATTTTTCCTCTCGAATTTTTTTTCTGGAGAGTGCCCATTTAATCTACAGCAAATAAACTCTCTTTAAAGAAAGGACACCAAGAGAGTCTTCTATTAGAAATTATCCATAATTGTTTCCAATCTTTGCTTTGAGAAGCATTTTTCCAGATCAGACATCACAGGTGATTGTGGTTTTGCCCTGGCCAGACCAAAATGATGGAAGTGACTATTTAAAATACTTGATTCACTTATCATGACATGCCCAGGCATCACCTGGTAAAAAAACACATAAATTCTTGCCACTAAACAAATTTTTTTGTGGCTGTGCAAACAGTAAGGGACCTAAAAGTTACTGAAGTCACAGGGCCACACTCACCTCAGGCATCCTAAACAAAAATGGAACTACAAAGTATTCCCTAAATCTGCAGCTCCAAAGGTTAACAGGAAGGATTTGGTAAATTATTTAATCTCTAACCTTACATGTGTTGCTTCTTCACTCATACTGACCAAATGCAGCCATTCCCACCCTATTTTTTATTTAAAATTAAGATAAATATAGTATTTCTGCATCTCACTGAGGTATTTGTGAAGCTGTTTGAGACCTTGTAATGAAAGAACTGAAAATCCACGTGAACTACAGTGCTACTAAATGGTACCCTGTAGTTTGGTTTTCATTTAAAAATAACCCCTCTTCAACACAACATAAATACAACACTACTACAAGGCATTCTTCTCAGTTCTGGATAACAAAGTTTTTAACTGTTTGGATTGAAATTTCTCAGGATGAAGGTTGAATTTATTCTGCAAGTTTCTGGAGAGAAAAAATACCCAAATCAGTCATTTTTAAAAGAAGGGTAAGAAGTGCTTTATCCTACAACATTCAAAATCTCACACACTAGAAATTCCCAATGAAAATGGGTAATAAATGCTTCAGAGCCAGGACTTGCAATCTGACAAGCAAAATTGCCCAGATTTCAAGGCCTTCTGTCATGTACATGACTTGAATCTCGTCGAGTTAAAGTTCCATGAAAGAATTGTGACTTCCATATGCTCAGTATGGAAAAAGAACAAGCTACAGGGCCAGAACCACCCCAGATCACAAGGTCTGAACTTAAAAACCAACTGGGACTTCATCCCTGGATCTCTCCACTCTCCTGTGTAGAGCAGGTGTAACCCCTGTGTAGCCCCTGTTTTCTCCTCAGAAATAAGAGTATGATCACCTACACTTGTTATCAGTTATCCTGTTGTTCCAAACAGTAAAATAAAGGCTATAAATTGAAATGTTTCAGCTGTTCTAATAAACTGTGCAGTAAAACCATTTTGTGTATTCAGATTTGGGGGTGGGTGAGAGCATGTGTTCCAGGAGGTGCATAACAAGAGAGTGATATCCCAAAGACTGTGAATGACACAAGAATTAAGGCTCTGTGAGTAACACCATCACTCTGTTTCCACAGAATTAAAATATTTACGTTATGTTCAAGTACTACTTCCTGACAGAACCCCTGGAATACCTTCCTGCTGTGATACAGATTTATCTTCTCTACCTTTGGAACTAAAAGACTGAGTAAAGAGGCTGGATTTGCAGTGAAACCCCTTCCCCTGGAAAAAAGGCAGATCTCCACAGGGAAGCACTCACAGGAGTCACAGTCTTTGCTGATGGACAATAGGAAAGAGCAGGCTGAGCACAGTTTTCCCAGCTGTGATGCCATGGCCATTTGGAGACAGCCACCCTGTCATTTGGGACTCCAAATCAAGCTGGAGTCCTCCTTCATAGGCAAGAACCTGTTGACAGTTCAAGGAAGGTGACTAAGGAAAATTAATTTTCCATTAATTGAAGTGGGACAAAAGCTGTTTTTGCATTTACTGCTCTAACAGAAAGCCTTGATGGCCAAATTCAATAAAAGTTGAAAAAAAAAAAAATTAGGAATTTGGGCCTTGGAAGACAGAACTCAACTTTATAGTCATCCTCAAAATGTGATTTTTCAGCTGCAGCTTTTCGGCCGTTCTTCTGGGACACTAAATACCTCTTATGAGCCCAGACCTTCAATGACCTAATTATTCTGTCTTATTTTTCAGTAATCTGTTGTTTTCCTTGTCCTTTGGTAGGATAAGGAAATGTCCTACTTTTTGACAGTGTCCTCATAAGCGCCCTATCCTCAAAAAGGGGAGGGAAAAAAAAAAAACCAAACCAAAAACCCAAGCACGTGGAAAACTTCCAATCATGCACCTTTGCCTATTGATGGTGCACAGCAAGAGCTCAGAGAATGCTCTTCCCATTTTATAACCTGTTGCACTTCCACGTTTGTAACATTGCAAGGAGTATTTTTTTAATTAAAAGGGTTTTTTTCTGAAGTTTTATACCAGTTGAGACATGCTTGTACTATATCACATCCCCATTTAATCTCTGAGGATGTAACATACAGGTGTTTACCTGACTCATTTTCCCATATGACAACTTTCTGATGCTCTGGACATCAGAAAAGTGATGAAAAATACTTCAGATGAGTAAACTTCAGTTTTTCAAATCATAGGAAAATTCCTCCCCTCATTTGCTTCCCTTTGCTTTGTTTAGAATGATTAACTGAAACAAAATTATTCTTTTCATAAGGCATTCCTTTTTCCTCATACAAGACATGAAACAATGCATTAAAAATCAAATACAGCATAAGAATTGGGCACGATCTGAAAACCCTTTTCTAACCTAATTTAACAAAGGTTACTAATTGCTCTGTACATGTACATGAGGACATTCAAAAATCCTAACAGTGTGCTGGGCCTGCATCCCAAAAAGTTAAAGTGATGGCTCCTCCTAATCCCTTTGCCTGGAATGATGCTGTCTGATACACAGCTCTAAAGTCCATGTATCAGAGTTGGGCAGCAATTGACTGAACAGTACAGTCAGTTCACTTCCCCAGAACAAACAGCAATACCTGCTCCTATTAGCCTTTTCACTCTCCTGAGAATCTTTATGTAATGTTGCATTAGTAGCCTTTACTAAATTAGAAAACCAAAAGGGAAGATAAATCAATATGAATGTACGTTTGCTGATATTGATTTTTCCTCTCATAGTCAGCATGGGAATATTGTAGCTCCTATTAATACAAGGAGTGGAAGAGCTTTAAATGGTTTGGATAATTACCCAGTAGTTTGGGAAACTTATTCAAACTTCTTTAGTCTGTAATTTTGAACTAGACACTTCATGAAATCAATTCCTTCTCATGAATAATCATGTTAATATGTTGATGACAATTTCTTGATGTGGCTTATCAAGAAGATGACTAGGAGAGGCATTCAGCCTGCTATTCATAAAAAAAGGATGAGGGTGAAGATGTGAAGGTCAAGGTCTGCAGGGCTGCAGCAAACACAGCATTCTGCAGTTCAGCATCCTGGAAGAAACTGAGCAAGAGGAATATTGGAGTCACAGCTTTGGAATTCGGGCTCTGTCTCGGTTTGTTTAGGAGTGGGCTGGGGGCTTTCCCACAGAACACTGCCCTGCAGGGCTCAGTGACCCAGGACACGTGGCTGGTCCTCATGGACCCCCTTGTGAGCACACAGGAACAGGTCAGGAGGGCAGCCAGTGTGGCAGCCAGCATGGGTGAACAGGGAGCTCCCATCTCAGCTCAAGAACGTGGAGCTGGAAGGCCAAGGCCAAAGCTCAGATGCAGCTGGGAAAATGGAGAGATTAAAGGGAAGAAGGGCTCCTGTAAATACATTGGCAGCAAAGGGAAGGCTGGGAAGGATATGCCCCCCTGCTCAGTCTGGCAGGAAAAGCACTGGCAAAGGACATGGATAGGGCTCAGGTACTCAATGAGTCGTTTGCTTCACATCTTCCACTGGTTTTTATTTTGGGGTGTTTTGGGTTTTTTTTGGGGGGGGGGGGGGGATGTTTGGGTTTTCTGGGGGGGAAGGGGTTTAGCTCCTGGCCAGGTCTGTCTTTAGGCCTTCAGAGTCTCCAAGCCCTGGGTCAATCTCTGGGAGTGGTGCACTTAAACCAGTTGGATGTACCCAAATCCTTGGAACAACAGGAGCTGTATCTGAAGGGGTGCAGAAAGGTGGCCAATGGCACTGTGAAGTTGTCCTCTCATTTTTGAAAGGCCATGACCGCCAGGTGAGGCTTTTGATGAACAGCAAGGCAAACACCAAGAAGGAGGAGCCGGGGAACTCCTCCTGTAGGGCAGTCAAGCTAACTTCAGTTCCTAGAAAGATCATGGAGTCATGCTAGAAGCCATACCCGAGCAGACAAAGGCTAAAAAAGGAACAGCCAGCTTGGAATCACCAGAGGCACACAGTGCCACACACACCTGACCATTCTGTGGCAAGAGAGAACTGGGCTTGCTAAGCTTGAAGAAGAGATGACTGAGATAGAGCTTTTTTCTCTCTTCAGGTGTTCAAGAGGAGGGTAAGGAGCAGATGGTGCCTGCCTCTTATCAGAGGTCCACAGAAGAAGGATGAGAGACAGCAGACAAGTCATAAAGGAGCAAATTCCACTTAGACACATAGAAATTATTATTATTATTGTTATTATTATTATTATTATAATAAAACACTGGAATAGGTTGCCCAGAAATGTTGTGGAATCTCCACTGCTGTTGCTACTACTTTAGCTTAAGCCAAAGGATCTGTTCAGAAACACTTTTACAGAAAAGGCAAATTTGGGATCCTTTTCTTGTTACTACAGCAGTTGCAGTACAGTATTCTCATTCACAGAACAAAGATCATATTCCTCAGTACCAGAGGGCAACTCAGAACCAATGCAACTACAAAACTAACGAGGTTATCATTCTCTCCTAGTACAGTAAGACAGATTTGCCATGTGAAAGGAAAAACCCATAAGTCAGGTAATCTTACTCACTTACACTGAAAGAAAATGGAGTCATCACTGATGGGGTTAATGCAGATAAGAGGAAATCAAACTTCAGAGCAGCTTTACATAATTTCATCGCTTGAAATATTTAGTGGTAAGTAAAATGAGCCTGTCCCTCCTTTTGGGCCCGAGGTTTTCTTGCATACAATCACACAGACATGTACTACCCAAAGCTCAGACAAAACAGCTTGGTTTATATAATTTTTGCAAACAGCAATATCGAAGATAGAATGTTAAAAATAGTGCCCCACGCCTTTTCCTCCCTCTGTATCCTAAACCACATTTCAAACCACAGTCTCTATTGACATACTTTTAGGATAAGTATGATTTTTAGGATAAAATGGAACTGCTCTTTGTCAGCTGGAGTTAATGATACTTAGACATTTGAAAATGTTAGACCGCATCATCTCTCTTGGAACTGTACAGAGGGCTTCTACGTCTTGTGGCAACTGTTGCCAAGTAGTAGGGAAAACAGAGATGCTTTCTAGCAGGCTTTATCATTTCATAAATGCTTCCTCAATCATCACAACATTTTTCTTGATGGTCAATCAACTTCTCCTACAATTGTTAAGTCTACATCTCTTTCTTGCTGGAGAGAAAATGCCTGTTGGTCTGTATCCCTCAGAAAGCCTTCGGAGACAAAGAGACAGAAAATCTATGTGACGCTGTGTCTGCTTTCCAATTGCTCAGCGCTGCGTGAGGGGAGACTCTCCGTGGGTTCTGCTCTGGAGCTGCAGCCACTTCCAATTAGGTCACAACCAGCAATTAAAATGACCTCAAAAATGCTGGTGGCAGAAGGACAGTTCTTGGTAATGACAGCACAGTGTTCACCCATCCTTGTGCTCAGCATTTCCTTCCACCAAAACATTCCTCTTTCTCCATGTCCAGTTGCATAACATACCTGAATTCTCCTGCAGACCCACACAGCTCTGTCTTTCCCATTTCATTTTGTTCCTAGCAGGTGTCCCGTTCTGGGGACAAACCTCCTTCAGTTTTGCCTGTGTGCCCATCCTGCCTTCCTCTCCACCTTGTTCTTCCTCAGCCCTGCCTCCTCCATCCCAAGGTTCCTGGTCCTTCCATCCCCTGGTGACACCAGCTGGGATTTGTGTGTGCCACCAACAGTGACACAACACCCTCACGAGTTTTCTTCCAACCCTCGCCTCCCCTTCATAATCATCTTGATTCTAACAGATATATAAAGACTATAACAGATGATGTAAAGATGCCCCTTTCAACCCGAATCCTGCAATTCTGAGAGCACCATGAAATGCTGTATTAGCTGAATTTTAATAACAGAACCCCCTCAGAAGCCGTCTAAAACAGCTGCAGAAGGATCTTTCCTTCAAGCTGAGTAGAAAGTCAAAAAGTAAACAACAAAAACCCCCCAAAAAAATGCCCTGAACCTGATTTAGTTTTAATCTTGGTAGGTTTACTAGTGCTTCGATGACACAGCAATTTCATTGTAGATAAGAAAGCAAGCTCAGCTCAACATTATAAGATTAATTTAGGATGATAATAAAATTAACTAATTCGGGCAAACCAGCATGAAAAATAAGAGAAAAAAGAAAAAAAGAAAAAAAACCAAACCCTGTCCTGTTACTCCTTATGGAAGCTTTCCTTTGAAAAATCCATGCAGTTCATGTTTCTGTCAGGCGAGGTAATATGCCTGTAAATTTAAACTGACAGAAGAAGCAGCACAGCATCACCAGAAAATGACAAAATCAGATTGCAAGAGAGGGACAGCCAAATGCCTTTGCAGCTCTCAGAATCCACTGAGGGAAACAAATTCACACAACTGTAATAAACCCAGACTCAGACACTCACTGGAGGTTTGTGGTGCTAATACCTTTAGTTTCCACTTCAAAATCTCATTCAGAAGTGCTTAAATCTTGTATTGGCTGCCTGATGGAAGGTGCCTTTGCCTAAATCCAACCCTTCTGAAAACCAGGGATAGACTGCATTTATTGTTTCCAAGGGCAACACTTCAAATGTTACCAAGTTTTGTTTTCTGGTTCAGTTACACAAATCTGAACTCCTTTTTCTACCCAGGACTCTCTTCTCATACCCACAAACCCGAAAGCAACACAAATAATGACCAAAATATAGGTTTAAAATAAAAATGGTATATTTTTTTTTACTCTTCAGGAAGCTGCAAGCAATTGCATTTAAAACACAGAGGTAATTGTGGATCCTTATTGCAACATGCTGCATAACAAAAGGGGGGGGGGAAGTCAATTTTCAGTTTGAAAGGAAGCTTACCTTAAAACAAATCTTTTCTTCATATTTTCTAGCCAAATAAAGCCAGTAACAAATAAAAATGATCACCTAAGGTGTTGTGCCAAAATCATGCTATTAGAGATTAGGTGAGCTTACCTTAAAACACAGTTAAAATAGCTTTTAAGGCTAACTTTTAACTACAGAAGGGGTATTTGTGAGAGCAGCTCTGCCCACCTGGAGGAGCAGAACTGAGCCATTAGCAGCACAAGAATCTCCCCACAGCAATATCCACAGCAAAGATACAAAAGCATTGGGGAAATATTTAAGATAGAAATGTCACTTTATTTGCTTGGTTTCTTTAAGGAAGGAACCTTCCTTATATTTATCTGCTCTCTGAAATTCAATATTGTTGCAACACTCTTCATTCTCTTATATCTAAAGTTATGAAATGCTGCATAAGTCTTTAACAAACATCAACATTCTTCATTCAAAAAACAAACACAACAACAAAACCCACGATACTTCTACCCCTTTTGAAAGAAATAACACAAATTCTCTTCAGAAAGTAACACTGTAACAGCTAAAAGTATGAAGCTATTCAGAGTTTCTCCTTCTCCTTCCTCAGTCAGCTCAAACAAAAGCTGATGGGAATGCTCAGAACTCATAAAAAGGTATTTTGGCACCACAGGCACAGCTCCCCAGCACTGTGAGTTTCTCTGTGATGGCTCCATTCCCTTCACAGGGCAAGAGCTGCTCTGCCAGGTGAGGCGGAAAAATAAGGTCCTGACTTCATGTAATTATCTAATGAAAGTTTCCATACTAGGAATTAATTAAATAGGGGCATCTTCTCTGTAGCTGGTTGGAAAATGCCTCTTTTAGAGCAACAGGTGTTTGATTCTGCCAGATTAAATGGTGATTACCAGAGAGATGTGGTTGAAAAGGTATTATTTAGGGAAGATATAATTGCTACTGCACCTTATTAACCTATGGGAAATAGCAGGACTGCCTGATGCTCTTCAATATTTTGGTGGCTTGTCTAGCCAATCAACCCAGTAAAGAATGAAAATGATGGCTCAAAACAGTTTCTGTCATTTTATCAGGACAGCAGTGAGGTAATGGCTATTGATAATATTTTATTGAACTTTAGCACAGACAGTTGTGGAAACAAAATCACAGGAAAAAAAAAAATCACATACTGGCTCCAAATGGTTGCATTCTCAGGATAAAATCAAGTGTTAAATTTTAACTGTAATTAAAGTAGCATGGGGGTGGAAGTAAAGGAATTTGCAAAGTTAAACCTTATGAGAAATGTTACTGCACTTAGTGAATTCTGCTACATTAAATAAATAAAGAAGGAGGAAAAAGCCTTCTGCAAGTTTTGACAGTATTTTTTCTTTGCTACAGCAGGGAAATCAAAAATAAATGTTTGGAATATTATCAGCATTAGAGAGAGACTGGAGGATGAAATCTAGAATTTTATGAAGAGATCTGACAGAATCATACTCACAAATCCATAGCTATAGAAGTCAGGCAAATTTTGGGGATAAAAAAAACACCATCAGGAAAACTATTCCACACACAAAATATTCCACACATCTTCTTTAGGCTTATCATATTCTCATTTCTGCTTATCTAAAGACAAGACAGTGAAGTCATATAGTCACTTAAAACTTTGAAAATCTAACACTGATAAAAAGTTTTTTCTGATTAAATGTACAGAAGGAAGATTTTCTTTTTCTGAATAACACTAGAATTCAATGCAATTATATTGGTATAGAGTGTCCCTTCCACCTCCTGAAGTCTTTTCCTGGTGTTAAATTTGTTTTTGCAGCATAGGTTATGCCCTCTGAAAAGCAACTGAAGGTAAATCAAAAAGAATTCTCCACAATTATAATATGTACATAGGAAGTGAGAAAGGAAAAATGCAGCTCTACTAATGATAGTAACTTTCCTCTAGCTCTCCTCAAGCTAAGCCACTGGAAGAAACTGGGCCCATAAAAATGTAAAGCTCAGTACCTTGCAAATAAATGCATAGAAAAAATTGAGGTAAAGAGTTATATCTTGCTGTCAGTCAGCCAAAGGGAAAAAAAAAACCAACAAAAAAAAGTCCTTTGGTAAAAACCCAGGGTCTTACATGCAGGAAAAATGCAACCCTCAACTGAAAATCACAGTAAATTATAGTTAATTATTCCATACAGTAACAGTCCGACCCCATACTCATGAAGGAACCTGCAGCAAGTAATGAATTACTAACAAAAAGACTGAAATTGTTCTAACCATGTCTTAGTTTAGGGCAAATTAGGAAGGAAAACTCCAAATTTGCCCAATCCAGCTCCATTAGGGCTGGAGTTAAGAAGTGGTCTCAGAGCACAACTGAGAATTTCAACTTTCGAGCATGAGGAAAGTATTCCTGTGCAAAGCTACTGCGAGCCTTAATAAACGTGGGCTGAAAAGACCACATATTTCAAATTATTGGAGCCTGGGAAGGGATGCAGCCAGACTCCAGGACAAAGCACTGGCTCCCAAAGGGGGAGAGGGGCTGAAAACCCCACATATTTCAGTTGTGCCTGGGAAGGGATGCAGCCAGACTCCAGCACAAAGCACAGATTCCTAAAAAGGGAGAGTTACCATGCTGCAGCACTGAAGGCACACGCCCAGGAATATGTGGAGCATGGGTAATCAAGCCTTGCTGGATCATTCTGGCTCCACCAGAGCAACCTGCTGCTCCCAGGAAAGCAGCATGTTGAAAAGCATCACCCAAATTTAAGTGGCATTTAAATCCAAGGTGTTTAAGTGGCCCTGGATGAGTAAGAGGAACTCAGGAGTGCTGCCTCAGCACTCTCTCCTCAAGCAGGAGCAGCAGAGGTGCCACCAGTCAGCGTGAGAAGAGAAAATCGTGGCAGCCTTTGGGAAGGAATAAAAAGGAAAAGACAACTACCATGCAATAACAGCTCCAAAGGGGCTGGAGAAGAGGAAACGAGGCAAACAGGGTGCTCAGCACTATGGTGGCTCGAGTGATTTCTGCTGTTTATCAGAAAAAGGTACAGCTCCGAGGGAGGAGCGAGTGTGGGCAGGTAGGCAGGCAGCCAGGGGAGGCTGTGAGCTCAGCAGGGCTATGAACACTTGTTTCTCACACAGTTCATTTCCCCCATCTGCCTGGTTCACACTGAGGCCACGCACACACCTGTGCCAGGCCAGATCCCAGGTGCCAGGACCGAACCCTGGGAGCTGGGGCAGGGCTTGCACATCCTCAGCAGCGCCCCCAAAGAAATCCACACAAAATCACTCCCTCAGTGGCAATAATTTGCAGGAGGAAGCACGCCTGAATCTTTAAAAGTGTCACAGATTCTTGAATGTGAAGGTTTAATAACTGCTTGAACAACCCTCGTGAAAAGGTTTGGCCTAACCATCTCCACATCTGTTATTAATTTCAAAATGTCGTGCCACGTGGATTTTGCCTTAAATTGGCCCGAATATTACCTACACAAAATCCATTTCATGCCATATTAAAAGCAAGATGAGGTTTGGGTTTTTTTAACAAAACAGTATCCAGGTAGGTAGAAGACAAAAAAGTGACATTCTAATTATATACTTCATGAAATGATGACATTTTGAAAGCTAGAAAATGACTTTGTTTCATAAACAAAATTACAGCAAAATCGTTCAGATTCAATTTTACAGTTATCATGAACTACTGACTGTAAGAAAAAGAACCATAGTTTAAAGAATCAATGTTTTTAAGCTGTGACATTTTTGCTAAAACATCCTTAAGTTTTTAGATGCAGTGAGAATTCAGTGTTTCTCTTCTTAACAGAGCCTTGTTTCATTGGAAAATTTTTAGTCTGCTATCAAGTGATCCCATAAAGCAGGGCAGAACTAATGGCTTTATTAAGTATATTTACTTCAGGCTAAATGGAAGGAGCAATTACATTCCACTTATGCAGGAAAACAGCTGGAACCAGCTGAAGGTACCTCAGAGTGTAACAGAAAATATAAAAAGGCCTGATCAGGAGCTTGACAGGTTTGCTGACTCAAAACACAATGTTAGGGAACTGTTTGTCCAGCTGTGTGAGAAAGGGGCACAGGGACCTGGGAGGGAGGTGGTAAAAAGCAGCTACGAACAGAAACACACAGCCAAAACATCTGACAGGTTTGCTTTGAGAGATTTGAAGGGGGAAAAAAAAGAAATTAAAAAAAAAAAAATGAGAGAAAGCAGGACACCTTTTGTTACAGTATTATTGTTGGAGGCAGGAAAAGCATCTGTAAAGGAAAAGTCAAGGAATGGAACTCTAAGAGTTTTACACTTCTAAGCCTTGGTGACAAGTTTGGACTTTGTAAGTGGAAGCAGGAGAATTGCCAAAGAATTGAAGATGATGGTAAAGAGAAGCCCCAGCACATGAGGAGGAATGTGCTTAAAGGTGCCTAGAAACTGTGACTTGAAAAGGAACCTGCAGCAAGTAATGAATTACTAACAAAAAAAGACTGAAAAAAAATTAGCAAAAAGAAGCTAATGTGCTAATGTGTATCTGTTAACTATTTAAGCAACAGCTGACTTATCTTTCCTATTTACAGCTTTTTCCTTATTTTTTTGCCTTTCTACTCTGGTCATGCCCAGAGCAAGGACATCAGTTTGCCCACCACGAGCCCATGTATCTCTAGTGCTGTTACAGGATCTGTAGGTCAGCCAGAGCTTTGCAGTGGAACTGCTTAGAGGCATTTTCCTACCACAAGTGTCACAAAAATCACTTACAGAATTCTACACTCTAAAGCTGTATTCCATCACAGCCCCCAATGAAACGAGGTGGCTTAAGACAAGGAGGAAGTGTGAGTGAGACTATAACCAGAGTATGTTCAGATGTCTCCTCTCCTAATAGATGCTCACAGAGCAAGCTGAAAGTCCTTATTCTCAGTGATGCAATTTTTGGTGGCCTTCTGGGATACAATAAAACGTACAGAGTCTCTCCTAAGCCCCAAAAACCAGCCATTCTTCCTGTCCTTTTTGACAACAGGGCCACTCCTAACTCCACTCAAGAGACTCACTATCCCTACATTTAATTCTGTGAATTCCCAGCTTGCTGTCTCTCAAGTCTCTCCTATCCTCATGTCTCAGGATGGGAGTTTAGGCTTGCCCAGGTGCTCTTGGAACAGATGCTACTGCTCACTGAATCCATCTGGCCTGGAGGGAGAAGGGAAGAGAACACAATAGCAGACCTCATCCCTTCTGCCCAGCTACTGTCCTTTTGAAAATGTTGTGTCAAGAATACTGCAAACAATTAAGACAGCATCCACTATCACCACCTCAGTTTTTCCAGGGCATATCCTTTTCTCTGGAAGTAAATATATCACCCTATTGCTCCTGTACAGGGAAGGTGGAGACTGCCTCCAGAATGGCTGCAGCAGGCTGAGGTGATGAAGTAAAAATAATTTGCTCTATCTAAGCAAAACGAGCTTATCTGCATGCCTCATAAAGCTCCTGTATTTGCTGTAAACTGTCGGTACCAATAGATTAATAATAAATATGCGTGTCTGACGGGAAAACGTGGCAACTGAATCCTTGGTCTTGTCCATCTGTTGCTCGCTGTTTGTATAACATATAACATATGCATATTATAGTATGCTTGTTTAGGTGTCAGATATATATATAGATATATATTTCTGTGTAAATATATCCACAGGAGGGTTGTGTCTCTCCATGGCCACCCTGCCACCCTCAGTGTGAAGTTCTTCAAGCTGAGGTGGAACTCCTGATGTTTTAATTTGTGCTCAGGGCTCCTCGTCCTGTGGCTGGGCACCACTGAAGTTGTGTTTCATTATTATTTCAAATAATTCGAAATATGTGGTCTTTTCAGCCCACATTTATTAAGGCTCGCAGTAGCTTTGCACGGGAATACTTCCCTCACGCTCCAAAGTTGAAATTCTCAGTTGTGCTCTGAGACCACTTCTTAACTCCAGCCCTAATGGTTAAAACTAAAACTAAAATTTTAGTCTTTTTAGTAATTTATTACTCGCTGCAGGTTCTTTCACGGGTTTAGGGTCAGACTGTTACAGTTTCATGTGTTGCTGTAATTAAAACATTCTTTCTGTGCACTAAAACGAAAGCTGGCTGCTTTCATCCCAATTGTAAGCAGCCCCAGATGAACCTGAGGACTCGGGCTCTCGGCAGGCCCGTGTTTGTCTGCAGGGTGGCTCCTGCTGAACTTTATGAGACTCTCTGGAGATTTTAGCCCGCACAGGAACGGGACAGCGCTCTTGGGCACGGCGGGATTTGCAATTTTGCTCTCACGCGTAGTGCGTACGGAATAACTAACTGCAGCGCTAATGGTTAAAGCAATTTTAGCTTTTCCGTGCTGCTGCCGACACCGCCAGCCCTGCGCGCCGCCGTCCCCGGCCCGCCCCTCACGGCCGCCCGCCGCTCGGCGCTCGATTGCGGCGGCTGCTCGCGGGGCGGCGCGGCTCGGCGGTGGATTGGCGGGGGCTGCGCGGCGGGCGCAAGATGGCGGCGGCGCTGGGCCGGGGGCTGGACATCAGCCTGGCGGCGCTGCGGCAGCACGACCCCTACATCAGCGGCATCGTGGACGTGGCCAGCCAGGTGGCGCTCTACACCTTCGGCCACCGCGCCAGCCAGTGGGTACGCGCGCGCGCGCGCCCCCGCCACGCCCACCCCGCGCGCCCCCGCCACGCCCACTCCGCGCGCGCCCACCCCCGACACGCCCACCCCGCGCGCGCCCCGGTTTGGGGGCGGGGCCTCACGCGTCACGCCCCGCCCAGCGGGCAGGTGTGAGGGTGTGGCGGTGACAGCGGCACCCGGTGTGTCCCGGACAGGCGGCCTGGGACCGCCGTGAGGAGCCCCCGGTGGCCGGGAATGGAGCTCGGGGAGTTCCCACACCTGCGGTGGAGCCTGGGGTTGGAGCTGGAGCTGTGCGAGGGAAGGGTTCAGCTTCGGGCTGTGGGAGGCTGGGGTTTAATCTGGGGCAGTGTAGGTTGGGGTTTGTTCTAGGGCTGTGGAGGCTGGGGTTTAGTCCAAGACCATGGAAGACTGGGGTTTTACCCAGGGCTGGGGTTTAACCCAGGTCCGGTTTTTATCCCATGGCCGTGGAAGATTGGGATTTAACCTAGAGCTGGGCTTTAACCCAGGGCTCCGGACCTCAGGTGCTCCTCTGCCCTTCCATCACCTGTAACAGAACCCAAACATGTGCAAAAGCCTGGCGGAGTTGCCAGTGCTAAAAGCATTGTTGTACAAATGTAATTACCTCGGGGAAACTCTAGGTAACAGAACATTCAGGCTCTTGGCAGGTGGTTCTCAGCTGGCTGTAACAGTGAGACTCAGGGCCTGTGTTTGAAGAACCTGCCCAATCTGCCTTTTTTGTCGTTTTCCCCCCATTTCTGTGCCAGACATCCCCCCTGAGGGCAGGTGCCCATGGAAAACTCCTGCCTCTGCCTGTTGCCTGTGTGCTGTGCTCAGGTGTAGCCTGGAATGCTGCACGGCGACCTGTGCTAGCTCCAACCTCTCATCACCAGCCCATGAAGTTTGGTTTAGTTATTTTTTTCCTGGCTTGGGTAAGAGAGGTGCTAGTAAAACAAAGAAAAGGGGGCTCGCTGATGGCGAGCAAAACCCTCGTTTTCAACTTGCTTAATGTTCCTTTTCCTCAGGAGAAGACGGATGTGGAGGGAACGCTGTTTGTTTACACAAGGTGAGGACACTGCACTCTGACACTTACAGGTGAAATCTGTGGATGTGGAAAAGCTGGCTGGGATGGAGCATGGCTGAATGAAATAAAATGTTCCTCTTATGTTTGAGGGTGAAAAGAAACTGAAACTGCCAGAAGCAGATCTGGGAAAGAAAACACTCTGAAGGAGACATGACCTTGTATTTTGATAAGACTTCCAAATGGGATTTAAATGTCAGTATGGGTAAACGGTAGAAATCTTTTGTGTTGATTTAAATAGGATTTGCAGTTAAAAAGTGTGTGAACAAAAAAAGAGTGAAATAAATAATGATATTGCTTAAAAGAAGGGAATGGCAGAGCTTTTGAAATATTGAGTCCCCTACTTGGGGAACTTTCATACTATTTTTGTCTGTTCATTTTTCATGCGTATTTCATGACCCAACCACATTTTGGGTGGTTTTCATTCTTTCTTTTAGCAGCAGCAACTCTGATTGTGGCTTTCAGAGCATCATCTTTTGCACCATTTGTGCCAGCACATGTGTCTGTTCTGTTGTGAAGCCTGACCTGGGCTGGGGTTTCCATACCAGTGCCCCAGCATTTCTCTGTAACTGCTGTTAAAATCAGAAAGTTACACAGTCAGCAAGTCTTGCAGTTGCTGCTGAGGTGTAACACCAAAGCAGAATGTTACTTTTTCAGCTTTTATATCAAAGAGGGTTTAGTAGGAGAGCTGAGAAAGCAAGAGATGGTTTTGAGAAGTGTGTGAGGTGACAGAGAGGCCCAAGAAAGAGCCTGTGAGCTTTGTGGGAAATGGGAACCGTGGTTTCAGTCTTTGCAGCTCTCCTGTACCAGCAGTGGCAATGGTCAACAGTAATTTTCCTAAGCTGTTCTCAGGTAAGTGGGGATCTGATGCTGTAAAATTACCACCAGGGGAGGAAAGCAGAGACCTTTGTTGTGCTGGCACTGGGTGGATGTGGTGACTTGTGTGCTGCCAAGCAGAAGCAGTATTTCCTGGTGTGTTGGTTTCAAAGCTCAAAAACCGACAACATGAAACCTGGTCCTTCTGGTATTTGTTATTTTCACTGCTGTTTTTGTTGCCTGAGGAAGTTTTCGTTTAGGGCACAGGCTCCTGCCTGGCTGCACTTTAGGCAGCAGCATGGAACAGTTTGTGAACTGTGAGTAACGTCGTGCATTGCCCTCATCATCAGTTTTAACTTTAACTTTCTGTGACTTCAAACAAATTGATGAAGTCCTATGGAAAAGACATTGCCAGCAGACAGTTGGAGACCACTGGTGCTGCCTTTGTTTCTTCTCATTACCTTAAGTCACAATGTAAAATGGTGTTACCATTTTATTTGGGCTGACTTATTCACTGCCCAGCTTATCTTTGTGAATTTGAGGAACTGTCAAGAAGTCAGATTTCCAACTGGGTGAACACCAGTGGAAGTGGACTGTTTGTTTGTTTTAAGTGAAATATTTACCCTTGCAAACAAGGGTTCTTGTCAAGGATTTCCCTTTTGTTTATTTTTTGGTTGACTCCAATGCTGTAAAGCAGGTTCCTGTGTTTTGGTTTCACAGAGAAATCCACACACCAGCAATTAAGCAGAGGCGGCACTTTTCCCAAATGTTTAGCCTTCATCTTTTCCTTTATTGCCAAACTTGGTTTGAAAGGAGTGTCTCCTGTCAGGATCATGACAGGTTTAACACTTTTATCTAAATGACTTGAAGAGTAATCTCCATGAATGAGATAATGATTTAGTCATAGCATGGTTTAGGTTCATCATTTATCAGGGATCATTTCAGGGATGGGGGAGGATTCACAGCTGCTCTGGGGCAGCCTGTTTCAGTTTCTCACATGGTCACTTTTATCCTTGCATTTTAGGTGTTATAGAAAATTCTCTCTGTGATGACTGCTAGTATCTGCAGTTGTTAGTCTGAGTGCTGAGAACCTGGCCTACTCTGACTTGTTTTAATTGCTGTTTTCTACTCCAGTGAGGAGCTGTAGGGGTAGATGGTGGCATTGGATCGTGTGATGCTGATGGTCTGTTTAGTTCTCACACATAATGTAGGGCTTTGCCATAATTAAAAGGATTACCAAAACTGCAAGAGCCAATTGTTACTTCCTTGGTAACAAAATTAGTTTTTTGTAGAAATAAATAACTACTGAATTTGGAGCAGTACACAACAAAGAAATCCTTGTGATTTCCTTTTTCCTCGCCTTGATGGGACTTCTACTCGTTCCTTTTCAGATCAGCTTCTCCAAGGCATGGTTTCACAATTATGAACAGACTGAGCATGGAAAATCGAACAGAACCTATTACTAAAGACCTTGATTTCCAGCTCCAGGACCCTTTTCTGCTCTACAGAAATGCCAGATGTAAGTATGTGACACATTGGGTTAAATACTGGAGTCGGGTCCCCTTCAGCCTGTTCTTGGTTAAGGTTGTCCTAGTGCTTGGTGAAATTGGAGGAATGCACTTTGCTTTTCTGATGTGCTGAAAGAGAAGAATTTCTGAGTGTTCCCTAAAATGCCACTCCACTAAAGAAAGTGTTAGGATGTGCTTAGGAGTACTCTCCTCATTTAACTGACAAATTGTGGATGTTTGTGGTCGCCCCTGTGTGATGGGCTGAGAGAGACAGTGTGTGAGTGTGTTTTCTGAATACACCCAGTCACTGCTGGGAAGTCTCAGTGTAATATTTGTAGTCTTTCTGCTTAAAAATAGACAAATGCAGCCAATCCAAACCCTGTGTTCTGCTCCAGCTCCAGAATACTGTTCTTAGAGCATGTTGCTTCTCAACTATTAGGCGTAACTCTTGACAACATAATGCTGAGTCTAATTTAAACCCCGCTGAAAGACAAAGTTATTACTTTGGGCTTTCTGTTGATACTGCATGATTATCTTTGCACAAGAATTAGCAAGTGTCAGGCAAGCTCAGAAATGAGTGGAAGACATGAGGAAGCTTATTTGTGCATGCAAATCTGCACACAGCCTGTTACCATGTGCAGGGAGCAGTTGTAAATCCAGTTTGTAGCTGTGCTTGGAAGCAGAGCTGTAGTACCTGATCTGGGCTTTGTCCTTTATGCATAAAAGCAGATTGCAGAAATGGTTTATGTGAACTGTGACGCTCAAATGTTCCCTCTGGATGAAGTAAAGACAAAAGCAATCTGTGCCTTGCAAAGCAGCCCAGTTTGATTATCTGCTAGACCTTCTTATTTATTAAACTAATTTGGAGCTGAGAAATGCATCAGGAGGGAATCCCGTTGTTCACACACACTATGTGGTAGGAGCAATAGAAAGAACATTCTAAAAAGCCTAAATGAAACTGCTATTTCTGAGAATATTTGCTAGGCTGACAAAGAACTGGAATTCAGGAGGAAACTGAAAAGAGTTGCAGACATCTCCAGGCTAACATAGACTGGGCCAGACATTAGGATTTTAGGTACTATGACACCTCGTTGTTCCATTTGATTTTGAAGGCTTTTTCTTACATAGCTATAATCTTGTTTAATCTCATTTTGGAACTTCATTGGGAGTTTATGTATCTATATGCCAATGTCTACCTTTTGAAACCTGATCTGTCAGTTTTCCATTTTTGTTGACACAAGTGGTATAATGAGTAATTAGAAATTGTCATAAATGTGTGGTGACAGAAAATAAGTTTTTAATCTGATTACTGCACTTAAATTGTAATTTGTTTCTTTTTTTACTAAGAGAAAAAACAGGGGTTGGGGGATGTAAGCTCTTTTTTCACTAAGAGATGTGAAAATTTTAGTTTTGCAGGTCTCAAATACAGAGAGTAGCAGCCAGTGCTTCTGAGCAGGATGCCTGAGTCTATGGATCTGATTTTTACTAGGGTTAGCTGTTTGATCTAACCATGGGTAAATCTATACCTCTTAACTGAATTGAGAATTTGGTTGTCTGAGGGCAGATTCATGTTTGTTCTACTAAAAAAACCACAAACTTATAAGTCCTGTCAGTATCAGGTGAGTTCTGATATAAGGATATGTTACCCCTAGCTGTTTATCTTCCTAAAATATTCCTACAAAGGCTTAATTATTATTTCTTCAGGAAAACTGAAGGTTTTGATACTTCAAAGGAAAAGCTGTTTTTTTCTCAGATTTTCATGATGACATCTGTTTCCAGAGCAAATTGGAAGACAATTTTTACCAACTCATTTGACTTTCCCAGGTTTTCTTTAGGTCCCTACAAATAGTTCATGTGGTGATTTCTTCACTGGGTTGCAGACACCTCTTTCCCTTTCTTCCTTATTTTGTATTTCAAAGCCTTTGCAACATAAAATAAAGGGATCTCCTCGACAATAGGTATGGGTTTTCACAAGGGTCTCATCCTAACACAATTCTGAATATCCTCTTGAATTTTCTCTATGAATATTTTCTTGCTCTTGTGATTTACTGTACAATTTGCCTTTGAAGCTTTTTTGCAAAACTAAGGCTTGAGGCTTATTCCTTGTTAAATGAAGTTCTCATACAAAACTGGGGCGTTTGGGCCCTTATGTTGTAATATTATTTTTATCTCCTGCTTTCACATACTAACAGGGAGTACTCAGTAATAGCTCTGTTTCCTTGGCAGAACAGTGGACAGTCTGGCAGTAATACTTAACACTATCTGGAAACAAATTATCTTTTTCTAAGGTGTTGTTTGACTTGGTGACTTCTTAGGCTGTTTTTCATACGTGTCTTCTTATTAGAACGAACAATTTCCTCTGTGTTTCTAATTGCTGGCCCTGCCCATTGTTTTGTTACTTCCAATATTCAAAATTCATTTTGTTCAGCTGAGTATCTGTGGTTGGTTGTATCACACAGACTAAAATAAAGATGGTACTTGTGTACTGGACAATCCCAACAACATTTTGTCATGTAATGGCTGTCCCTTTGTATCCAATATATGATCACAACAGAGAGAAGTTTTCCAAAATTATACACAATAAATGTAAATTTTAGAAATGCTTAAAATAAAAAAAAAGGTATATTTCATCCTTTTACTTTTTTTTCATATTTCTTTTGTTGTTTCATATGATCCTGGTCATCTTGTTGTCTAAACACCATGTTGGTGACACAGTCTAATCCCAGGACTTTTCAGGCTGGATTTGGGATCCATGCCAGTTAATGTTTGCACTGATCCACTGTTTCACAGCAAAGTTTTGTTTGGGAAATCTGTTAGGGTAGAGCTGGGATTATTCATTTAAAAACCAGGAGGGAAAATTAAATCACAGTTTTTAATGGCAGCAGAAATTTGTCCACAGAGGAACAGAAGGTTTATGGATCAAACAGGTAATTTCCAAAGTGACCTTTAAACTGCTGTAGTTTAAACTGCAATTTTAGATGCTTGCTTTCTGAGAGCAAGACAGTAGTTCTGGTTTCGTTTAGACAATCTAACAATTTTAAAGATTTTTAAAAATTCCATGAATTATGTGTTTGACTAATCTTAACTACATAATTATTACTTTTTTCATTAGTTTTTGGTGATAGTTGTTGGGAAAACCAATGTTCAGAGCCTGTTGCTTAAGCCTTGAAGCTGATTGATACGAGATAGTTCACAAGAAATACATAGCAGTAAATTATTGATTAAATTACCTTTATTTTCTCCCTTTAGCAACTATATAATAATTACAGCTATTCCCCACTCTCTGCTGTACCAGGTGTTTATGTTTGTGTGCTGGGTCAGGGAATAATTTCTTAATTTCACTCATTTACCTTTTCATCACTGAATACTGCTTTTGATACTTACAGGAAACAGGGAATTCGGGGAATATTAAGTTGCTTATCTCAGAGCTGGGCTTCACCTTGAGCATTTCAGCTGCCAAGAACACAAGATCCTACCTTAAAATAGTATGCTAATTGTGACAATGATCTGATACAGGTTAATTGGGTGCTTTTCTGCTATATTGAGTGGAGAATGAAATTGTGTGACACCTCAAGCAGAATTCTCTCCCTGACAGTTTCTTCTATTTGGACATAGAAGTTACTTTTCACTTCTGTGCCACACAGTAGCAAGGGCTGTGCTACTGTCATCTCCTAAGGGTGGAATGGAATAAAGCCTTCTAGTGAAAGGTGTCTGCTGAATTTGTTTTTTTGCAGAGGTTCAGCAAGTGGTACAAAAGCAGAGCAGACATGCCTGGTTTTGCCAAAGCTGTCCATGCACACGTGGTCTGTAAATAACGTCATACTTGTTTCAGTTTTTCACTTTAACCTGCTGCCATCTGTCTATCAGAACCCTGAACATTTTGTATTATTTTCCCAGGTTCCTACCCTGCAGACACATCTGGTAAATGCGATAGGAGGGAGGGGGAAGTTAGCCAGCTGTCTAAAGAAATTCTGTGGGTTTTATCTGTGGTTTGTGGAGTTGTTTTTTCTCTTCCCCTGTAGTTCATCATTATGTATGAAAATTTTTCCAAATATATGCTTGGGGGCAAGTGATTGTAAAATTTTTAGGAAAAGGTAACAGTGTACATTTTCCTCAAACTATTATTTTTCATTCTTAGATTGTGCTACAGCAGCCACGAGCCCTCTCAAATAGAACATCTCATCTTCTTTTGAGACTGATTGTGGCTCATTTTAGTTCACCCTTCTAAGGAAATACATCCTGATAAAAATACAAATGCATTATAAGTGTCCCACCTCTGCAGTGACCTTGCAAGTAGCATTTCTCTTGTAAGAAACATCTTAGCTTGCAGACTTAAATACTTTACTTCTGAAGGGAAAAGGTAGGAGGCAACAAGAGGAAGATCAGTGTGATATGTAAAAAAGGATATATAATCAAAAAACAATCTTCTTTTGACTACCATAGTATCTTTTTCCCCTTGAAATGTGTTCATGGTCTACGCTACATTATTGTGTAATACAATATTTTAAACCTCTTCTTTCTGCTGATTTTTTTTTTTAATTTGAGAATGAAACCAGCATTTGGTGGTTAAATTTCCTTGTGTATATATTTAGAGTTGGCCTTATTGACCAATAAACTACTGCTTGCTCAATTGGGACAGGCAAAATAGATATTCCAGCCTTTGTCTTCATGATGTAATAGAGTTTCTGTTCAATATTTTGGGTAAAAATACCAGTTTAGAAAGCAGAACTTTATTTATCAGCCTCCTTCCTGCCAACATACAGTATCAGGTCCAATATCAAAACCCCAACAGGAAGAATGCAGAAAATAGGAATGTGTATTCAATTGATTATTCCCCAAATGCTCATTCATCTTGCAGAATTTTGAAACAAGTACCTGTAAATGTGTTTAACTTAATCCAGTTTGTATTATTTTTTCTCTAAATGTCTCCAAATCAGTGGTCTACTGATTCAGAAATATTACATGGCTTTCTGTTGCTGCATCATTAGGCAAAATGTGGTGGTTTTGTCACAACTGAATAACTTAAAACCAGGTTTTTTTAATCTTTAATTTGTTTGCTGAACTATTATTCTGGCCTGCTACAACCTGCATGTGTTGTTTCAGAAAATATTTATTTTTTTTAAAACTCTTTGAAAAGTGTTTGTCAATTTAAAACAAAAGTGCAAACTCGAACTGTAGAAATGCTAAATAATTTTGGCAGAAGGGCCTTGCCCTTTTTAGGGATGTATTCTTCTCTGCCTGGATTTTTGCTAAACAGTTTTTGGTAAAGCTATTTTTAAAAATAAGTCTGCCTGGACTAACTAGTGCCATTTGCTCAGAATACAAATGATTGTGGTTTACCTGAGGTTCTGTCCATGGAGACATTTTTGTCTCGGAGTTACAAACGAATCTCTCCTCTTTTCCATTCCAGTTTCTCTCCTTTGATCAGCATTTTAAAAATTCATCGTGTATCCAGCAAGACAGAACAACAGCAGGGGTCATGATTATCTTCCCTGGATGCTCCTGACCTTAAAGTGAAACCTGAGTTTTGCTGAGAGTGTTGGAATGCTAACACTCTGGAGCATGGGCATTATTTTCCTTTTTGAAATTTCCAAAGGAAACATACACGCTGAAAATAATTAATGTTTTCATAAGAGTTCATTCTAAACCCAGAAAATGAAGGATGCAGCATGAGCTTTGACATGTTGCTTGCATTTTTGTGGAAACCTGTTTAAGTTTCAATGCAGCTTAACTGTTTTATAGTTTGTCATCTGTGAATTTTTTTGAGAGAAGCAAGTAAGTTTCTTACTGCCTCTATTTATTGGATTCATAGTGATGATATATTTTTTCATGCCAGCTGGCCTCTAGCACTCTGTTTTTTGACTTCCTTGTACCTACACTTAGAAATTACCTGTTCATAAACCAGTTTATAAAAGCATAGATAAAGGCGTTACTAATTTTCTGCTACATTTCCCATATAATTCCTGCCTTTGTGGTCTATACTTCAACTAACCAGCGATTTTAATGTGCTTAGAAAATGGTAAAAATTACTTCAGAATGTCAAGGAAAATAATAAACTGCCACTTGAAAATAGTACAGATACCAATTTACATTTTTATCACTAAAACCATAAAATATGTGCATTTATATATTAGATTTTCATGCTTTCCGTCTCATTTTAATTTTCAAGGCTACCTGAAAATCTTTAATGCCTGCCTGCTGAGATATAAAAATATTATTATAGCTTGATGGCATAAGTTAATAGTGCAGTCAGGGATAGATGGACATGCAGCAGTGCTGGCTCAAGGAAAGTGGGTTTTAACATCAGGAATTATGGTTTTGCAGTCAAGTTATTTGGCTTGCCTGTTCTAGAGTGCACAAACTGCAGGGTTTGAAACCTGTAACTAAACTCTGCTTAAATCCATGGGAGGAGGAGTGGATTTTTAACCTAGGGAAGGGAGCAGGAAAATGAATTTAAAATAAATTAACTGAAAAAGTGCCATGGAATATAGTTTTTTTTTTTAATGGAAACTTGTAGTTGATTATGATTTCTTCTTTCCCCAAGTGTGTCTCATGCTGGAGCTGCCACTGTTCTGAGCTGAAGGCTGGGCTAAGTGAACTGCAGAGGCCCCAAGCAAACTAAATTATTCTTGTGACTCTAGGAGTAGCAGCTATGAGTTAATTCACCTTTAGGGTATTTGGTTTGTTTTTTTCCTGTGTATTGTAAAGAGTAAATGTTCTATGATTTAGGTTCTTATGGTTCATATATATAAAAAAAGAAGGAACTGCAAAATTCCTTTTTGTTTGTTGTTTTTAAAACAAAATTGTTTGTACTAATAAGTATTTCTAAATTTAGTTTTTCCAGAGCTGCTTTATTATTCATATTTTCTTCTAAACTAAATACAATTTACATTTTTCAGTGGAATTTGTAGACACCACTCCTGAAGGCCTTAAGTTTTAATTTCTGATGCGCAACACCGCGTCCCTTGTCACGCCACCCGACTCAGCACAGATATTTCTATTCAGACTTTCTAAAAAGGACATTTTAGTTGTTTCTTCCTCACCCTTCCTACCCTGAGGGTTTGGTGCCAATCGTGGAAGCCTTTGGCTGAGCAAAGCAAACAGTTTAGAATGGTTTTCGTTTGTCAAGTGTATTTTTGCAGCTGTAACTGTGGTGACTGCAGCCTTCTTTTTGCTCTGGTGATGTTTTTCTGTTGTGTGTTGAAGGTGCTTAAAAAAAAAAAGCAAGGAAAAGAAGTGCAGTAATCCTAAGGTAGGTTTTCAGTTTCAGCCCAATCTGGAAGTCAGAGTATGCCATGTGAGAAGAAACAGGCTGAGGAGCTAAGACAAAAAAAGCTGAGTGGTTTTTGTTTGGCAGATAATTATTTTGTGAGTGGTGCAGCCATATCTCAGCTTGGGCAAACAAATCCGTAGGAAAAGGGTATGGAACAGAGAGCCATGCATCAAACATCCCACCTTTGGGGATGAGTTTTTCTATGGAATGGCAGGAGAGTTATCTGCTAGGCACAGTCTTTGTTTCCCATTTATGGATGTCAGCATATAAGCAACAAATTAGCTTGTCTGGAGGTTTACTGTGGAGAGTGTAGTGCCAGTGCTGGGCATTCCTGACGTCTTTTCAAGATAAGATAGGCATATGATGCAGTAATGCTCAAGAGTGGGGCTTGCAGCAGATAATGATTTTTTTTCACGTGACTACCTGTGTGCCCTCTGCTCCACACATCCCTCCTTGTACAGCATAAAATGGTAGGTGTTTCAGGAGCAGGGGAAAAATGTACGTGAGTACATATTCCTCCTGCGAATGAGGATATTCCAGAGCTGGTTGCTTTTCACAAATCCCTTGTGTAACCGCCTTTGCAGCTTAATCCCTTCGCATACGCACACGTGTATTTAGTATTTTCAGCTTTCGTGTGTTTTAAACTTCTTAACCTCTTTGTCTACAACAAAAAACCCGTTTCTCTCTTGTCCCTTATTCTTGCATTCCTTTTTTTAAATCATGTCACAGTGAAAGCAGGAAAGCAACGTTCATTAGATGCTCAAAATACAATATATAACCAAGAGAAGCCATCCATCTACTTCACTCCCCAGATTTGAGAATTACCAGAATTATCTCAATCCTGCAGTGGTGTGATCACACATTCAGGGCTTCCCAGTACATTATCACCAAATCCTGCTGTGAACTATTAGGGTAGGCTCCTACATGACACAGATTGCTCTATTTAAATAGGAAGGCAGCGCTGCCGGTACAGTTTCTGTGCACACGAGTGGGTGATGCTGTCTTACCTCCAGGTTTGATGTAGAAGCAGTTCAGCTGAGTTTCATGCACCAGCTTCCCCTTGTACTTGGCGTCGGGTTCCCCTGGCTGGTGGCTGGGCAGGGGGTGATACGCCTGCCGAACCAAGGCTTGAAACATTGTAAAATTCCAAGGAGCCTCGAAGCAGCTGGAGCTAAGTGTATTTTCTACAGCTAGTAAAGGCACATTCCTTTTGGTTAATTTCCTTGCTTCGGGGTTATGTAATAGCCTTGTACAGAGGTTAAAACCTGAATGTTGTTTTCAATTGCTGACAACTGGATCTTCTAATCTAGGAACTATTTTCTGGCTCTTTGAAACGTTCTCAGTATCTTTTTCGTTCTCCTTCCTTTTCTTGCTGTTTGCTCCTAATCCTTTGCTTGTCCTCTGTGCCTTAGCTCAGTTGGAGCCTTCTCCTCCCCCTGTCCGTTTTTCAGGAAAACTTGGATTGAGGAGTGAAGATAATGGGCGCCATCCACCCGTCAGCTCATCACCTCAGCGAGCCATGACGATCTCTGCTTTCTGTACATCCACACGGGCTCCTCTGATAATATCCTCTTGTGCTCCAAAAAAATAGGCTCGCTCAGCAGAGGGTGGACTACGCTCCTGACATAGCCAGAAAGCTTCTCTTGGAATGTGAGCTTGCTTACTCACACTCTTTTATATGTGTGTGTATATATATAAAAATATTTGTAACCTTCTCTCAAAACATGGCAGATAAATATGTGAGCAAGTGTATCCCACAGCACATATACAAGCTGCTCACTTCTGTCTAACTTTGATTTAATACAAGCTCTTGAGTGCCTCATCAGTGCTCCCTTTGTCAAAACAAGCCTTAAATCGGCAATAAAGAATACTTTTCAATTACAGGAGGGAAGAGGAAAGAAACCCTTCCCAAGTGTAAGATAGCATACCCTTTAAAGGACAAGGAATGTGTTACATACAGAAACACGGCGCGAGTGCTCCAGTGGAATTCCACTCGGGCTGCAAAGGCAGCGTTGCTTTTTTGTCTTAACTGGCCTCCAAACCAGTAACAGCACTGGGCTTAATGCCTGCTGCCTGCTCTGCCTTAGTGCTTGTGGCTGCAGCCCACTTGTGGGGTTTGCAACAGAGCCTCCTTTCATAAAACACAAACTCTTCCTATCGTATAATGCATTGCTTAAAATCAATCTCAGAAAATACCCCGGTGGGTTTTGCCTGCTGGCTTCATTATTTTTCATGTACATATGCCTAGGACTTTTGGAGCTTGTTTGAATAATAATATTATTTACATGCATAAAACCAACCAGAGATTCTGTAGCCAGGGGGGAAAAAAAGGAGTAAGTAATAAAAGACACAAACTTCAGGTCAGAAGTCAGCAATAAAGGGACTAAGAAGTTTCTTTCTGTGAATCATCTGCTGCTGGCCATTGTCTTAGACAGGATATGGATTTGAGCTGTACCAATTCTTTGATCTCTGCCAAACAAACTACCTTTCTATAAAATTTCAATATAGTTTCCTAAACAACATACAGTGTTAAATTCTCTATACAGGCATGCATAGCATCTTTCAATTAACAAGTTCATGAAATTCATAAAAATTACAAAAAGAAGAGAAATAACACTGGGGATTTTATTTGTGAGTATCATATATCTTCCTGCAGGGCTTTGCTGCCTTCTGTTTATTGTTACCTGTTGTCTTTATTCTGGTTTCTCTCATGTGAATATTTCTGTCTCTAACACCCTTTAACAGAAAGCAAAGTAGATGTTCAGATTTGCACTGAGAGCTAAAATGAACTGAAGAGGGGAGAGACTGAGGAAGCAGATGATTATTGTTAAGTTTTATTCCTAAAGGATTATGCATGAGCTAGTAAAACACTGCTGGCTTCTGAAGCAAAACAGAATATGCATTATTACTTCGTGTGGAAACACTACAGTTGCTGCAGTGAAAACGGTCCAATGCAAAAATCCCAAATTTTTAATTTAAATATGACTGTATCTCTAGTCTATAATCAGGGATTCAGAGTTGCAGGGTACCTCCCAGTTCTGCTATTGTGAAATATCTAGCTGCTAATATAAAATGAATTTGATAAATGTGAGGGGTTGTTTTTTTTCTGTTGAATTACAGGTTAAATAAGAAACTGTTTACTGTTACTTAAATTACATTTTCTTGGGGACAAACTTGATCTCAGGGGTGCATTGTTCCTCTCTCTGTACATATACACAGAATGTTCTGTATTCTTGTACACAGAATGTTTTGTGTGCAAGGCTATAGAAGAGTCAGTAAACTTCTGAATAATCTGAACAATTCTGAATAATCTGAAAGTAAAATTTTAAAATATATACAAATATGTTAAAAGAGAATTCCAGTAATCAAAGGAAAAAAGCAACAAGGTACTTCAAAGGTATTTGTATCTTCATGAAAGAAATTACTAAATTGCAATTTCACAAGAAAAATGCAGGTGAAACATATTAATATTAACTATTAATATTAATACTTTAATGATCCTTCAGCTTTCAAGCATGTAAAAATGCAGTGACCATATTTAAATGATAAAGGGCTCAGGGTGAAATTTAGCTTGTGAACACAGTGTGAACCTACCCACAAGTGGAGTAAACCTATTGCAGTTTGCCTGTCATTCTGTGAGAACAGTGAAAGCCCTTTCTGTGCCTGTGAAATCGTATTAGACCACTAAAAACTGTACTGCAAAGTTTGTGTCTGCAGCTCTACAGACAGGCAGATGTTTCTGAAGGCAGTGTAACAGCTGGCTGCAAGAGAAGGAATGGCTACAGAGGAGTAGAGAATGCTCTCACATGTGGAGTGTAACCTGCTAACAGGCAAAGCAATAAAAGGGAATGGCCAAGAAATGCTGTAAATATCAAATAACTGAGATTTCGGGAGGAGTAGTTGAGTTCTGCCTATTTCTATGTGGATTTTTTTCAGTTCTTTCTCTAACCATTTTAGAGCTCAGTGTAGGAAAAATGAAACAATTGTCTATCCAAAATGATGTTGTGTATAGAGTATACAAATGGAAAAATACAAAAATAGGGGGGGGTTAACTTCTCTTGATTTAAAGTATTTCTTACTTTAAAGTGTTTCTTGTTACAAGAACAAGGATATACAAGTAACTCAGACTTTTATTGTTGCAGGCTAAGAACTTAGTCCAGATCTGCAAATGTATTTCCATTACTTAGGATCTGAAGGTATGCAGTGGAGAAATAAGAGATGAGATCACAACAGTCAGAATTAGTAACATCATCTAGAGTTAAGGTTGCTTATTTTCCTCATGAAGCCCTTTCTGAAGTTGTTCATTATTTTGTGGGAGTTAAACCATTTGGAGTGACAGCTCATCATACTGATTATAGTAAAAAATCAGCTTTCGGGAAAAAAATGACATGCTATTGAACACCTATTTGAGGTTAAAATAGTCTTCTCTTTTTTCCCCTCTCTCTTTTAATATACTGGAAAATGGCATTGTCAGAGTTTGGAAAACAATTTGACCTTGAACTTAACTATAGCTGTGGAATTAGAGGTGTACCTTCAGCAGGTACCTCAGAGATGTACTTTAAAAATAATTGGGAACAAATTCTTAGGTTGGACTAAATTATAAATGAAAACCTCGATGTGATGAGGATCCTGGTGAGTCCTCTCCCAGCTGTGTGTGCCACAGACAGCAGAGCAGCTTTTCCCCGTGGGACAGGAAGCCCAGATAGTCCACAAGAAACATGGAAGCTGCTGCTTTTCTTAACATAGTGGAAAGAAAAAGGCTGGAAATTGAGACTACTGAAGGTAGCTCTCCCCAAAAAAAAAAAAAGCAATTTTTTTGTTGTCTCCAGGTTGGAAAAGCTGTGTTGTCCCTGTCTTGATTGAGCAGAGTTCTCTTTGCTTTCTGTTACTTGGGAGGAGTGAAGTGCACAGAATCAAGAAAAGATTTCTAGTTTAACCTCTTCCACTTGTGACAGTCTTCTGTTAGTCCAAGCCCTTCTGCTGATGGAAAGAATGGATTTGTATTTAGCCTGGATTTGTGTAAGGCATTGTTGTGTTCTGCTGGAGTGATTTCTATAGATCAGGGCCTGGCTTTATTTTTAAATGGTTTTATTGACATGTTTTATTGTTTGCTTTAGAAAGTTAGCAGAGAATATAGAACACAGGTAAGCTAAAGAAAAATAATCATTTCAGGTGTTGAGGAGTTGCATTTGTTTTCCAGTAAGCCTTTCTCTGATGGGTTTTTATTTCACAGGAACCCTGCTTGTGTTGACTGAGGATATTTGGATGCAGTTTTTCGCTTATGGAGCTCTCGTCTGACATTTTGGAAGTCTATTGTGAAATAGTAACAGGAACTGTTTGTTATTTAGGAGAGCCTATTTAGAAGAAAAAAATATTCCTTAAGAACAACTTGTTATTTAAGAAATTGATAGCCTGGCATCTACAGCCTTCCTGCCTTAATTTCAGTGTCACGCACCATCATGATTTAAAAATTATTTGGAACTGATGATGCAATGGCAGGGAGGTGTGACTGGAAAACCAGTGGTGTGGGGGAAAAAAATAAATCCTCTAAACCAGATGGATCATAACATAGATGCTATTCCTGTGTCATGACTAAAAATTTCTTGTAGCATCAACAGAAGGCATATTTAAGGGAAATCTTGCAAATACAGTTTGCATTTGGGCTCTTTTCCAAAAAAAGTAAAGAACCTGCTGATGGACTCTTACATCTGCTGAGCTTTATGGAAATAAGTGGCTCAATGGGCTTTTACATTTTCCTGCAGAACTTCAGCTTTGAGGCCATTTTCCAGTGACCCTATTTTGTTTGACTGCTACACAGTTGATTTTTCTTCACAAAAATTCCTGATAAATTTGGATTAAAAATCTGCCTGAAGTCAGTCTCTCACAGTAGAGCCACAGACATGATTTATGAAACCATCCACCATGTCTGTGCTGTCTCTTTTTTTTTTTTGCCTCATGAAACCAGAAATATTTGCTGGCTCTGTCTGGAAGTCTGCACATTTGTCCCCCAAGTTTCACAACTGATAGATGATGGTAGGAATATTTCAGGGTCCATTCTATTAACAAAAATTTTGTCTTGATTTTTAAGGCATAGTTCCAAGCACAATTAAACAGATGGTGGTGAGGAATTTATTCTTGACTTCAGTAATGTTGCCAATCATTGTCCATTTTCAAACCATTTTTTGGGGGAAAGGGTCTGGAGGGGCTTTTTCATTTTGTTGGGGGCTTTGTTGCTGCATATTTTGTTTGTTTTTTTGGTTTATTTTTAATAAAATTGTTTCATCAGTTCCCTCCTCATTTGAATTTCACTGGTTAAACTGAAAAATGGCCATGTGTAATCATTGCTTTGCATTGAAATTTCTGAGTGGGATTCTTCCTTTAACAACTGATTTAGTTGGTTTTTGGGTGCTCTTTTGTAGCTTACTTCTTCATACTTAATATTTTAAATTTTTGATATAATGGAAATATTGAGTCTTCCTTTTCCATGTCTTTATTAACAATTCTCCAAATAAGTGGATCAGGAGCTTTATCAACCTTTAAATGAAAGAACAAGTGTCTGATAATTTAACAGGTAGGGCCCTTTCAGAGCCTTTTAGGAATTTAGGTTAAGCTCATATCAAACTACACATTTTTGTTGTTCGAAAATCTCTTATCTTGCTTCAACTTGACATTTTTATGCCTGAGAAATCATTAAAATTTTGACTCATCTTTAAAAACTTCCAGAAATACCAGGATATAGCCAGAGAGGAATTTCCATTCTTTAGAAACAAATACATTTACCTAATACATATTTTGTATTTTGCAGCTTTGCACAATGTTGAGAAGCAAGATAAAAATTCCAGTCCTGTTGATGAGGAAATACCTATTTCTATCAATATGGATATAATTGATTTTTTTTTCTGGTGTTTTGGGTTTAAGCATCTAAAGAGCAAACTTTTGTATTTGAAAGAACCTAAAGCCTGTTTAGAGCCAAAAATCCTTTACTCCTAAATTAGGAAATACCAAAATTAGGGTTGGTTGTGCAATGTCTCTGTTTATGGAATTTTATATTGTGTGGTTGTGTTCTTTTGCAATAGGACTTTGTTTCAGTTATCAAACAATTGGAGTGGTCACATGGAGAGGCTACTCAGGATTCTGGTTTTTTCCTCATTACTCATGCATGGGTCACTTGCTTAGTTCTGTGCCACTGGAGTTCTGCACTAGAGACAGAATTATTGGGTTTTCTTGTTGTTTTCTCCAATAATCATCACTATAATAGCTGATAACTCATGAACTGTTTTACCTTGCTCAGATCAGAAATATTGTTCTTCCCATTTCACAGATTGAGATCCTAGGGCAGAGTAGTTACAATTAGAGACCAATTAAATACTGAGTGTCTGGCTTTAATTACTCAAGCCAAGTTTTTCCAGTGTACTTATTATTAATCCTATGTCCTAAACTGCTTCTTACAGGCTTGGATCAGGAGGATTGGTGTTTCTGCAGGCCACGCACTCCAAGCTTGCAGCCAGGTCTAGCATCTCCACTCAGCCACTGGGAAATGGAGCACACCCAGGCAGTACAGCCTCTTCAGATGACATTTCACAGCTTGTGTATCATTGCATAACATCTCTGAGATGGAATTCAGCTTTCCAGGATAGTGTGCAGCTGTCTGTGCTGCAGGTTTTTGGGTTTTTTTCTATTTTTCCCTCATTGCACTCCTAAACATAGCAATGTAAAGGTGTCTGCCTGCCTTGCAAGACATGGATACAGAAACTTCTTTTTAATATAGCCAAGTGTGGATTTACATATTCAGGAGCAAGAGTCTAGACTACACATGGAGAAAAATATCTTAAGAAGCATGAAGTCAAGAATAAAATAGAAAAATTTAAGAATTGTGTTTTTTTAATTTATTTATTTTTAATACCAGCAAGTATAAAACAGTTCCTAGGTACGGGGGAATCTCTAGTCAGTCATTATTTCTGTATCCATTTTTACCAAGCTTAAAGACTTTATGCAGTCTGTGGATGAATAGCTTAAAAATCACATGTTGCAGGTACACTGAAACAAAAGCTTTGATAATGGAAATGTCTATCCAGAAGACAAAAATGTAATTGTTGGAATAATGAAGAGGGGAAAAAAAAAATAATCCTAGAAAATGTCTTTATTTTTAATAGAATACTTAACATGAATGATTGAAGTCGATAAGAAATTCTGTATTATCATAATAACTAAATTAATGTTTCAAATATTGAGAGGTTAGAAATTGTTATCTATAATTCTGGGAGATAGCAGCTGTCAGCTTCTGATTTATAAATAGTATCAAGTGTTCTAGTGTTTGTGAGGACAGGAGAAATCCGTAGCCAAAAAATGAAAATTGTAAGGCGGAAGCTTTTGAATTGGCTCTGAAGTCGTGATTTAAAACTTAAATAGTGTCCCTCCTGAAATTCAATCACTGAGCTATTAAAGGAACTTCACAGATTTGGGTAAAATTTTTCAGTTTGGATTTATGAGCAGCCTGACTTTCAGAAATTCTAAAAATTTTAAAGACTGATACCCTTAATAATTAATAATTTCAGTCAGATTATTTAAATAATTTATTTAGCTTCCTATTCACTGTTAATTGGATCTTCTCGATTTCATAGCTGCATTATGTCATAGTTTTGTGTAATGTTAACAACATTGTAATTTTGGCACTTATTTTTTCTTTTAATGTCATCATCAATTCATTACTTGACTTTATTTTTTTCTGTTTTTTACAATATCCTCTTCTTACATAACTTTATGGTTGAAGCTGGGCCTAAAATTGTCTTAATATTTCCTCTTCTGTGTGGCAGTAGAAAAATTTGCTTTGTGCCTCTGATGTTTCATGATTCATTTTTAACATGAACGTGAAATTACCACTCTGCAAATGATACTTAGATCTGGAATTCTGTTTTGTCAAACAGTCTGACGGAGTGGGAAGGCAGATAAAAGTAATCTGTTTATGTTTAATCCTGATAAAGCAGGCAGTGTTTTCATGCTGCTAGAAAGCTTGCAGTGGAATTGGATTGTGTGTCTGCGAGTGTGCCAGGTTCCCTGACAGGTACAAGTTGTTATCAGCTTAGGTTCTCATTCTGCTTGTGGGGTTTTAGGTGTTCCCACACACGAGAATTTCTTTTTTCATTTTGTCTTCATAATAAATCAAGATGAAGGCCATTAACTCTTAATCTTACTACTACTATTCACACTTTTTTTCTCTTAAATACAGATTACAACAGAATATACAATTGTGGTGTGAATTTATGCCGTGGCTACTCCAGGGAGCTCAGATTTCAGCGTAGGTTCTCATTCTGCTTGTGGGGTTTTAGGTGTTCCCACACACGAGAATTTCTTTTCTCATTTTGTCTTCATCATTGATTCAGATGGAGGCCATTAACTCCTATTCTTACTACTACTGTTTACACTTTTTTTCTCTTAAATACAGATTACAACAGAATATACAATTGTGGTGTGAATTTATGCTGTGGCTACTCCAGGAAGCTCAGATTTCCACAAGCTGCTGTGTTCTCACTGGTCCCTCATTCTCACATGCAGAAAAGAGCTCAGGATATGCTGTGCTACCACAAGCTCAGGGATTGTTTCTCAGTGTATTTCTGAAGTGTTCATCTGTTCTGGACAGATGGGAGCAGTGTGGAAGGAAGAACAGTGGAACTGTCCACTTGTGAAAGATTTCACCGCTAACTGGGTGAAGTGTGAGCTCAGAGGATGTTGGGCTTTGGTCATAGCTTGCTTTCAGCTATGCTTCCCAATTTAGGCTGAAAATACCATTTAACCAAGGAGAGAAAGTCAGTGTGGATGGGTTTGAAGCTCGGCTGACATCTCTGGATCTGCAGTATCCTGACTTAAAACTGGAGTTCAGATGGGATATGTTGGTGTTGTGTGTATTGTTGGGTGGTGCTGTGGTTTGGTTTGGTGGCACAGACCCAGTGTCCTTGTTCCATGACCCAGATAGGTTTGTATTTGGTTGCAATTGTATTTCAAAATACTCGCTGTAGTTCTGTAAAATCTGAAATGGTCATTTATTCTGGGTATCACATTACTTGTGTTTGTCACTGAGTTGAGGTAAATCAACAGCAGAAGCAAGGCCAGTTTGAGTCTTTCAGCATCTAATGGCCAGAAGCAGTTTGGCATTTCCAAAGGACTGTCAGCTCTCAGATTTATTAGGTATTCATAAATAGTCTGTGATATGTCTGTTCTGTTGGCCAAAGGTGAAGCTGTTCAACCTGTGTTGCATAATTGATGGTGCCACCAGCTGTGGTAGACTTAAAAAAAATGTGAGAAGGTGGAGCAGATGGCCAAAATTTCATCAATGCTCTTCTCCATTGGAGATTCTTCTATTAAAAAAATAAGAATCTTGATTAAAACAAATTTAGTTAGTCTGGGATTCTCAGTCTACTTGCTGTGCTGTGGCATTGAAGAATATGGAGTTACTTGTGACTTGGACAAGTTTTCTAATGTGTTTCATCAGAAGGATGTGGAATTTTGCATAACAGGTCGGTGTTCTGGAACCTTGAGTTGTTCACACACTTTTCTGCAGGTCCACAGTTTATTATTATTATTTATTATTACAACACCCATTGGAATATGCTAGAATATTAATGTGGATTTGAAATACATATTTTAATATTCCTGTTAAAAAACCCTGAGATTACTTGTGCAGTTCAGCTCTTACAATTCACATTTGTGGAACCACTGCTGCATGTTATTTTAGTTGCATTTTTTAGGTGAATGATAGAAATCATCACACTTTTCAGTAATCATAAAAAGGACAGTACGTATTCCAAAAGTTAATTTTTGTATGTCTACAGGATGTCTGGTTTGTGGGATATTTTAGACTTTTTGCCAATGTGCTGTGTACTAAACAGTTTGGACCATTTTTAGTTCTATAGAAGGCAACACACAGCTTTAAATTTGGGGGGGAGAAATGGAGAAAATATCACACTTGTGTCTTGCAAGCAGCTGTACATTCATTTTCTTTCCAAACATTAACAAAGCCAAGGTACACTTCGTATGCCATGGGTTTGGCTCTGTGGAATTGAAGGAGTTATTGCTTTTGGACTCTCCTAATATTAGGAAATATTACATCATCAGGATCAGTGTTGCAATTGTTTATGAACAGGTGCTCAACCCATTTCAAAGGAAATCCGTTTTCAGATGAAATTAAATCACTGTGTTCAAAGACATGTAGGATCTGCCAATTCTTGGTAAGGTTAAGGACAGCTCTTGTCTGCTGCAGGGTAGGGAGGGAAGGAGGAGGAAACCCAGGATCTCCTGTTGAAAATAATGGGCAGAATTACAGCAAATCTACAGGGAGGCAGAGAGATGTTCACCCTACTCCACCAACTTTGATACTCATAAGATAGACCTGGACACTGTTTGAAAATTTAACAGATTTTCCTACTTCCACAGGCATGAAATGCTACCTGCAGTGCGCTGGTAGTGGAGTCAAATGGATGTGACAGCTGAAATAAAGGACAGAGAAAAAGATTGTAAAGAAAAAAAAAACCACTGGTTTAGTGCTCTGAAGAAAAGGATCAACCACCTTTGCCTTAATTGAATATTTAAGAGCTTGTAATTTACATGCTTAGAGAAGTGCCTTTTGATCTTTTTTGATTTTATAGGATCCGAGTGTCATTTTGTGTTTCCAGATGGGGAAAACATAAGATGGAAATAAATTCTGAAATTGGTTTACAGGTCACATTTAAATATCTACCAGGTAGAACTGCTGCTTGAGAAGATGCTCACAGTTTGTGTTTGATGTGCATTTGCAGTGTCCATATATGGGATTTGGTTTTATGATAAAGAAGAATGCCAAAGAATTGCAGAGCTCATGAAAAAGTAAGTGATGGGTAAACAAGACTTCTGTGCTTTTTTATGTATGCATTTCTGTACCTAAATGTACATTTTATGTTTTTAGGATTATCATACCTTTCTACTTTAAACTTATAAACTTTGTTGCAAGTGTCAAGCCTGCATTTCATAAAATCATAAATAAGTCACTGTATTGCAGTAATTTTTCCTAATTTGTAGTGCAGCTCTCTAGCTACATCAGAGTGTACCAGTTGATATGATTTATTTCCTGATGACTCAGAGATCTATTCTGAAGAATTGTATTCTTTGGGGGTTTAATATATTTTTCAATTTGGGGAGATTTTATTTTTTAATATTGTTATATTTATTTTTTTTTTCCTTATATGAAGGTAAGTGCAGGATATCATGAGGGCATACAGTACCAATACAGTTTCTGTGGGTTTTGTCCTGTTTGTACATCATGGCTGAGTTCAAAATTCACTTTGTTTTCAGCATTTAAAGCAAGACTTCAATTAGCTTTAAAGTCATTGCTTTCTTGCACATAAAAATGTTTTATTATACGTGTTAAACTATAATTTTGCAGTCCAGCCAGAGGTGAAGATTTCACACAGAACCGTGTTCTCAGCTGCATTTTAACCTAAGAATGTCTTGGGGGTAATTCTTTTCAGTATCTCTTTCCTTCTCATGTCCAGGATGGACAGGGCTCATTCTTCTGCTCTGTTTGCAGGGACCCTTTTTTTAGGATTATATCCTGCAGGGTTTCATGTTTGCTTGGAGAAGGAAGGAGCTGAAGTCACACAGATTGTATCAACATATGCAATCTACATTTTTCAGAGTTATAATGATGAAGATGTAGTAAATGGGCTGGGTAGGAACTGGCTATTCCAGCTGCCTGTGGGTTATAGGGTTAGACACACCAGACAGGATTTGTGATAAAATACTGGATGAGAAGGGGCTCATCTTTCCTCCATATATCTTTTCTTTGAAGTAATACCTGCTGCTTTTCATTTTGCAGTGACAAAACAGTGTGAAATGCAGACTGTGACAGTGGTGGGGTTTTGTTCAGTGGGCTTCGTTGGTTTTGCTGTATCCTGCAGCTCTAAAATGAGTCAGCTGTGACCCAAGAAATAATTGATGGGGATGAATTTACAGAAATAAACAATGAACCCTAGGAAACGCAGGTTTTTGATAGCTCATTTTAGTTAACTAGCTCAAGTTTCGGTTGGTGGTGATTAGGTGCTCTCAAACTGGTAATTTACTACAATAAAACCTAGTTTTCAGAGGATTCATGCAAATGTAAACCATGTGTAGTGGTTTATAATAGCAGTATTTCATATAGATAAAAAATACCCTGTTGCTCAGCCAATTGGCTGTGTGTTTTAATTCTCAGCATTCTACAATAATAATAAAACAGCTGGGGCAGGAAATTGGTCATTTGCTAGTACTTAATTCCTGATTTGTGTGTGTTTGCCATCCTCCACCACCAGCAGAACTGAATAACACTATAAATTCCCTTCTCCTTCTGGGTATAGAAATTGTGACTCAGTTATGGAAATTTTATTCTATGGTCTAGTGTATTCAAGATTGGAGAAAATTAATCTCATGTCAAATTATGATTTTATAGAGATCTTTTAATAGCGATATTTTTTTTACTGCACGTTTTAATGTAGATGGGGAAATATAAATATTTGAGTTTCAATCAAGCATTGTACAGTAATTGTGGTCAAGTTTTTATATTTTATTTGCATTTTTTTTCTCATCTTTCCTCCACCCTTCAGCCTAACTCAGCAGGAACAATTCAAAGCACAGCAGGGCACAGGAACAGGGGTTTCTCCCATGGTCGTGAATTCTGCTAATAACAAAGAAGTGGATATCTTACGGATGCTTACCAAGGCCAAAGATGAGTATACCAAGGTGAGACTTGCTCCCCTTTTACATCAGGAAACAAAAAAGGTTTGATTTGGGGTTTTGAACAAATCACACAAAGTGATTTTGGACAGCCTGCTCTCTCATTTTGTGTAGAAGCGGCTGGTAAAAAAAAAAAAGGTTTTGACAGAATTTGCTAAAAATTCAAAATAAACTAATGCTGTCAATAACAAGCTCTGGAGTGAGAATGTGGATTATTTGTTGAATGGTAGAGGCTAAGAGCAAGTATAAATTGCCTCTCATTCTGACCCTTAGAGCTCCTGTGCCTCTTGAGGAGCACCTGCAAGCTGTGCCCTCTTTCTGGGATAAGTATTTACCTGGTGGTAGTTTCTGTGGTTTGTACAAAGGACTTGGTTCAGGAGGCTTTTGACAGTGAAGTTACTGCTTTTAATTGTGGTTGTTAGCTCCTTTCAGGCACTAATAGAAAGAAATGGAAAGGTTGAAATGTAGTATGATTTCAGCCCGTGTGCTGCCTTGGTCTTCTGAGGCTTCTAAATAAAGAAGTAACTAATGGACTAATAATGTTCTCTATTATTGAGCAATCAAAAACGTTTTACTTTGGGGAATAAAAATCTAATAATTTTAACTATCCATATATATGCTGCAAATTGTTACAGAGCCTGCAGGTTCCTGCTGCTGTTTGCTGTATTGCTTATGTGCTGTCATGCGATAATAGAGCTCCTAAATGTTCCATAAGAGCCTGGAAATGTACATGCATCTTAACTTTTTCTCTCCTTAAATTCCTTGTGTTTATTTCTTCTGAAATGTAGCTGCTAATAAAATCCTCAGAAAGATGATAGCAAACTATTTGAGCTAGGGTGAAATGGAGCACTTTTTATTTGGTTTAGTTTCTGTTGAAGCTTGCGGGCCTTTGTTTTCTGTAGTAGAGATTTAATGCACTGTAGTGGGCAAACACTTCCAAAACCTGGTGTTTTTCCTGTATTTTAGTACTGAATCAGTATCTAATCTTGGCATCAGAGAATATGATTTGAGATGTTCTGAAGTGTTTAAGAGGTTTTCATTAGACAACCTTAAAAATACTGCAGATGGAAAAGGGGAAAAGTATTAGGCTGTCTTCAGATTCTGTGAAAAGAGGGTGATAAATCTAAAAGATGTTACCTTCCATTTCTGCATTAGCACACAGAAATCAAGACAAAGGAGAGGAAATTCTGTTGTTTAAATAATAGCTTTTAGGACTCTTTTCCCTTTAGGATCTTCTGCAGATCTGCTCCTTATTTTATCTTTGATCTTTCTGCATTTAAGGGATTGTGAAGGACATAAAAAATAACATGAAAACTTCCTCCTTGTCTGGGACGTGAGTGCTAGGAATGCCTGACCTCTTGTGAACAGGATGTGTGTGATTTCTTGTATGGCTTGTAGTATAAATTTCAAAAGAGTGTGATAAATAAAGGCAATGACAACCATTTTTCTATTTAATGTCAATATGTTTCAGAGCAGTCGTGCTTTTTGACTGGTTTATGACATCTACTTTCTTGTCAGTGTGTGTTTTATTACTTACAATCTGATGTGCTGAAATTAGTTATGAAACATGTTGTTCTCTTTTTTGAATTCTGTATTTATTCAGTGAAGAGTGTTTTAAAGTGTTAGAAGCTGTAGAATAAGAGCATCAATTTTCCAAACTTTTAAGGAATTTTGCTCAATTTTTAAAAGTGTAACTAATTTTGAAAGGTGTATCTTGTTCCCAAATTATGTTATACATTTGGAGGTTACATTACATGGAAAATAAAATACAGAGCTTCCCCTTTCTTTTTGAATTAATGGAGCTTTAAGATGCTAAACCACTGAGTTATTTTCTTTTTTTAAATGCACTTTTTATACACTTGCCTTCTCTTGATCTCTGGGAAGAAAAAGCTGGCCTCACTGACAGCCAGGGAGAAAACCAGTTGAAGAGCTGCAAGGGTACAGAAAAAAGCATGACAAAATGGGTTTCTCCTTAACCACTGTGCCTTGTCTTGTACTGCAGGACCAGCTCTGGGTTTAACTCTGTGCTGCACAGTTCTTCTCCCAGCATTTTGCATTTTCAGCCTCATCTTGTCCAGGTTTGCTTCAAATATCTCTGACTCTACCAAACTTGCCAAAACCCCCACAGTGATTTTCTTGCTCTTTTTGATTTACATTGACCATATGTGTCTGGTTTTGTTCCAGTGTTTCTGAGCCTTTCTTTGACTTGATCTTAGAACCTTTTGATTACTTAGGGATCTTTTGTAACAGCAGAGCTTTGGCTAGGACACCTGACTAAAGGACAGACCTGCAAAGCAAGGTGTAGTAATTGCCAAATGTTGTAGCTGGTGAGGACTCTCGGGTTCTATCATTAAGGGGCATGCTGGCATTTCTTTCATGCTGCTCTTTGTTAATAGCATCTGATATCTTCTTTACCTCTCTACCTGACAGTTGCTTAAAATGCCATGCTAGTGCTCCCAACTTACTCATCTGCAAGGCCGTGCTCCCCATCTGCCAAAATGGCTCTGTAGGCTGAGCTCCAGTAGTTAGAGATTCCTCTGAAATCATCTCAGGCTTCTTTTCTCTTCCATGTGCTTCTGTGTTTGATAGCAACCTACTAGCCTTGTTATCAAATCACAGCAATGATACCAAGTCAGGTCAATGTCATTCTCGTGTGTACTGATGCTCATTTGGCTGAGGAATTTGGTCTAAAATATGCTCATATAGTGATAACTCTGTTAAACACTGCTGCTTCTCGCCTCATTTTTATATGCTTAGTTCTGTGATTGTGCAGGGTATGACAGTGGAATCAAGGTACTTAAGGTTTCTGAAGAATTCAGCCTATTAAAATATCCTGAGGAAATAAGGGTATTACTTAAATTCTGCAGAATTCTCTGGGAAATATTCAAGAGGATGTTATCCATGGTGTTAAAAGAAAAAGCTTATGTGCTTTTTGCCCAAAAGCTTAAGCTGAAAAAGAGCAATGAGAAGAAGATATGTTGAAGAAAAGACTTTATTAGAAAGAAAACTGTTTGGGAGGGAAAAAAAAGCTATTTAATCTTCCTGAATTTCAGTTTTGTTCCACATAGGATCTGTCCAATCTAACAAACAACTGAAAGTATTGAGGACTTACTGGAGCCCCTTAAGTCCCCACAAGAACTCCAGTTCTGGTGTACTGGGCAGCCCTGGAACCAGCATTATTGTTGCAGTAGGTGTGAAAAATAGGTTAAGTGATCAGCTTTGTATATTTGAGAGTGGAGTTAGAAGTAACAGAAGAATTAATAGTTAATAGAATTAACTTCTTGTTAAATAATTCTTTTTAAAATCTTCCCAGTTTCTTGGTTTCCACTTGGTATCAGAAAGTGTCAATGACTTCAAATATAACATCTTCTTTTCTGCTGACAGTAGCATTCCATGTATACCCAGTGCTTTTTTAGTTTCATTGACTAAATTCTTATATATAGCATCTTAGTCATGTTTTTCTTTTCCATTTACTATTTCTCTTTCATGGAGCATTTTATCTGTTTTTTTTTCTGAATTAAGTCATGCCGTTCTCTCTCCACATGACATTTTTTGTCCCTGATCACTTTTAGTTATCTGTGACCATCTTTTTTATAAATATTTTTAATAGTCATATTTAATAAGAAATTCTACTGATTCTATAAATTTATTTAATCTTTAATTACTTTTCTGTGCATGTATATGCATCCTACAAGTTCCCCAAAAAAATTTATGTAAAAGAAGTTTGAATTTTAATTCTACTTTTTGACAAAAGCATTTTAAATTATCTTTATGGGCACATTAATCCTTCATGGATCTAAACTACCTCTAGCTGATGCAGGAGCAGCATGTCTGTGGCTTGCTTTCTAAGGTGATTTTAAAAAGTATTTTATGTTTTTGAAGTGCAGGAAAAGCAGAAGGCCAAAAAGAGAACTGAGATTTAAATTAGAGGGAAGCCTCATACAGGGCAAATCTCAGAATCAAGTGTTACTTTATATCTGTCTTGTGGTTTTATAAAATTAGGTTGCAGTTGCTACAGTTCTTCTAATAGCATAATACTTCATCATCAGAGCTGCAATCAGTATTTTTGGGCATTGAATACCTGGTTATATCTGTATTTTACTGTGGTTGGGAACCAGGGAAAAAGATACTGTCACAGATACTAAGAAATGCCTTTTTCTGTTGCAGTGTAAGACCTGCTCAGAGCCAAAACAAATAACCAGTTCCTCTGCAATCTATAACAACCCCAACCTCATCAAACCCATTCCAGTGAAGCCGAGTGAGAGCCAGCATCAGCGAGTCTCCCAGCAGAGCAAGGTAAAATCTGTGCTGCTGTCTGACTGCTGCAGCAGTGAGTGACAGCAACATTGAGCTGAGCTGGAAGGTCACTGCGAGAATCTGAGATGGAACCACTGTGAGGAATGATTTTAAAGCATAAATAACCTGGTTTGTAAAAGCTCCCCAACCTGATGTGGAAACAAGTAAACTACAGATTTATTATCCTGATGCAACAAAGAAGTACTTTGAAATCTTCCAAATTTCAGGTGTTGTTTTGGTCACAAGCTGATCTAGTCAATTGCTGGACCACACTTTTTGTGGGTTTTTGTTTTGTTTTGTTTTGTTGGGTTTTTTTCCAGGGGAAATAATTTAAATAAAGAAAAGTCTCTGGGTATATCTTCAAGCCAAATCACAGTGCATACTCCTAAAAATTGAATTCAGCTGTGACCAGCAGATGCACAAGAAGTGGCTCTACTTCATACACAGGCAGATTTCTGTCTCTTACTAATATTGTACTGTAAAAGATGATGCTCTTTCATGTTATTTAAAGCAAAGCCACTGCTATATCTCAGATTCACTGATTTTCTCCCACATTAGCAGCTTGACAACAGTCTTCTTGCCCTTCCTATGTGACAAAACTATTAAAAATCCTCTCGGGGGGGGAGAAAAAAGAGCATAGCAGTTTTCTCAGCTTTTCATTGAGTTCTGCTGCCTAAATCCTGTCTCCACTTACCGTAACTTCTGCAGGAGGGAGCTACATTTACTCCTTGGCTTTGTCCCCTCACAGAGCACGGATCCTGAACCCCAGCACCTGTCTCTGACAGCGCTGTTTGGCAAGCAGGACAAGGCAGATGTGGCAGAAGCTCTCAGCAAGCAGGAGAAGCTGGCGGGCAGGCAGTGCGTGGTGCGCTCGCTGTCCTACGAGGAGCCCAGCCGGCTGTCCCCCTGCGCAGAGAAGCAGCTGTGCCCCGCCATCCAGAAGCTGATGGTGCGTGGCACGGAGCTCCATCCCCTGGCAGAGTTCCCTGAGAGCCGCCTGTGTGAGAACGGCAGCATCCCCTGCGTGGGGGAGGCTTTGCCAGGGCTGTTCCAGCCCGTGGCACGGCACGGCGTGGCTCCTCACGGAGCGCAGGGTGCCGCTGGCACCCAGAGCTTGCTGCAGAAGCTGCAAAGTCAGCCAGGCTCCGCCACTAAAATGGACCCCAGTGCCACGGGAGCTGGCAACTCCACAGCTTCTGTGTTCAGCAGGACTCCTGCTCCTGTGGGAGCACCAGCAGCACCGGGAAATAACATGAGCCAGCCCCCTCTGGTGTATTTCAATGGGTCCCTGCCAGGCCAGACTTTAGAGGCTCAGAGCCTTGGTAAAGAACAATCCAAACTTCCCAGACAGCCGCTTCCTCTCTCCAGCAATCAAGCGGCCAATTCTGGGGTGATTTCACCTCAAGAACTGTTGAAAAAACTCCAGATAGTGCAACAAGAACAGCAGCTCCATGTATCCAGCAGACCAACGTTGGCAGCTAAGTTCCCAGTTGTTACCCAGAACACCAACACCCTGAAACCACTGGATTCCTGGATAGAAAAGGCTCCAGGCACAGAAAAACAGAGTGCTCTCCTCCAGGTAAATGGGGAACTTCTTCACCAGAAATAAATACAAATCCTTCTAAACTTGATGTTTTCTGAGGTTAGTCTTGGCTTCGTTGTCCTGCTGCATGTTGCACACGATTCATTTTGCAGGTGGTACTTTCCCAGCATCGAGAAAGTTCTGATTTACTGAGATGTGATGTTGTGAATCCTGAATGTCACATCTCTCACACATCAATGATGATCAGAAATACTGCAGGGTTGGGCTATCCCAGAGCCCCTTTGGAAAGTCACCTAGTTTTCACTAGCCATACTTGGGCTGTTACGTGTAATTGTTTGCTACTGAGTGTAATATTTTGGGTTTAATAATTATTTTCTGCAAAATTAGTCATAGCTTTCTCTGTGTAGATGTGCATTCTTTTGTATGCCAGTTGCTACAGATACTTAAGAGGGCCCTTGTTTTCTAACAGCAGCTTTTTGAAGCATTTGTATATTGGTCAGTCAGTTACATTGTACCACACCTGCTACTTCTAGATACTCATTAGCTATTTTTCTTTAATTTGCTTTGTATTATTTTGAAGAAAAGGTCTTGTGCCTGAACAACATCAAAAAATTCTGTTTCTTTTGATCCTAGAAGTCAGATTGGTGTCCTAAAAAATTCAGGAGATGTTAAGAGACCATATCTCTCTCATGAGTACATTTTTATGTTCTTCAGAAAAGCAGCGTGTGCAATTACAAAATGTCCCATCCAAAACAGCTACTGTCTTTAACAACTTCATTTTCTGTAGGATTTTCTGCACTAGAATGTTTTTACATGTCCTGTCTGGGAATGTATCTAAGCCCTTTTGAGCTTCCTTTATTGTGGATAGGCTGTGTTGTACTGGAGTCTGACTTGTGTGGGAGTCTAGAAGTTACTGGTGCCAAGCATTCCCCTTTCCAGTGTAAAGTTGAAAAGCTGCTTTTCTGTTGTGACTATTCCATTCTTGTACTTCTGTTTTATTCTGGTTTTTATTCTATTTTTCTAATTCTGTCAAAACCTGATTGAAAGACAACAGGATATTTCAAAGTGCTAGAAAGTTCTTCTCTACATGAAGATGCTGAAAGAATCATTTAATAATAAAACAGCCACATCTGTCACTAAGTTTGTGACAGGTCAAGTTTTCTAATTCCATGAAAGAGGTAGGAGGAATGCAAATTTGATACAAGAAAATAGCCATCATTATTTTTGTTCTTTTAATTAATGCAGTAGGATTTGAATCTGTGTGAAAGAGGTTTTTGGGGATTAGTCATTGAAATTATTCAGGATCAGTTGCTTACAGATGGTAACTTTGACTTTCCAGTGGAGAGCTAAAGAATAAAAGGAGGATCCAAAGTCAAAAAAAATTGATTTGTTTTCACTGGGAATGGAACTTGCCTGCTTTAAATGTAAGAAATGGTGTGATTCATTGGTACATGTACTGATAGCATGAGGACATAATGAAGGCATTCCTACTTTGAAGATAAAAGTGAAATGAGGCAAGTCCAGGTTATACATTGTAAGTCAGTATGCATGCATAAAAAATAAGGAAATGTGCTGATATATTTTTTCAGATGAAAATCCCTACAGAAGCTGCTATGGCCAATAACTTTAATGCTGGGTATATGAAAAAGACAGTGGTGCCAGCACTGGTTGCAATATGGAAAGGCAACTCCTGAGGTCTGGTCTCATGGAATTGCAACAGTTTGACTGCTTGAGTGTGGACAGAACAGCAGCTTGAACAGTATTAGATGTATTAAATTTGGACATTTAATGCATGGACTAAAAATGATCATGAAAGTGTCACTAATTATTGTTTAGGACACCTAAAGCTCTGCAGTCTGGGAGCAATGGCCTCTTTCACGTGCAAAAGATTGCCACAAAAGCCAAAGCAGGGAGGCTAAAAATGAAGGAATGGCTCTGTTCCTTTGGAAGCCATGGATTAGCCACACAAAGCATGCCTGCTTTTGAAAAAGAACCTGGAAGATAAAAAACAACTTTTAAAACCAACATTAATCTTTTTATAATATTATCCTTGCAGCAGACCAGAGGCTTCAAGTGCTGCCATGCCTGCAGAGTAGATATTTGAGTGAGACTGAATTGGCACAAATATATCTGCACATGCTCATGCAAAATTGATCAAAGCAGATTCTGACAACAAGTGCAGCTAAAGGTTTGTTCTCTGTAATTATTTGTCTTTTGGTATTGCCTCTCCTACTACGCTTCAGCATACAGAAAAAGCAAAAGTCTGACAGGAATAGAGAGATATCTGAGCAGTGTCTGTTGCTGGAAAAATCAGATTAAAGGAACACCCTAAATCCATCAGCAGCACTAAGAAAATGTAAGCAATAGTCCTTGCCACAACTGACACATTACAAGTCCAAGTTTAAATTGGCTTCTGCTGCATCTCCATATGGTATAAGAACTGTGATCTCCCACATGGAAAGGAAGAGGCCAGTTACCAAAAAAATGAAAAAAAAAAGAGAAAAAGGAAAAAAGCAAAAGCTGAAGAATAATACTTGGAAGCATTCAGCCTGGTCTGGAACCAGCCCTGTTTTGTGAAATATTCCTTATGCAGACAGTGAGTAACGTGTGCTTAAGATACAGTAAAAAAGCATTAATCTACAGTGGCTTTTAGGGATATGTTTAGTGTTAGGCATGTGTTATCCTGATTACAGATACATGCATGCTTAAGTGTTTATGTTAATCAGAATTATGGTTTTAAAAGTGCTTACAGTAACCCAGACAGAAATTTATCATTTCTCCAGAAGGCTGCATATCTTGCAGCTCATTTTTTCGCATTTCTTGGAGTATTTTTCCATCAAGAATGTATTTTGTACATAATGTTGCATCTTCTGAGTATGTGCACGGAACCCAGTGTCTGTGGTGAGAGCATCACAGCACTGCTGCTCTCCTGTCCTGGCTGCAGTTTCAGCATGCAATTGTATTATGCAAATAGGTGCACTAAACTTGTTTCAAAAGGTAATTTCAGCTTCTGTAGCTAAACATAAATTAAAATATTCTAAATTAAACTTGAAAGACAAAGCTGTAATTAACTGCCTTTCAGGTTCCTGAACCATTGTTAGAATTGTTCTGAGTTTTAAGGGATGCCTCTGAGGCTGTTTAGACCCCCAGCACCCACTGGGTGCTGCTGTTCCAGAGCAGCACTTGATCCACCTGGGATTCTGCTCACAGAGCAGGTGCCAGTTTGCACTGCAGTGAAATCCTTGGTTCGTGGTGTTGGGTGGATTTTCCAGCTGTGGTGTCATCCAGCTGCCAAGAGCCACACAGAACACCGAGCTGATATCTTAGTGAGATATCACTGGGGCTTCAGGGAAAGGATGGCAGGTACTGCACCACTTATTCTGCACATTTTTCTTGTTCCTCATTGCTGCACAGCTGACAGAAGACTCCTACTCTGTTATTAGTGACTCAGAGATGTAAGTGTTGACCTGACAGAGCTGGAGATAATGGATGAACAAGCAACTCGGGTTCTGTGGGTAAGAAGTTGATCAACAGAACTTTGGAAGGGCTGTTATGAGTGGTGAGAAGTTACTCAAAGCTAAAATTGGTCCAAAGGCTGTTCAGTGTCCCTACAGAGCATTTCCAGTGCCTTCTGAAAAGCATGGTGCTCCAGGAATGGCACTGGTAATGCCAAGATCGGTGTCCTGTTTTCTGGTGGGTGTCAGTTGTTTCAGTGACTCAAGGTGATCTGAGCTGAATCTCAAATGAAAATTTTGCTTTTTGTTGAAAACAAGCCCCAAACAATCCATGGTTTTTTTGTAAAGGTTTGTTTAATGGCAGAAGCTTGGAGCTTGAGCTGCTAGCAAAAAATACATTGTAACGTTGAGTACAGACATGAATGCAACGCACTGAAAAAAGACACAAATACTCTCTATTCTTCTTCTGACCCAGTATTTGAAGTTCTGCAGTAGCCTGTAGGTGTTGGCTGTGTCACCAGCAGATGGCAATATTGCTCATTCCATAGCGTTTCCATATGCTTGGCATCTCCTACCAAACAGACCTTTCTATCCAGAGAAGACAAAACATTCTTCCTGTGTCTTTTAAACCACAACATGTGTTTGTCAGGAGGAGCTGTGTATTATTAAGGGCACAGTTTGTCTCGGGGTTTGTTTATTTGCCCTGGGCAAATGAGAAAAATGTCTTTTGATTTCAAAGGCCGTGCTATCTGGGTCTGACAGAGTCTGCTGTAGATTGAGCTGTGTTAGTGGGACACTGTCTCCTCCCTTTGCAGGAGGTTTCTGCCCTTGCAGAGCAGTTTTTTGTACATGCATTCTTGAAATCACATTGGGAAGAATCATCTTGTTTAAGCAAACCCTGTCAATTTTGCTGGAGGTAAATGAAAGAGAAGCTGCTGCAGCAGCATGGATGGGTAGAGCAGGAGCATTGGGATGAGTATCTGGGACCAGCTGGAGTTCCACTGGCAGGAGGAGATGTGTGCAGAGTCTGAAGGTCTCACTCCACAGAGGGATGTCACTTGGGACTCACACTGGTGTTCTTCTAAAATTAGTGTTGTTTTTCCAAGCACAGGTGTGCAAACCTTCAGTCAGTTTGTAATACCTCTGCTCAGTCAAAGCCTGGGAACCTGGTGATTGCTGTTTTGATTACTTGCTGTGGCCTTGGAAGAAAGCTGTAGTCAAGAGTTTTGTAGTGCTCTGTGTTTGAGAAACAGACACAAGATTGACCTAACCGAGTAAATATTGAAAAACAAAAAAAAAAGAGTGAGATTTTTGCATTAGGTGTATCTTGCATGCTTTCTTTCCTGGTCTTTCTGCTTCCTTCAGTTTTCCATAAAACAGCATGAGATCTCAGTCCTCTTTGTTTCTATTTCTCTTTGTATCATGGTTTCACAAACACTGTTCAGAAATGTCTTGGCTAGAACAATCACAATTAGGAGAAAGACAAGCTACAAAAATGTGACTGTTCTTTAATGCTAATCCCTGTGGCTTTGCATACCTAGGAGATCAACCTCAGTTCTATTTTCTTAACCTTAATTTTTCTTCAAAATTGAAATGTAATCCAGGGCACAGAGTGATGTGATTGAGTAGCCTTTCACCTTAATACGGCAACAATAAATCATGCTCTAGTCCAAAAGGGAGGAGCTTTGATGAGCTCGTATCAATCCCTTTGTATGTTCTTTAAAAAGATTGGATACTTCAATAGCAAGAAGATGGCTGATTAGGATTTAGATTTATTACTGGAATTTCCTGGGGAGAGGTCTGATGTCTGCAAGCTGAGTGAATTAACTTTCTGTTATGTTGTATATTACATCTGATAGTATTTGCTACTATTGTATCTGATAGTACTTGTTAATTTTACAGTTCCAAGATTCACTGCAAAATTTGAAGGGGAAAATTATTTGGCAGATGTGCAGGTTGGTGTGGTTAGGATGCTGAAGGAACTGCTGCAGCATCAAGGTTCTCTTTGAGGGCCATTTTGATTTTGTCAACAGTGTGTTGGTTGTGAGTCTGTTTTGTTTCTGACAATGCCATGAGCTCACTGTGGATCTTTAGGAAAATCACTGAATCTTTGGCTTTCTCTCTCCTTAAGTAAAATCAGAAGCTAAAATACACACATATATATATTTATATAGTAATTTGAAAGTTAGAATTGGAAAATACTTTCTAGTATCAGGTACAGGGGTTAGTCTTTAATGGTGATACTTGCACGTCTCATGTTCTCAAAGATTAAACTTCCTGTCCCTGTGTGGAACACTTTACAGCTGCATTCTCTAAGTGCTGATACTTAATAATAGTCTGATTCCTGTCATAAAATCCTCCTGTCCTAAGAACATTTCCCTATCAGATTTATCACACTTGAATCCATGGCTGCAATCTCGAATTGGATGGAAGGAGATCCTAGAGGTGGTGCTGAGCTGGAGTTTTACCTCACAGTATTGATCCCCAGCAGTCTGCTGCCAGTCTCCCTGCAGCCCCCACCGTGTCCATCCCCAGAGAATGAAGAATGAAGCTGTGACTGATGAAGTGTTTTTGTGTGTGCAGGTGATCTCCCCTCAGCGCATCCCTGCCACGGTGCCCCCCACGCTGCTGATGTCCCCCATGGTGTTCAGCCAGCCCGCGCCTGCCGCTCCCAAAGCCGCCGAGAGCGCCGAGCCCGCTGCCAGCCCAGCCAGCCTCCTCCTGCCCCTGCCAGCCCCAGAGCCAGCCAGCAGCACCTCCATCAGCAAGCTGCAGCTGCAGGAAACGCTGCTGCACCTCATCCAGGTACTGTGCCAAAAATCCCCCCGCTCGCCTGGAAATCCTGCTGCCTGCGTCACCTGGCCAAAGGTGGAGTGAGGAATTAAATGTGTGGTGGAAGTTGGGCTGCTTGTGCCTGGGGGATGCAATAGGCTCTCCTTGCTGGCTCAACTACATTTTTATTAATGTATCTCATTTGGGGGTTCAGGAAAGCTAATACATTTGGAGGAAAAGAACAAAGATGACTGAAAGCTTTGTAAGGTCAGCCTATGAGCCAGAGAGACATCTATTATATTTTAGCTAAGGATAAATCATGGGTGATTATCCCAGCTGCCAGATAGTTCAGAGATGTGTGTAAGCAGTAAGAGGAATTCAGATGGGAGATTAAAATTGCAGGATGAGTGTGAGCAACTTTAAAATACGGGCTAGATAACATGAATATATGTTAATTCCATTTAGCATTTGAGCTAGAGAATTACACTGAATGAAATTCCTTTTGCTGCAGTTTTTCAGGTTTAATTGTGACAAAGCATTAACAATGCTATGTTTGAGATGATTGTTTACTGCTCTGGCATGATGCAAAATTATTAATTTTTTTCCTTAACTTGCCATGTGAATAATATCTGAAGAGTAAAAGTTGAGGAGAGGTTACATAACTAAAGACCTGCCTGCAGAACACCAGGAGCAGAGAAACACATCCAGTTTGTAGGTCAAAACAATGTGCCTATGTGGCTTTGGAATAAAATTAAAATTCATTATTGTAAGTTACTTAAAATGTTATTTAAGGTATAAGTTCAGAAAAGGAATAGTATCCTTAAAAAGCTGGAGGGCTTTCTCATTTTTCCCTGTATTTTTATTTTGGGATTAAAAAAAAATCACATTATTTTGTCTTTACATACTTTGAGTGTCTTGATACTATTAAAAACATACATGAAGTTATAGAGGAGACTAATCAAGGAAGGTTGGGGTTTACCCTCTGTAACTTTGTACCTGTAAAATATATATTTAACCCTGCTATTCTTGGTGGTAGTTAGGATTAAGTGAAATTATTCACTGTCAATTTGTTAGCTGTCATTTTCCATTATATAAAACTACAATCTTGGATGCACCTAATTTTCCTTAAATATTATCTTGATTGTAATTATCCTCATATGTTTATGTGAGCTACTTATAACATTCTTTCTTAATGTGGGCTGACTCATTCTTGCAAAATGTTCTTCAGAAGGCAAAAGTTAAACATCAGAGCAAAAGGAGCAGCATCCCTTAGGAGCATTAAGCATAAAAGAGCTAAACAAGATGCAAGGATTTGCCCAGGTAGGATTTTAGTGTAGGATCACAATCCAGAGTGTTTTATTATTCCTTGAGACAGGCTTGGAATTATCACTGAGCTGATAATTCAACTTCAGGAAGTCCCTAGATGAATGAGGGCGAAGAAGAGAAATTGCAGGGTTGTAACTTCAGTGTTGTCACTGAGTTATTAAGCAGCAATTCTGGGCTCGATTTAAATGCACTGTGAGTTTAGAAATTCTTCTTTCTGCGTACTCATTGCTCCTTACTGAGGTACAGCCATGGGAAATGAAACAGATCTTCAGTGAAAGGGCTTTGCTATTCTCTTTTTTAAAAAAGAGTAAGGCTGAAAAGTATCTGGTCCATAAAAAGGAATAACCTTCTAATCTCTTTACTCCAGTTATCCTGCTAACAATTACCTCTTTTGTTTTTCAGAATGATGACAACTTCTTAAACATTATTTATGAAGCATATCTCTTCAGTGTGAGGAAGGCAGCGATGAAGAAGCCTATGTGACAGATCATCTTTTAAATCAATTTCCATGGCTTCCTGAACTCCAGGAAGAAGATTTTGAAATTTTCAAATATGACTGTGTTTGAAGAAATGAATGATTTTAGGCATTTTGCATACACTTAGATTTTCCTTGTTGGCAAACAACATGCTGTACTGAGAAAAAAAAAAGAGCAGAAATGGATTGTGCCTTTAGCGAGGGGAGCGTCACGACGCCCAAGAATTAATCACAAAATATCTTAAATTATTTTCCTTACCCTGCTCCGTACTTGGAGCTGGTTTCCCGGCATAAGGACTCAGTTCTCAGGATCCAGTTTCCTTTTTTTTAACCCGCAGCGTGGTTACTCATTGCCGAGGTATTTGTCCCTGCTTTCCCCTGCGCAGCTGTCCCGGGGATCCTGACCACATGGTGGCAATGTTGGATTATTTTTAGGAACACGAAAATCCGCCTGAAATCCTGGAACGGGAGATTTCGGCAAGACTGATCGTCCTACTTAGTTGTCTGCAAAGCAATTTAGAAGAAGTGTCATGACTTTCCCCAAAATTTTTGTAGGGAGATCTTTTTCTATTTTGACAAGAATATTTTTAGCTAGGTGTAGAGATGGGATTCTGCAGGTGTTCAAGGAATTGGAGGGTGGGGGGGTGTTGTGAATGTACTTTGCTGTCACAGAGCTCTGGGGTGACACTGGATTCATGTTTTTATTATTCCAGGTCCAATCTGCATAATTATAAGCAATGTGAAGATTTGTTAAGGGGAATGCTACCCGGTGTAATTTTATTTTATTTTTTTTTTAAGTGTGTTCCTGGAGCACAGTGATTTCATTGATCCATTTCTAAAGAAAATAAAAATGGATAAATCCCTACTATGTGCTGATTTCATTTTATTGCACCATGGGCTATATATTTAGTTTGTATGACTCTAAAATGTTTTAACACTTGGCAGAAGACACGTGAGGATTTAAATCAACTAGAATAAGCGATTGAAAGAATTTTTATGTATATTTTTTATTAGCATCTGCTGCTGAAGTGCCAGTTTACTAGTTTAGGAACACAGAGTTGTTGCTGAAGAGGAATTTCCTCTGTGGGCGCAGAGAACCCAAACTGTAATCCATAAATGATTTTTCAATCTTCTCTATTGGTGTAGGCACAGCTCAGTAGCCTCATCTGTGAAAGTTCTTCAGTGTCAATTTGGCTGCAGCTTTCAATTAGTAGAGCTGTAATGACTCAAACAATTGCTCCACCCCCATGCAAGGGTAGGGGGAATTTGCTCCCATTTCATGGGAAAGGCTCTAAATACATAGGAAAAAAATAAAAAATAAAATAATAAAAAGCCAAGAGCTATTTTCTTTATTCACACAAGCAAATAACCCCAAGAAACTGCTGGAGTTTCCCCACACCAAGTAACTGGAAGACAGCAAGTCCCACTCTGTTGCTTTAGGATTCTTGCAGATTCAGTGAAATGAATTTGTTGAGCAGAAACCAGGAAAAGCAGACTTTAAAGACAGCAAAATCCAAGCCTGTAGCCTTCATAATTTATGTAGCCTTTATAATTTATGGGATTCTACTGAGTTAATTGGTATTATTTAGGAATGAGCTGGTGTGGAAGAAATTGCAATCTACACAAAAGAGTTTGAAACTAAATTCGCGCATAATTGGTGTCTGTGATGTTGGATTATCTGAGAGGGCAATTTAAAGATGATGGGGACACATAGTTAAGACCTCGTTTGACATGTAGAACTTCTGTAATTGGTGGGTAAAAATAATCCTTAAGCATCTCAAGCTGTCTTGGTAATAGATTTTCTAGTTATGGGGCAAATATTTACAGAAAGGCAAGTAGAAGTTTTCAAAACAATTCTTATTTATTACTTGTCAGAGCAATTTACAGAAATTAAAGGCATATTTTTTACAACATCTGTTAACTCTTGGTGCTTATGAAAACTGTGGCATTATGCTTGACAAGCTGAGGCTTATCTTAAAGCAGACAAGGCTTGAGCTAGCTCAGGGTTTCTTTTCACTGCCCTCTCTTCTGGTCACATCTCCACCGAGTAATGCTGGCAGAATTGGATTTCTCTCGCTGCATTGCACTGTAAGGGATTTCTGGGATTATTCAGAAGGCATAAAATTGCCTTTTGTGGAGTGAAGAAAAGTTGCTGCTGAAGAACAGAGGTGCTGTTAAAGTCCTGCTAACCAAGGACAGCAGTGGTAAGAAGATAGAACAAGCTCAGGAAGAAACTTTTGTGACAATGAGCAGAAGAGGAAGAGCAGTGAGAGAAATCTGTTAGGAGATGAAGTCAAATTTCTTGCCTAGGTTTCCATCTCAGAGGACAGGATCTGCTTCATCAGGTGCATTTGAGAATTGGAGCCTGAGCTTGGAGTCACACTGGAGTGTAGAACTGAGCCGTGTCCCTTTCTTCTGCAAACTGAAGTCCTGTCTCAGTAAAACAGAAAAACAGCTTTTTTTATCCAGAAAAACGACTGGAGCCTTCCAGTGTCATGGAAACCCAGAGGATTCTCATGGAACACCAAAAACTTCACCTCTGCCTTTTGGCATTGTGGGTTTTTAGCAGCTTTGTATCAGCTGGGGGTGTCCCTATGCAGCCAAGGTCTGTGCATGCCACCAAAAAGGGTGTTTGGTACATCACCTCTGAGTATGGTGCTTGTAAATATTCAGCTTTTCTCTATTTTTATTTCTTTTTTCAATACTGCTAGAACTGTGAGCTCTTAGGCTGACGAGGCCTTTGGAGAAGAAAAGACTGCAGCAGTCAGAATTGCCATTTTGGGCATGTTTTGTTTTTTCTTGAGTATGGAAAAAAAGAGCAAGTAGAAAATCAGAAAGTTTATAAGGACCACATTAACTCTGCTTTAGATAATTTCACAGCATGCATGTGTAAATTTATTATTATTATTATTGTTTATGTATTTCTTGTGATACTGCTCATTTTGAGTTGTGGTGGTTTTTTTTTTGTTTTTTGATTCTTTTCTTCCAGTAGAATTAAATAACTTGTACCTTTGGCACCAGCAAGAATTCCAGAAGCAGTTGCAGCAGCACTTTATGCATTAATCCCATTCTCAGCCTTGAACTGATATTAGTTTTCAGTGTAGCTCTGCTTAACCACTGCCCACTTCCTTAAAAAATTCCATTATTAATGGAACATTATTAAATGGACTCCACTATTAAACCAGAGGGAGAAGACAAGGAGTAAAAAAAAGTCAGTGAAACATTGAAGCATCATTTCTGTCCATGTCTATAATGGAAATTCACAATACTCAGGGAAAGCATCCAAATATTTTCTCACAGAAAATTCCGCTCCTTAATCTGCTTTTTTGATTCATTAGCTCTCTGTTGCTCCTGCTTGTTGTAGCTGCGATGGGGATAATTAAAAATGGTGCAGCAAAATACAGTTTTCCCAGGAGCAGGATGCTCCACCTCCTCTGACAGCCTGTTTAGAACGTGTTGAGCTTTGAACTTCAGTGATAAAAGCAGTGGGTTTTAGAGATGCCAGTGTCCCTTTAGGACATGAAAATCATAGTTCAATATTTTAGCAAACTTGGAAGCCTTTTGCTGAGGAAAAGGCAAAATTAAAAGACATTTTTCAGTAGGAATTGGAGCCTCTAATGGAAACAATGTTATGAGAAGGCAGCTTTACCCAGAGGGGTCCATGAAACCTTGAGAAAGGCAAAATTCCCCTCCTGGAGGTGGATAATGCGCTAAAAATTTAATCCTCAGTCATCCTACAGGAAACTTTACTGCTGATTCTGAGGACTTTTAAGAGACTCTTACAAGTCCTTGCCTTTTCCAAGCTCCTGTGAATATCTCTAACAAGCTTGTTCTGGCCTTTAGATGTAAATCTGTGCACTGGAGCAGGGAGCTTGGCCTGTACAAGCTGCAGGTGGAAAATGTGTTCTGCAGGACACTGAGGAAACAAAGCTTGTGGCTTTGTACATCCTTGGAGGAAACCCACTCCTAGCTGCTCATCCCTGCTCCCACACCAGGCTCTTCTGCCTTTTCCCTTTGGTTTTCTCCCCTTTTTTTAATAATTTTAGGATGGCTATAAGGTGAAATATATGCCAGCAGATTTAATGCAACGTGCCAGGGCTGGGTTTGATGTGGGGCGCTCAGAGGGTTCAGTGCATGAGTCAGTGTTCAGGAATAATCACAGAATGATTATATAAAGGTGCTTTATTGAAGAGCTCTGGGTGTCAGGGGTACACAGACCCAAATCTGACCCAGTTTGGTTTTGAGCTGAACATATTTTTATACTCTATTGTTATACAACTTACATATTAATTATTAAACTTACATTGTTCTATTGTATACATTGATTTTACCCGAGCATGGATTTCTCGTGATCCCCCCCAGCCCCCTAACATTGTTCCTCATGTTCTTTAAACAATAATTATATCTAATCCCATCTAACAATTGTATCATTTATCATATACTGACTACACAGGTGCAGTTTGACCTGATCTTTAGCAAGCACAAGGCCTAACATTTCCCAGGGCCTACCTTTAACACTTTTCCCAGGGCTTTCCAAACCAAACTTTCTTTCTAACTCCCTGAATTTTATATATATATAAATATATATATATATATAAAATATTTATTATATATTATATAATACTATATATATATGCATATATTATTATATATATTATACATTATATATAATATATATTATCTATTATATATAATATAATATATTATAATATATTGATTATATATTAATTATATGTTATATATTAATTATATATTAATATATTATATTAAATAATATTATATATTTAATATTAATTATTTATATATATATATAAATCTGCATGGAAGTGAATACAAAGTGGCTTTTTTTTAATCTGTAGCTGAAAAAAAGCTACTGAAACAAGAAGGAAATAAGAGCTGGGAAGGGGAAAGTGGAGAGGAAAAGGAGATTTTTATGTCACTTTAAAGAGCAGATTTTTGGAGAAAATGTGTTTAATGTAGGAATGCTTTTCCTTTATACCTGCTGTGGAAAGAATTTGAGTTGCAAGAAGTCTCCATGCTTCTTCCTTTCAATAGGTGAGCAATAACATAAAGAGAAAACAGTAACATAAAAAGAAAAATTTGGTTTAGAATAAATCAATAGATTTGTCAATAAATAAATAGATAATCAATAGAATCTGATGTACAAAATAAGAAGTCCCTGCCCATTTTTTGAGAGCAGCAGCTTCAGTCAAACAGGTAATAAAAACATAAAAAGAAAAACCACACAACATTTTTTAAGCCAAGTTAAAATCCAATTTTACTATATTTGGACACAAATTCCACAAAAAGCAAGGTAAGCCCTGTAAAGGCAGAAGGAAAAACCCTCCAGATGTGGTGACTAAAGAAGAGTGAAGAAACAGAGAGGATGAAATCTTCCTACCAGCAAGAGAATGTCCATGAGGGAACCCTGTATTCCTACAGAATGTGTAGGACAGTGTGCATGGAGGGATGTTGATCCCATGGTTAGATCCTACAGAAATATTAAGATTTTTCTTGCTGTCACACATCTCATTACACCCCATGCCTGCAGGTACAGAAATCCAGTCCTGGATTTCTTCAGCAAGACCTGAAATCCTCTTTTCAGACACCCTAGAAGGGAGGGAGGGAGGAATTCCTGATGTGCCCCTTCAGAACCCGACCCACCTGTGGCTTTTCCTGCAGCACTCGCCTGTAAACACGAGGTTGAGAGAGGAAAGGAGCTTGGCACCCCTCCCAGAGCAGGGCTACTCAGGCTGGGAACAAAAGCTCTGTTTTCCTTCATTTTTACCGCTGCTTTGCAGTCTGGCTCTGCTTTCTGCCTGGAGCAGCAGCCCCAGACCCACCACTGAGCCCAAGTGGCTGCGTTTGACATCCAGTGAAATGTGCATCTGACATCCAGTGAAATGTGCTTTTGAGATCCAGTGAAATGTGCATTTGACATCCAGTGAAATGTGCATCTGACATCCAGTGAAATGTGCATTTGAGATCCAGTGAAATGTGCATTTGACATCCAGTGAAATGTGCATCTGACATCCAGTGAAATGTGCATTTCACATCCAGTGAAATGTGCATTTGACATCCAGTGAAATGTGCATTTCACATCCAGTGAAATGTGCATCTGACATCCAGTGAAATGTGCATTTCACATCCAGTGAAATGTGCATCTGGCATCCAGTGAAATGTGCATCTGACATCCAGTGAAATGTGCTTTTGACATCCAGTGAAATGTGCATTTGACATCCAGTGAAATGTGCATTTCACATCCAGTGAAATGTGCATCTGGCATCCAGTGAAATGTGCATCTGACATCCAGTGAAATGTGCTTTTGACATCCAGTGAAATGTGCATTTCACATCCAGTGAAATGTGCATCTGACATCCAGTGAAATGTGCTTTTGACATCCAGTGAAATGTGCTTTTGACATCCTGAGCACGCTGCACGTTCAGCTGAGCAGGTCTCTGTGCCTCAGGCTCCCCTCTTGGATCCTCAGCAGGGAAGTCCTGTCTCTCCTGCCTTCTGCCCAGCCAAGAGCTTCAATCAGGGGAGCTGTCAAGCTGCAGATTCCTAAGGAAGTTCAGGACTCACCTACTTAACGCTGGAAGTTTGGCAGCAGAGGTGCAGTTCCCATCTCTGGGAGAGGTGTTTGCAAGCAGCATCAGCCTCTTGGCTCTGCTGTCTCTTCCCCTTCTCCTGTTTTACCCCTGAGAACCAAATCCTAGTGCTTCCAAGCAATCCCTCCTCCTTAGCCCTGCCCCAATTCCTATAATCAGCACCTCCAGTTCCTCCAAAAAGCAGCTGCAGGGAGATGCTGTAACCTCTGTCTGCCCCAGCAGCAAGCACAGGCCATCTCCACGGGCTCCTTCCAGGTCCCACCAGAAGTGTGCCACCCTTTAGGGGTGTCTCAGCAGCATCAGCAGGACCACAGGTGGAGATGATGCATCCTGGAACAAATAAAAGTGTTGTCTTTGAGAACAGTCCCTCCAGGGATTATCCAGGGAAGGGTAGAGGGAATGGGTAGAAATGTAAAGTTGAAGTCTCCAGTTAACTCCTTTGTCTGAGAGATATGAAGAAGTGATGACTGTGTACTCCAGAAAATCCAGTGAGGACTTTGAAATGAGTGAATAATTCCAAAGAGACGTGAAAACTGGAAATCTTCAGCTCACCTTTAGGGCTGGAAGTGAAGGTGTGGAAATCAGAAGAGGGAGAAGGGAGATAGAAGAGCACAAACAAAACATGGGTTTTGTTCAGGAAAACTTTCACTTCCTTGGCTAAGAGCAGAAATTTCGATAGTGTTAAATTTCAGGACAAGGAGCTAATCCCTCCCTGCTGCCAAATCCAGCAGCGAGCCCAGAGGGGAGGACAAACCCCTCGTGTCCCTGCTGTGCACACCCTGAAGACAGCAGGTTATGAAAAGGGAAGATCTCAGGGATAAAATAGCAGCTTAGGAGGCAGCAGGATGATGGAAGTGAGGCTCCTCTCATCACACCAGCTCCTCTCATCACACCAGCTGCTTCATTTCACTGTGCTGGGAGGGCAGGGCTGGACAGACAGAAGGTGGGGAGGGGAACGTGGCCAGGCTCACACACAGAGCAGAGGGTTAATACCACTCTGTGGGTATTTAACCTAAAGTGCTCTGCTCCCTTTCTGCAAGTGATGATTTCATAACGCCCTGGAACATCTTTGGATGAGAAGTCTTACATGGTTTTAAAGGATTTCTATTTCTTAAGTATATTTTTTAGGCCTTCAACATTGTTCTACAAGTGCATTTACATAAATAGCTAGGTAGAAGCATCTAGAAGTGCTTTTTATACACATTACCCTTCTAAAGGAGAGAGAAGGGAAGATTATCCCATTTGAAATGGACATGAAGAGCAGAATGAAGAACATGAATTCCATAACAAAGGCAGAGGCTGGGGCTCAGTCACTCCTCTCTGGGGCTTCACTCCCCTCCCAGCTCTTCCTTTGTGTTCCATCCCTCATCCCAAACCGCTCTGCTCCCCAGGCCCAGCCCCTCGTAAGAGACCAGAGAAAAGCGAGGAGCAGCCAGAGGCAACAGCAGCAACCAAAAACCCCTCCTGACAAACTTTCTGCTACCACAATCCTTTCCCTTTGCAGGAACCCTGCCCCTCTCCCTCTCTCTGCAGCATCAGGGGCTGGCACTTGGCAGCTCTGCGTGCCCTGAGCCTGCTGCAGGCTGGGCAAGGGGACAAAGCCAGCAGGACTGGCCACAACAGCCAGAGAATCTCCATACATTGACCAAAAACTAAATTACACTTGCTCCTGTTATAGATACATTTTATATTGTTGGCTTTTCTCAAATATTAAAATGAATGTTATGTGTATAAGAATGGGAAATTTTGTTGTATTAATATAGTTTTCTTTATTTCTGTTATTGATGAAATTTAGAAATAGTAGTATAATACATATATGTTAGGCTATGGCATAGTATTAAAATAAAAACTGCTTTTGTTTGCATATCCCAAAGACTGAGAAGAAAACAAAAATAGCTGGAGAACTCCTGCATTTGTAAACTATCTTATCCAGATGAAGACAGCAGTGACCAGAACTCTGGGGGAGGAATTTATTGCATTTCTGGTATCAGGGAATGTAAATCTCGATGGTGCAAAGAAGATTGATCTATTGGGAAGGGAGCAAGAGAAAACTAAACAGAAGAACCCCAAAGATCCACAGAAGAATGTCTGAATGTGAATGAGAATTTATGGATATGTAGCAGGGTTCTGTTTTTAAGGGACAATCCTTTGTCAGTGAGGTGAATGCAGAGACACCCGGCCCTATCTGTATACTTTATTTTTTTCTCCAAATTGTCTTTTTTGTTAAACTTTTAAATTCTATAAAAATGATGTGAACCTTGTTTTTCACACTAATAATAAGCTTGCTCTCCCCAGCTGGGTGGCAAAGATGATGCTAAGGAGGCCAGCTGGACCATTATCCCTCCTGAGGCATCCTGCTCTTCTCTCACTCTCCTCAGCCTCTGGTGTGATTTGCCACGTGTCCTTCTGCTTCTTAAGCCTTAAAGGGGTTCTGGTGGTCTGTCCAGAGGAGAGCAATTGCTGCTGTCATTTCAGAAAAGACCAGAATTTCAAAAACTCCATTTTCAGTGGGAGAGGGAAAGGCAAAACCTCCCATGTTAGCTCCTCCCCACAAACATCTTTGTCTTCATGTGCCAGGGAACAGCAGTGCTCAGCAAGGCTGGAAACAACACACTGAGGGTAATAAAACATTCTCTGGACAAGGATCTGCTCCCCTGATCCCCACAAAACCTTGTCCAGAGATGGAGCTCTCTCTGTGCTCTCTGCATTTGTCTCGACGCCTTTGTGGCCCTGAGCTGCCACGGGCACAACTGGCTATTTTCTGGAGCTAATATCAATTTTCCCCCTGGTTAACATCTTCAGCAGAGTACTGAATGCAGCCAGTCTGGATCTTCCCTGCCAAAAGGAAAAGGAAAAGGTCTCTGTGGCTCTTTTAACCTGTTGGATTTCCCAGCCCTCCTCAGCAGTCGATTCTAAGGAGTTCCATCACATCAACCTTCTCTGCTTCCATCCCATTCCATCCTAGATGTCTTTGGCTATTGCTTTTTTCATCTTTTAGCCTGAGTATGACCAGCTTGCTGTAGAATTTGGAAGCCTGCTGGATTCCCCCCAGCATTTTGAAGGGATTGTGAAAGCTGTGAGTTCCTTTCTCTCCTGATCACCCTCAAGGAGGTGTGTGGGATGAGAAAGAGCAGCAGCCTGCACTCTGCTGCTGCAGCCCATCCTTGGAGGAAAGGCTTTGGAAGTGAACAACCTTTCCAGTTGCTGTTTCTGCCTGGGTATGATAGTAAAAGATTTTAAAATCATAGAAGATTCAGGGAGTTAGAAAGAAAGTTAGGCTTGGCAAGCCCTGGGAAAAGTGTTAAAGGTAGGCCCTGGTAAATGTTAGGCCTTGTGCTTGCTAAAGATCAGGTCAAACTGCACCCATGTAGTCAGTGTATGGTAAATGATACAATTGTTAGATGGGATTAGATATAATTATTGTTTAATGAACATGAGGAACAATGTTAGGGGGCTGGGGGGGATCACGAGAAATCCATGCTTGGGTAAAATCAATGTATACAATAGAATGTAAGTTTAATAATTAACATGTAAATTATATAATGATAGAGTATAAAACATGTTCAGCTCAAAACCAAGATGGGTCAGATTTGGGTCTGTGTCCCCCTGACACCCAGAGCTCTTTAATAAAGCACCTTCATATAATTATTCTGTGATTATGTGTGTTCCTGAATGCTAACAGGTAGATGAGAAAAAAACAGCTGGAGGCAGATGTGAAGACAGATATTAGGGGAGAAAAAAACAGCAGAGATCTAGAAAAAACCTGTGGAAGGCAAATAGAAAATCATGGCACTTCAAGGATGGGGCAAAGCTGAGCAGTAAACTGAGGACACAGAAGATCTAGGCTTAAAAACTGCCCTTGGAAAAGGGAATCACTCCAAACTGAGAACCCCAATTAACTCCAGCGTCACTTGAACGAATTAAGCCAAGGTCAGAGCTGCAGCGAGCAACCATCACTAATGAGATTTCAGCACCACTCTGCCTGCTTCATGCACATCAGATTTCCTGCCAAGGAATCCCTCAGGGCACAACTCTTTGGCTTCTGTCTGAAACTTCAGGAGCCTCTGGCTCAGAGAGACGTGAACTTCAGCCCCAACGCTGCACTAACGAGAAGGCAGAGCTGGAGCTGGCAAATGAAAGATGGTTTGAGACAGACATCGCCAGCTGGAATAGAAATTTCCTTTCTTAACAACATAAAAGTTAGAAATATTTGCTCCATTAAAATTTCATGTTTAAATTTCAGACACATAAAATATTATTTCACGGTACCTCTTGCAAGCCTACATCCCACTCAGTTTTATCTCCAGCGTGCTGCAGACTGCTCTGCCCCTGAGCCAGGGCTCTGCTGAGCTCTCCCCACCTCTCTCCTGCTTGTCCCAGAAGCTGACAACAGCAGGGGGAAGCAGGAGGAGCCAGGCTGCTAGAAACTGATTTTTTTTCAGATGTATGATGTTGGAGTCAGAGGCACAGATAATATCCCTGTGTCTGTGCTGACAAGCTCAAACACCCAAGGGAGCACTGAGTTTAACTTAAAACCATTGAGAAAGCTTCTAAAACTAAGTGATGAAACTGAGAACCTGAGTGTGTACGTTGGATAGAACTATATTAAGTCACTAAGTAAGAAAGTTAGAGTTCAGGGTTGAAGTTATATTAGTGAATAAGAGAAAACATAGAAGATTAAGGGTGTTGTCCCTTTCTTCTTCCTCTTCTTCTTCTTCTTCCTCTTCTTCTTCTTCTTCTTCTTCTCCTTCTGCTTCTCCTTCTTCTTCTTCTTCTTCTTCTTCTTCTTCTTTTCTTCTTCTTCTTCTTCTTCTACTTCTTCTTCTCCTTCTGCTTCTCCTTCTTCTTCTTCTTCTTCTTCTTCTTCTTCTTTTCTTCTTCTTCTTCTTCTTCTACTTCTTCTTCTCCTTCTCCTTCTCCTTCTCCTTCTTCTCCTTCTTTTCCTTCTTCGGTTTCTGGGTAATATTAGGTGATATAATATATATAAAAGAATATAAAATCTATTCTTTTATATATACATATAAAATAGAAAAATAATACAGAATATATAAAATTAGATAGATAGATAGATAGATAGATAGATAGATAGATAGATAGATAGATAGATAGATAGAAAATAATATCTAGATCATATATATAATAATATAGAATATATGAAAGAATGCACATTGCAGGACACAAAGGGCTCTAAGTGACAATAAGTTACTTGGCATTTCATTATTAGATGAGTTGACAATTAAAACACATTAAAGAGATCCATTTTGCACCTTGTTGGCCCAGTGTACACAGCTCCCTGTGCTCTGTAAATATGTCATGTAGATAAGAGAAGAATAAATAATGGGTTTGAACACAAAAACAGTTTGTGCCTCGTCAGTCTCGGTCCTGGGGAGAAGAACAGAAGCCCAACAATGAACTTTACACACTGCTACAGGTCCCAGCAGTAAGAGAGGAGTTATTTCCTCTCATAGCACACGTGTCCAGCCCAGACTCAATCCTTGGGAATCCTTTCCTGGGGGTTTGCCATTCTCCTTGGCACCCACATCGGGAGGAGACGGCTGGGAGCTGGAGAGCCTCACCCAGCACAGGTGGGGACTGGCTCCAGCACCCATCACATCAACAAAAAAACCCAAAAAAACCCCACCATGCTGGCAAGGAAGGCTCTGATTCCCTTCCCCAGCTCCTTTGTGCTCCTTGAAGAAAATCAAAGAAGGCATTTAATGATCCTTCTGGGCACGATTTGTATCTCCATGCTTCCAGGGCAGGCTCACAGCACACAGGGCTGGAAGGGAGCTCTGCTTGAAGGCTGAGATGCTGTCAGATGTTGAAGGGAGGAAGAATGAGTGTGTGCTATGGAAGCTGGCAGGTGACTGAGCTAATTACGAGCTCAGAGGCAATTTAGGGTGACGGGAAGTGACTTGAATTGTAACCAGAGGTTAAAAGAGTTTAAAAGGAGCAGTGCCGTGCTTGGATGGGTGAGCAGCTTTCCCTGCCAGCCCACGGAGCTTTCCTGAGGTCAGGAAAGCTCCTCTCACACTCAGTACAGGGTAATTCCACAGCAAAACACAAAATGGTGTTAATTGGATGTGCAAAGCCTTCCCCCCACCTCTCTCTCCTCTTCAGAACTGTCAGGGTATTTTTAATAACAATTGATGGCTGCCTAAAATCACAAAACATGTTTTCATTAATATTCATGAAAGAATGGACTGGTTTTATCTACACCTACATCAATGTGTGCTAAAATGTATCCAAAGCCCAGCTTTTATCTTTAATCACACTGAAACCCATCGCCTCTGATTTTTGTGGGGGAAAAAAATGTAGTCTCGTTTTCAAAGGAGAAAAGCATGAAATGTTATAATTTGTGACCTAGAATTTTGGCAAGGCTGCTGCCTTCTGTGAAACCAAAAGGAAAGGGGGGAAAAAAAAATAAATTATAAGACTTTTAAGATTTATTTTTTAATTGAGCTCCAAATATTCCAGAAATTCCAATGCACTTAACAACAGGCCTCGCCTGAACACTCAGTATCTGCAACAAAACACAATTAGCAGGAAAAATTCAAAGATTTTCAACCTCTGGGAGGGGAAATAGAAAATCTTTCTGCCCAGATCAGACATTGCCCTTTATTTATGCTGTGGCAGAGCGCAGCAGCTCCCTGATGTTATAGATACATTTTATATTGTTGGCTTTTCACAAATATTAAAATGAATGTTATGTGTATAAGAATGGGAAATTTTGTTGTATTAATATAGTTTTCTTTATTTCTGTTATTGATGAAATTTAGAAATAGTAGTATAATACATATATGTTAGGCTATGGCATAGTATTAAAATAAAAACTGCTTTTGTTTGTATAACCCAAAGACTGAGGAAAAAAAAATAGCTGGAGAACTCCTGCATTTGTAAACAAATAAAAATACAAAATTTTTAAATATTTTTGTATTTTAAAATTTAAAAATACAAATTTATTTACAAAATAAATTTGTAAATTTATCCAGATGAAGACAGCAGTGACCAGAACTCTGGGGGGAGGAATTTATTGCATTTCTGGTATCAGGGAATGTAAATCTCGATGGTGCAAAAAAGATTGATCTATTGGGAAGGGGGCAAGAGAAAACTGAACAGAAAAACCCCAAAGATCCACAGAAGAATGTGTGAATATGTGTGAGAATTTATGGATATGTAGCAGGGTTCTGTTTTTAAGGGACAATCCTTTGTCAGTGAGGTGAATGCAGAGACACCCAGCTGTATCTGTATACTTTATTTTTTTCTCCTAATTGTCTTTTTTTATTAAACTTTTAAATTCTATAAAAATGATGTGAAGCTCGTTTTTCACCCCGAGGAGGAGGCACGAGTGCGAGCAGATGGGGAGCCCAGGGCTGGGCTGGAATGATGCCATCCTCACTGACAGGCAGATGTTCCACACCTGGATCACTGCAGAGGGGCCTGCACAGAGCTCCACATCCCCCATGGGCAGGGAGCAGAGCAAACCCTCCCTGCTGAGCTGGGGACAGCACACAGCAGGGAAGCTTTGCTGCTCTGGCCCTGTAGATCACAAGAGGATCCTTGGCAGGTTCTGCTGTCTCCCCCTGCAAGAGCTCAGGGAATTATTGTATTTCCAAAACAGCCATAACCCCCTAAATCCTTACCAGGGTTTCAGCAAGTAGGTGAGCCAGTGACACCAGACCATGCAGCTCATCCCTGCCTTCCACACCTGCTGGCCCTGAGAGTGGAACAGATGGAGGAGGGACCCTCCTTTTTTGTAGCCCTGCCAGGCTGGAACAACTTTAATTTGGCCCAAATACCTCTGTCCTGATAACCTTGCAGAATCCTGGCTGCTGGCTCACACACTGAGCAGAGAGGAGGGATCTGTTCCCCCACCAGGGGCACTGTGAAAAACGAGCTTCACATCATTTTTATAGAATTTAAAAGTTTAATAAAAGAGACAATTAGGAGAAAAAAATAAAGTAAAGTATACAGATCTGGTTGGGTGTCTTTGCATTCACCTCACTGACAAAGGATTGTCCCTTAAAAACAGAACCCTGCTACATATCCATAAATTCTCATTCACATTCACACATTCTTCTGTGGATCTTTGGGGTTCTTCTGTTCAGTTTTCTCTTGCCCCCTTCCCAATAGATCAATCTTCTTTGCACCATCGAGATTTACATTCTCTGATACCAGAAATGCAATAAATTCCTCCCCCAGAGCTCTGCTCACTGCTGTCTTCATCTGGATAAGATAGTTTACAAATGCAGGAGTTCTCCAGCTATTTTTTCTTCCTCAGTCTTTGGATTATACAAACAAAAGCAGTTTTTATTTTAATACTATGCTATAGCCTAACATATATGTATTATACTACTATCTCTAAATTTCATCAATAACAGAAATAAAGAAAACTATATTAATACAACAAAATTTCCCATTCTTATACACATAACATTCATTTTAATATTTGAGAAAAGCCAACAATATAAAATGTATCTATAACAGGCACTGCATCTCCAGCTGCACACAAAGGATTTGGCAGCACAGATGATGTTGCTGGATGTGCACAGAGTCGAGTGTCTGTGCAGCACAGACTGCCAGAATGACTGGGATCATTTATTCAGCCTCTGGATGCACCACAATTCCTGGGGCTCCCTGCAAAGCAAAGCCTCCTCCCCCAAAAAGCTGTTCTAGTGCAGCCAGTTTATCACAAAAAGCTTTAATCTCTCTTAAAATGGGATTTCCCTTTCTCTTAATCAAATTCCTTCAGGTGGACTAGGAATGTAAAGGATTAAGTTTAACCCTTTGATAGTGGGGAGATAAAGTTGTCTTTCACTCTGGGTGCTTTTGTGGCAGCACACAGGAAAGCTCCATTCTGCTCACAGCTCTCCCCAAACAGAGCATCTGCTTTCACTTGCTTTTCCTTTTCCTTTTTTCCTTTTTTTTTTAATTCATTCTTCTTTTTCTTGCCACGGCTTCAGAGGCAGTGGGAAGACGCTGCAGTGCTCTTTGTTTCCTGTGCATTCTGCTCTCCCTTGGTGTTTCCCTCTGTGCCCTGAATTTCCTGCTGCTCAGAACACTCTGTCTGATGAGGGCTTAAAATGCTGTTAGCAAAAACAAATTTAAAAATAAAAAATAAAAAATAAAAAAAAAAAGCTCATTTCATCTTGGGGTATTTAAACAAGGTCTAAATTTAGAGCAGAGAGCATGGAGAAAAAAAACTAGAAAGGAAAAAAGGCAAAGTAACCAGCCTAAGGCGCTGATTAATATGACACCTATGTGGCTGCTTCCACAGGTAAGGCTTGAAATGTGCAGAGCCCCCAGGGGTGAGTGGGGTCTGGGGGGACACGAGTGCCCCAGGTCACCCTGCTGCTGCCTGGCCACTTGTGTGAGCCTCCTTTCCTCTGCCCCCTCTTGTCAGGGTCTCCTCAGTGGGACCCCAGCCCAAAATCAGAGCCAGCAGCAGAGCATCTGAGCAGGGCACAGAGGGTTTTGTGTCCAGACACTCATCTGAGCTGCCTCGTGAAGGGATAAGGAAGGCACAAGGTTGTGATCTCAGATAAATGCAAGGCCACATAGTTTATTCCCATGGTGACTTGTTTAATTACATTCTCCTCCTCTGTTTCCCACTTCAGACAACACTTCTTAACCAGCCTTTTGGCAATATTTGTTCTTTTCCTGGTCATAACATTTGCCAGTATCTTCCTTTAACACGACCATCCAAACTCTGGTTTTGGTCAAACCAGAGCTAAACAGAGCAGGTAAATCTCCCCCTGCCTGTGTTTACAGCACAAAATCACACTGGAATTCTCATTTTTTTTAATTGCCTCATGGCTTTGCAAATGTAGCTCTGAATTGCTTGCACTTGCATCAATCTGAATTGATGCACTTTGCATTTCTTGCAGCTTTAAGTTCTCACTCCTTTTTACATCTTTGCTTTCATTCTTCCTCTCAGGTTTGATTTTCTTTTCCCCCAGTCATCCCCTGCTGTTCTCTCCTTCCCCTGCCCCAGTTGGGCTCACACACTGTGCAGGCTGAGCTCTGCAGAAGCTACTGGAAGCACATTAATCCCATTAAAGCCCTGCAGGCACCTGGGGTTTGCAGTTTTCAGTGCTATTTTCATTTAATCTTCCAATCTTACTTCCTTGCAATTTTAGATCATTAAGGGGTTAAGTGAGATATATCCAGTAAATGAGATAAATCCAAATAAAGGGATTTGGATCTCCCAGTTGAGAGTGCTGCTGTCTCATTGCCTTCTCCATCAACATTTCAGGGGTTACCAAACAGACAAGGGCTGAACCCATCTGGATTAATCACAGATGCAAACAGCACACACAGGTGTTATAGAAACATTTTATATTGTTGGCTTTTCACAAATATTAAGATGAATGTTATGTGTATAAGAATGAGAAATTTTGTTGTATTAATATAGTTTTCTTTATTTCTGTTATTGATGAAATTTAGAGATAGTAGTATAATACATATATGTTAGGCTATAGCATAGTATTAAAATAAAAACTGCTTTTGTTTGTATAACCCAAAGACTGAGGAAAAAAAAAATAGCTGGAGAACTCCTGCATTTGTAAACAAATAAAAATACAAAATTTTTAAATATTTTTGTATTTTAAAATTTAAAAATATAAATTTATTTACAAAATAAATTTGTAAATTTATCCAGATGAAGACAGCAGTGAGCAGAACTCTGGGGGGGAGGAATTTATTGCATTTCTGGTATCAGGGAATGTAAATCTCGATGGTGCAAAGAAGATTGATCTATTGGGAAGGGGGCAAGAGAAAACTGAACAGAAGAACCCCAAAGATCCACAGAAGAATGTGTGAATGTGAATGAGAATTTATGGATATGTAGCAGGGTTCTGTTTTTAAGGGACAATCCTTTGTCAGTGAGGTGAATGCAGAGACACCCAGCTGTATCTGTATACTTTATTTTTTTCTCCTAATTGTCTTTTTTTATTAAACTTTTAAATTCTATAAAAATGATGTGAAGCTCGTTTTTCACACAGGTTACAGAGGAGATCCTGCAAAAACCACTCACAATAACAATTTGTACAGCTCCTTGCAAAGAGGAGAGAAAATGTCACCTAAAATGCTGATGCTCCTGCCTTCAGATCTCATTTCAGTTTTTTATTTTTTTTTCCAGAATGTGAATTTTTATCCTCTCTTTCCCTCATGTACCCAGACAGGGAAGCCTGTCACCCTGCGTGCCACCCCTCAGTTTTAATCCTGGCAAGCACAGACAAATGAAGCCTCCATTCTCAGTCTTCCTAGCTCCTCCAAGAGCAATTTTCTCCTATTTTCCAGCACATTTTGGCCATTTGAGAGAGGTGAATTACACAGGCCCAGATCTGCTCTGCCTGTTGCCTCCCAAAGCTGCTGTGCACCCATGAGATGTGCTGAAGGCTCTGTCTCTTCAGGGTGTGTTGTGTAGGAAATTATATTTTCTTTTTTTATATGTATATATTTTAAGAACCATTTTGACTTCCCCACGTAACCCTTTGCACAAACTTAAAAACATAAATTTATCACCTCCAGGCCCAGAGCTTCTGCTTGAAGAAGACTGTAGCTTTCAATAAAACATTCAGTCTAGAGCAAATACCATAATAAAAGACAAAACCATCCTATCCTGAGGTGAGTTATTCCTGGAGTAACTTAATTCCTTACCACAGGCTTTCAGCCTCTTCATCATACAATTTAACCTCTATTCAATGTTTCCTGGTTCCATTCCCTTTTCAGTATTTCCTCTGTCACTTCTATTATCCCATTTAAAGTGCATCTGTGCTGCTTTTGGCTGGGATACAGTTAATTTTCTCTACAGCTGCCATCTATACTAATGGCCTTAATTTTATTTCAGTGCTTTGGCAGCCAGTTTCCTTCTCCATGTCCTTAGAGAAACCTAAAAATCTATTGTGGCTTTGAGCTTCACGTCGCATTTTACATTAAATATTTGCATTTTACATGAAACATTTGCATTTTACATGAAACATTTGCATTTTATGTCACATTTTACATTAAACAAGCCATCTGTGAACGTGCAGAAGACCATTGGAAGGCACTGCAATAAACAGGTTAATTCAAGGCTACAGAGCCAAGCTGTTCAACAGGTTGCTGTAGTCATTTATGCTCTTTGAGTTCTTTATAATTCATACTTCTCATGATGATAATGAGCTTCCAGAGTGTGTCCCTCATCCGAGGGAGCAGTTTGGAGCTTCCTGCTGCCCATCAAGCTCAGCGCTCGGGCTCCTTTGATCCATTGCTCTCCAGACACAGACGAGGGGAGGGCAACCTCAAGTGAATGTTGGCCAAAGGTCTGGCCATTAATAAATATTTGTTCACATCAGGAGGTGAATGCAGGCCCTTTCCTCCATGGCATTCTCGCTTCTCACTGCTCATTTCCCTCCTCTGCCCTCGCCACAGACCCTCGCACATGGTTTGGAGGGAGATTGCCCTGGGTGCTGCCAAGGCTCTGCCCATCCCTGTGCGAACCTCAGCCCCGGGCAGGGGCCTGGGCAGGGCCCCACCGCTGTCCCCACCTCCTGGTACCGGCCCAAATCCCCCTGGGACAGGGGATAACAGGAGCTGGGACATCCTGCAGGTGGGGGAGGCAGAGAGCAAAGCCCAGGGAAGGGGTTTTGGGGGATGCGGATGTGACCCTTTTAAAGCAAGCGCGGCCTGACCTCCGGCTGGAGAAGCCAAGACCCGTCTTCAGAAATCAGAGTAATCCCGGGTGATTTTATCCCACCCCACTTCCCTAAATCTGTGGCTGCTGCTGCTTGGCGAGGGGATTAAGGGCTGGCAGGGGATTACGGAGCCGCTGCAGCTCCCAGCGCGGAGCTCCGTCCTGCCGCGGCTGCTGCGGGGCTCGGAGCCGCTCCGCACCCCCGGGTGTTCATCCCTGGGTGTTCATCCCCGGGTGTTCATCCCTGGGTGTTCATCCCTGGGTGTTCATCCCCGGGTGTTCATCCCCGGGTGTTCATCCCCGGGTGTTCATCCCTGGGTGTTCATCCTCGGGTGTTCATCCCCGGGTGTTCATCCCTGGGTGTTCATCCTCGGGTGTTCATCCTCGGGTGTTCATCCCCGGGTGTTCATCCCCGGGTGTTCATCCTCGGGTGTTCATCCTCGGGTGTTCATCCCCGGGTGTTCATCCCTGGGTGTTCATCCCTGGGTGTTCATCCCCGGGTGTTCATCCCTGGGTGTTCATCCCCGGGTGTTCATCCTCGGGTGTTCATCCCTGGGTGTTCATCCCTGGGTGTTCATCCCTGGGTGTTCATCCCTGGGTGTTCATCCCTGGGTGTTCATCCTCGGGTGTTCATCCCTGGGTGTTCATCCCTGGGTGTTCATCCTCGGGTGTTCATCCCCGGGTGTTCATCCCCGGGTGTTCATCCCTGGGTGTTCATCCCTGGGTGTTCATCCCTGGGTGTTCATCCCCGGGTGCTCCCCCCTGGGTTTCCACCCCCGGGTGCTGCTCCCTGCCCCGGTTCGGTGCCCTGGGCCGGACACCCCCGACGGCGCCGGGCGGCCGGAGCGGCGCTCCCGGGGCAGGGGCGGGCGCGGGGCCGCCGGGGCTCGGTGCGGCAGCGGGAGCGCTCCCGGGCCGGCTCCATGGCGGGGGAGCGGCCCCGGGGCAGCGGGGACAGCGGGGACAGCGGGGACAGCGGGGACAGCGGCCCGAGCCCGTGCTGATGGCGGCTGCCCGCGGGACGGGGCCCGGCGCCGTCCCCTGCATGGGGATGATGATGATGATGCTCGGAGCGCTCTGCCTCCCGCCCTGCGCCAGGGCCCAGACGAGGATCCCGCTGGAGACGTGAGTGTTTCTCTGGGCGAGGGCACGGGCAGGAGGGTGGGAATGGATCCCGGCAGCGCCAGGCTCCTCCGCAGGGCTCCCGGGGGGTGGCACGGCACACAGACACAGGGGGAGCCAGCTCTGTGCCAGGTCTAGAGCAGGGTGCAAATCCCCCTTCCTCCCCACTCGACAAGTGTAGCAATGGCAGGGAGAGACAGAGACAGACAGACAGACAGACAGACAGATAGATAGATAGATAGATAAATGGATAGACAGATAGATATAGATATAGATATTCATCTTCTTTAGCTAAGTACTTGGACATCTATTAATGCTCTGCTTAATGCACTGAGCAGCAGAAGGCAGAACCAGTTTAAAGGCACATTTTTGAAACCCCGCTGCTGCTGCTGCTGCTGCTGCAATTCAGCAGCAGACATGAGTGGCCCCAGCTTGGCAGCTCCCAGCTGACAGAGTGGTTTCAGCAGACTCTGCTGGGTTTCAGGGTGCCAGGAGCAGCCAAGGGATGCACAGCCCTGGCCAGGTTCTGGAGGGTGCACAGGCAGGGTTGGAGCCAAGACACGTCTCGTGCTGCCACACATGAGATTGTGCAGGGCAGGGATTGCAGCTCTGCTCCCTTGCACTGCTCTGGATCACTGCTGGCTGAAAATGATCACCCCCAGCCGTGGTTATGCACGTGTGTGGCTGGCAGAGGATGTTAGTGACAGGAGCCCAAACAGAGAAAAGAGACCTCAGCACTTCTTGCTTGTGCTTGCTCCACCTCTCTCCAGAAGCCGTGATGGCCCTTTGCAGAGCCCTGGAGTGAAGGAATGAGAAGCTGAGCTGCACTAGAAAGCACAGCCAGCCTCAGTTTGTGCATGCCCTGCACATGCAGGGACTCCTGATGCATCTTTTGGGGTGTGGGTTTGCAGTCACCATGTGTGCCAAGCTGCTCCTCCAAAAGCTCCACACCAGCACCACAGCCCTGGCAGCCCCCCAGGGACCCAGCAGCTCTCAGCAAACCCAGTTTATAAAAACTTCTTCTTAAGCTGATCTGGAAAGTTAAATCCTTTAAGGATTAAAAATGTCAGGGCTGTTGTTGGTAAAAGTTGTGGGGCAGCTTCTGGGGTGCGCTTGTTTCCAGCTCTCACTGAGCTTTCCTGATGTCTTTGGCCACTGTCTCATCTTAGCCCAGCATCTGTGCAAAACCTGAAATTTAGAAGAGCATCTTACATCTATAAAGGGATTTTAGTTTCTCTTCCTCACTGACTCTAAAGGGTTTAGGCTGGGTGCAGGAGAGCAGCTCGGTCTGGGGAGGAGACAACACTGCCGGGCAGTTTCAGAGGGAGATAATCTGAAAAAGCAACTCAAGCTCTTTCCCGTGTTTGGGGAGATGCTTTTTATTCCAAATTTGCCAGTAAGGCCCTTAGAGATGTGCCACCAGTCCTGCCCTGAGCAGGAGCTGCACTGACATTATCCAGGAGGGTCTCAGGAAACTTTGCTACCAATTCTATTCTTGCACTATCCAGCAAAAGTGCTTCTGATTCAGGTTTCACAGAAAGGACACAGAGGTTACACGGGATAAAATCCAACTTCTGCCAACTTCAAACCATGCAAATCAACTTCCATGTCCAGGATAAAGGCTATATTCCTATGCAAATACCTGTCAGCATTGAAAGCCTGTGGCATTTAGAAGCCAGCCTGTCCTTTCTGCTGTTCTTGCCACTGAATACAGGAGCAGGGATTAGGGGCAGGCAATCTCTGACCAAATCCTTTTCTGATGTGTTTTGTTATAATGTGATAGCCCTTTACTACTGAAAAAAAAATAAAAAAATAAAAAATGTTTACGTCACTTTGCACAATTTGGAACTTATTCCTGTACAAGAATGAAGAATAAACAATAGAAAAAGAGCTTTTCTCCTCTGGTACTAAAATGGGTACAGAGCAACGGCTGAATTAATCCCTGGTGTTTCAAATCCACTCATGAATTTAACCAAAACACAAAAGTCGCCCTTTTGAAATGAAATTTCAGCAGAGAAATACATTGGCCAGAGGCCCAGGGGGAGTAAATCAGCAGAAAATGGCTCTGGGTTACCCGGGGACACTTTGGGGACACCAAGGCAGGGCCCTTCAGGCAGCAGCTGGGTTCGGTCAGGGTGAGGTGACACGAGGCTGGGTCGGGCTCTGCTGCTCCCCAACCCTTGTATGGCTTTGCTGTGTCTTCCTTGGATCACAGCTTCTTCCACAGCTCGCTCAGCTCCAACTCCAGCACTGCAAAAATCTGCTCAGCCAGTTCCCAGAGATGCTCCTGCAGCCTGAGTACAGCTGCTGAGGAGCTGGGGCTGGCTTCTTCTTCTTCTTCTTCTTCTTCTGCTTCTTCTGCTTCTTCTGCTTCTTCTTCTTCTTCTGCTTCTTCTTCTGCTTCTGCTTCTGCTTCTTCTGCTTCTGCTTCTTCTGCTTCTTCTTCTTCTGCTTCTTCTTCTTCTTCTTCTTCTTCTTCTTCTTCTGCTTCTTCTTCTTCTTCTTCTGCTTCTTCTTCTTCTTCTTCTTCTTCTGCTTCTGCTTCTTCTTCTTCTTCTTCTTCTGCTTCTTCTTCTTCTTCTGCTTCTGCTTCTGCTTCTTCTTCTTCTTCTCCTTCTCCTCCTTCTCCTTCTTCTCCTCCTTCTCCTCCTTCTCCTCCTTCTCCTTCTTCTCCTCCTTCTCCTCCTTCTCCTCCTTCTCCTTCTCCTTCTCCTTCTCCTTCTCCTTCTCCTTCTCCAGTGGAAACACTGGGAAATGCTGGTGGGAGAGGCAAAGATCAGCCTGTTGTGGCCTCTTTAGGCTGCTCCTGTTGCCTTGATACGTCTGCTCCAGAGCTGGACAGAGCCAGAGACCTCAGAAGGAATTTCTCTGCAACCTGATGAATTTCAGACTGACCTTTTCTCTCGTTTGTTTATGGAAAAATATTAAGGAAAGCTATTTAAGTTCAGCAGGCTGCCCTTAACTCCCCACTGTTTTAAGGTTGTTCATTTCCCAGGCAAATAATTATTTTTTTAAATATGTAAATGCCAGTGTATTTCTGCCCCTTCACTCTCCTCCTTTCCAGCTTCCATGAAATGGCACCAGATATTGTTCATGACACGAAGTTTAGCCCTGTAACACAGGGATTTGAGACCTTTGTGCCCTCTCATTCCTCTGTGCCCCTTAACTTTCCAACCAGTCCTCCAAAGCTGCCAGGTCCCCATGTCTTTGTGCCTCATTCCTCCTCTGCTTTGAGACCAGAAGAAATAACCACTCCCTGAGCCAGAGCAGACATTCCCCAAAAAAACTACACAAAGCCCTTTTTTATTCAAGTTCTGCTGTTGTGGAAACTGGAAGTTTCAAAAAGAGATGCTCAACTTCACCCCCCAATCAGAAATTCACACCACAGACTCTTCCACCCTGCTGGGTTGGAAAATGTTGAGGGCTGGAAGGAGTTAAGGGCACATAAAACAGGTGATGGGGAGGGAAATGGGGTGAAAATAAACATCCCTGCTAAAATTGCTGTCCCTTCATGGCTGGGCTCTCTCTTTCTGCAGTAAAAGGTGAGGAGACTGGAGAATATTAGTTAAATTCAACACAGAACATCTCAGACATAAAACTTACAAAGCCAGCAGCAGCAGATGGGCATCAAGTTAAATGTTGATTCAGAGATCCTCATGTAAATCTAAGGGAATGCATTAGTCACTGCTACAACAAACAGGATCCCGTGGGATCCCTGTTTCTCCTTCCTTCTTTTATTCCAGGCTTGCTAGAATAACTCTGATGGAGCCAAATAAATCCTGGTCTCCTAAAAAATACCTGTATTCTTTTTTTTCTGAAAATGAAAGGATGAGATAGAAGCTCTGGCTCTCAAAATAAGAAGCAGAGCACAATGCAAAAAAATAAAAAAAAATTAAAAATTGACTTTAGCTAGTTCACACTGAGTGGTTAGATATGAATGTCTCATTGCCAATTAAGGATTGATTTAAAAAGGCACCCACTCCCTCATGACTTTTTTATAGCAGTGGAGAGAGGTGCAGAGCTGAAGCTTTGTGTTTGCTCCAAATCATCCCCTGTGTGTTCCTGTGTGCAGGAGGGGAGTCTGAGCAGGCTTTCCTTGGTTGAAGTGAGCTCTTGTGATTATTCCACCATTGCTGTGCTCATCCCTGGTGTTATTTGTGCTGCAGAGCCCTGGGAAATCAGGCCCTGAGCTTAAATCCTGCTTGGGACTGGGAGAGCTCCCCTGGAAGCTGTAGGGAAGACTCCCCACACCATAAATAAGTAGTGCATTCTGCTAAGTGGAGAAGGCCACTTATTGCATTAAATAAATCTCTCTGAAGTGAATCCTTGTGGAGGGGGCTGTGTGGAGGAGGGGCTGCCTAAGGTGGCTCATGGGGCAGCTTTCTGATCAAACTCTTTCCATTTTGGGAGCCATCTATTTCAATTTTTGGTGTTTCCAGTGTTCAGACGTGTAAGAGTCTACAGGGAGATGGGGACTGCAGATGACTCTTCTTTAAAAATGCTGTTTATTCCATAGACTAAATTGCAGCAGGGGGTCATGGGTCATTCTACAGCTGCTGGCTGTAGAGACTGTGTCCTGAAGCCCATTTAGTTCTTTTGTATCTCTTTCTTTTGCTGTGCTTATTATTACATAATCATACATAAACAATATATTACGATATATGTACATAAACATATATATAATATATTATATATATAAAAAATATATATAAAATAGGTATAATGAATATTATATATAAATATATAATATATAAACATATATAATATATTATATATTATATATATTATATATATTGTATATTATATATTATATATTATATATTATATTTTATATATTATATATAAAATATAAATTATATAATATATATTATATATTATATATTATATATTATATATTATATATTATATATTATATATTATATATTATATATTATATATTATATATTATATATTATGTATATTGTATATTATATATTATATATATTATATATATAAACATATATATAAACAATATATTACATAAAAGCCAACCAGCATCATACACAATACCTTTACAAATATTTATATATATTTCCTATATATATATATATAGATATAGATATAGATATAGATATAGATATAGATATAGATATATAGATCCTATCTAAACTGCTAAAATTACCATACTGTGTGAGTGACTACCTAATCATCTGAGTTAGTAATTACATGTTAAACCTTGGAACTTGCTTTGCAGTGGAATCTTCTTCCTGCTTTGGTAAAAAACATCTTTGTCTGCCTATGTTTTTTTTTATTTGGTGGCAAACATGCTTTGTTTCAAGACCTCTTAACCTTTTAGCCATAAAGTTCTGACTAAACCTTTGTTCTAAACCTTCCAGCTCGACTGAACCTTTGTTCTCTCGGCTTTTTCAGCAACAACTGGCCCTAAAAACATCTTTATATATCCAAGAACCTTCTGCTAAGCATTCATATTTATAAAACTTTTCTGTTAAATTTTCATCCTTCCCAGCAAGACTGCTCCTCCACATCCAGATCTCTGCCACCTTTTATTTCCAGGATGGCACAAGTGTGAGGGGTGATTTACAATGGCAATGTGCATCATCTGCTGTGGCATTCTGGAGTGAGGGCAGAGAATTCTTCTGCCTCCTCAGCCTCTGGCCTGCTCTGCTGGAGGAGCTGCATCCAAGGGCTGAATTATGACACCCTGACACTTATTTCTCTTCAGCAGCTTGGCCTCTGGGTGTCTAGCCCTTCACCCCAGGGCCTGCCAGGGAAGACAAATAGGTGTCTGCAGAAGAGCAATTTATTTCCCTTTGCTAGCAGCAGAAGGAGCTCAGATGCTCTCTAAGACGGGATTTGTGCATCCAAAGTTATCTGGGACAAATTCAGCAGAACCCTGTGCTTGTCCCTGCTCACAATGTCCTGGCTGCAGTGTCCCAGAGCAGCACTGCCTCTCTCCTGGCCTGGCTGCAGTCTGGGCACAAAGCATCCCCAGTGCTGAGGAGGGGCTTAGAGAATTACAGGGGTTTGTACTCGGGAAGATGGAGATTTACCTGTCTGAAGAATGAACCCATTCTGCAGACCTGGAATTGTTAACATCGCTTTTTCCTTCTTTTGGCCCTTTTTTTTTTTTTTTAGGGTGAAGTCCTGGGCAGATGCCTTTGGTGGGGAGCTGTACTCCATTGTCACCAAGTATTCAGGCTCTCTCCTGCTGCAGAAGGTAGGCAAAACCTGGCAGGGTTCCCTTTGCTTCCTGTCCCCTCCCCACATCCCCTCCAGGGCTTCCCCCCGTGCCACTGTCAGACACAAAATGATTTACACAGACACCACTCAAGGTGTGGTAGAGGAAGAGGAGGATTTATTCTGTCACTTCAGTATTTATAGATTCAGGGATTGGATAGTCAGGTCACCACCTTCCCAACCACACTGGCCATAAGGAACATCCATCAAAAGGCATATCTTTAATGGAATGTATAAACACTTATGTTTATAGCCACTCTCCTGGAAAAGTGATTAGAAACTATGAAAACAATGGCAGAAAACTTGATTTTTCAGGGTGACACCCCAGGGTGGTGAAGGAATGAGACACTGGTGTGCAGCTCTCTGAAAACCATGGATCTCCCTATCCCTGAGCCCAGAGTGATGCCCTGTGGCCATTCCCCATGAGCTGGAGAGGGAGAGCCATTCAGCACCTTCCCTGCTTCCATCAGCTGGTGCTGAACACCTCAGTTGTACCATTTCTTCTTAAAAATACTGTTTAGCACAGCACTCCCCATGTTTTCCCTCTGATGATCACTTCTGAGCTGAGCCTTCGCTCCTCCTGCTCCTCATCACTCACCTGCTCACTGTCACCCCACTGTCCCCTCCTGAGTTCCTCCAGATGGCACTAATTTATTTTTTTTTTCCTTTCTCATCTGTATTCAGCCAGATTTTTCTCAATTCTTTGCATTTTGCCCTTCAGCCTCTGCTCCTGGAAGCCCAGGGGTGGGCAGAGCTTTGCTTGGCTTGCTCACAGGTGATATTGCAGTGAACTCCCCACCAGCATCTGAGGGTGCAGCTCCAGGGGCTTTCAACAAATGGTGCCTTTCTGCAGCTGCACAGAAGCTTCCCTGAGTCAGTGGTGAATGGCTGCTCCTCCTTCAGACCTGGGCATCTCTGCCCTGCACCTCCCAAGAGCTGCCCTGGGGCGCTGCTGGCTGCATCCAAAGGAATGCAGGCTCCACTTTGTGGCCATCCACATTTTTCCTTACTGATTCTCCACCAGAAGCCATGAGTTTCCCCTTACACATTCCAGGTGTCTGACTTCTGTCCTCATATCAGCAATTCTGCCCACATCCCAGAAAAACACAGGATTTGGGTGTCCCCTGCCCTGCAGCTAAGCTCTCTTTCCCTGTCCCCAGATTTTTGCTTGGAGTAAGGGATCATATCCTGCAGCACTAACTTTGACCAGGACAGGCTTTCAGCACCCACCACCAAGGTCTGTGCTGATCATCAGCTCTTCCTGGGAGGAAAGAGACACCCTGCTATGGAAAGCTGTCAGCCCTGATGGAGGCCCTTCTCTCACTAACCATGAGGCAGCTGCAGCAGGATGTGGATGCAGGCTAAAGTTGGGCTTTTAGCAGCTGTGATGATGTTTCTGCCCTGCCTCTTGTCCCCTGGGGTCCCCAGGCCATAGATCCCCGAGGCAAAGTGTCTGTGACCCAGCAGGGAAATGTCACTTTGAGCAGGGGCTACAGGTGAGCTTGAGCCAGCCTCCAGCAAAGAATCATCTCCTCAGTTCATCTTGTGCTGTGCTCTGCCCTCACTTCAGCAGTTTAAGCATCTCAAATTTATCTCCCAGCCCCACCCGTTGAACTTTTCCATCTCCTGATATTTCCCTGGGAAATGAGGGAATGGGAGAAGCACCAGAGCTCACTTCAGTCTTTCTCTCAGCCCCCTTTGCTCTGGGTAGTTGGGCACCTTCTTCCTGTTCATCATCCCAGGGACCATCCCAGAGGGCTCCCTCTGTATCCCTGGCACCTCCAGCACTACAAGAGGATGCAGTATTTTATTTACTATAAAATACTGCTTTCATGCACCCTGGCAGACCCCAAATAACTTTATGTAGATCATCTCATTTCGTGGGCATGTTAGGCCTGGGGAGCCAAACACACCAAGGTCTGGAAATTCAACACAAGGATTCACCTGCTCCCCAGGCACCTTTCTGGTTTTTGGGCTATGGCTTGTTTTTCACATCAAATATTTCTCTTTTGGGTGTGCCCAGACTAGCAGAAGGGTGGGGAGGTCCAGGCCATTCTTTTCTCAGTGCTTGTCTAAGCCAACAAGAGTTTTGTCTTTGAGGAAATACAGAAGGAGCTGTTATCTCAGTTTTGTATCTTATTTTGTGTCTCCCTTGTCCCTAATAGTCTTGAAGTAACCAGCTTGTTGTTGCTGTGAGAGTCATAATTTTTCAGCTGCTGAATGCTTTGCATGCATTTGTCTTTAATACTTGGCATTGACTTCCTTTTGTGGTTTTGAGTGCTTTTTTGACTTTTTGTTGGTTTCCTCCAGAGGAACCCTAAAATCATCTTGCAAACTCAAGTAGTCGAGTTCCTACCAGGATATATCATTCCCAGAGAGCTGGTGAGCTAACTTGAATCCCCAAGGGCAAGCTTTTACTCTGAGCTTATCAGAGCTTTGCCCTGCTGTTATTAGAAAGCCCAAAAAACATGGCAAAGAACAGGCAAAACTTGAGAAGTTCAGTCAAGACATTTTCCTGGGTGAAGATGAAAGGAATGTCTTTCACACTCTTAATTTAGTTCCACTCTCAGTGAGTAATGCAGCACTGTGTACTTCAATAGGCTGAATTTTATGGAGGTGGGAACAAGAATATATATTTGGTGACATATCTCTGTTCACAGATAAAACTTAGGATACCGAATTCTGGATATTCTACTTTTAAATCACCACCCCCGTCACTGCAGAAGGGGAATCTTAATGAAATGCTCCTGCTGTGTTAAGGGAATGCTAAGTGCTAGATGAATAAGAAAAGGTTTTCTGTTAGAGCTGAGCTAACTTTTTGGCCTCTTTTCAACATCAGATCCTTTCAGCCAGTCCTCCCAAGCCTGACTCCTGTTCTGTAACTTAGAGTGATCTGATACACAGGTTTTACAGGATAATCTTGGCCAGCTCCAAGCACCTGGGCTGACTCTCAGCCGTGGTGTCTGGTGGCAGTATGGAAATCACAGCTCTGCTGCCCACCCTTAGAAAATCCTGGATGAATAATCATCAGTAGCCAGAGATATCCGTGGCAGGAAAACAGGCACTAAGTGGTTTGCTGGTTCATTTGTAGGAAAAAACCTCAAGCAGGGTTTGAGCTCAAACCTGGTGCATTCCTTAGGGAACTGGAACTTTGTAGAAAGGTGGTTTTTTTGGGGGGATTTTTTTATCTCCCATCTCTGGCTGGATCTCAGGGCTGAGACATGTATGCCATTAGCAGACTGCTTGTGATTTCTCATTATTCCTTTCACCCCAGTACCATCTTCTTGTGAGAATGCCAAAAGCACATTAAAAACTGAGCTGAGAGGGGGGAAAGCCCTGTTGCTGTGGAGGGAGGGGGTGGCAGGTCACTTTGTGCAGCGTGTGCTGTGTCCCCCCCTTGCTGAGCTCTCCCAGCAGAGATTACCCTCTCCCCCCGAGCAGAGGCTGATTAAAGGCCAGCCTGGCAGAGATCACTTCTGTCCTGGCAGATGCAGGCTGCTGAGGGAGCTGGAGGGACAGACAGCACAGGGTGGCTGCTGTGGTCTCCTCACCGCCCAGGGACCGCGCTCGGGGCTGGTGGCTGCACATCGCTCTTCTGGCAGCGTGCTTACCCCAACCTTCCTCCTCAATCCCTCCTCTTCCTCCTCCTGCTTGCCCTGGCTGCCTGTCCCAGCTCCCTGGCGCAGGGGAGGCCAGGCCTGGCGTTTTTAATCCAGTAAAACCCTTGCTGTTAATCAGCAGCCTCCCTGGCGTGCCCGCTGCGGGCTGGATGCTGCTGCTATTTCTGTCTGACCTCCTCAGCCTGCCCCAGCCTCCAGACATTTCCTCCTCTGCCCCTGCCCAGCCAAGCCCCTGGACGGTCAAGGAGCTTCTTGGACAAAAGGGGCTCCGTGGGCTCACCCTGAACACGTGCAAAGTCCTTTCCCTGCCTCTTCCCTGGAATTGGAAAGCGACCTGAGCCCCTGCTGTTGGGGAGGATGAGACAGGGAAACCTGATGAATGTGATTGTTTAGCAAAAGATTCTGAAAACATGAAACCTGGAATCGAAATAGAAATGAAATCCAGCTTTGAGCCATAGGATACTGAGTGCTAGTTACTGTATAACCAAGGAACAATAGTTTAGCCAGCTGAAGGAGAATCCCTGTTGGTAGAACAATACCCTTGTGCTGATAGAGAATCCAGAAGTCAAAAGCAGCAAGAGAAGAATTTGAAGAGTAGCTTTTAGAGTTTAAAATGTAACACTGTATGGTAATGTAGCAGTTCTTCTAGGCTATATGTAAAATTCTATAGAATGTGTGTCATGTACTGGTTGGATACTGGGAATTAGAATATTCACTATAGAAAAGGATATAATGTATTGTAACAAGAGCTTCACTGTCTTAATTCTTATTCCCTTCTCTTAACTCTTATTCCCTTATCCCCTCTCCCCTCTTACTCTTAACTTCTATGCTTCTCTTGCTCTTTCTTTTACCCTCTCTTACCCTCACCTCTCTTAACTCTCACTCCCTTCTCCTTCTCTCTCTCCCTCCCTGACCACGTGCACTCCGTGGCTGGTGTGGAACTGGGTCTTTTCCTCCCTCTCCCCAAATAATAAACTGCTTATACCTGAGCAGCTTTGACCCTGGGGAAGTCTCTCACTGCATGTGCTTTGTACATCTATGCCCTGCCATCTCCTTGCCCTTTTCACCACCTCATTTTTGTTTTGCCCAGCACAAGAAGCCCAGCCCTGGCTGGGGTTGCTGCTGGGATGCTGACACAAGGTGGGGATGGAGGGGGGCTGCACACACTGCAGACAAAACAGACCATGAGGGACCAGGGAATTGCAATTGGCTGCCTTTGTGTTTCCACTCTGCTCAGGAGATCAGGCTCTGTCTTTTCTGAAACAAGTTCATCATCCTGTGTCCTTTCACGGGTTTCTTTGCTCTTTCTTTCTGGCTATCTTTGCTAGCTGTGGGATTTTTTGGAAAGGAGAAATAAAGACCATTGTATCCAGTCTTAAAAGAGCAGATTTAAGGAGGCAGTTTATGGTTACAGAGTTTAGATGTACTCCTGGGTTTTTTTTTTAAATTCCTATGTTATATGAAACGTGGTAAGAATAAACTGGTTATCTCTGAAGCTGATAAAGAGATCAGATCTAGATCCTCCTCATTACAGCAGCAGGGAGGCAGCAGCATGCTCACGGTTCCTAGGTTTTGGGAATTGCCTCTTGGCCTAAATGATGCTCCTGGCTGCCCAGTCAGTGGCACCATAGCTGTTTTATCTCAGCTTTCCCTGGCAGTCTCCGAGCAGACCCTTCTTGCTGGACACCTGGCAAGTTCCCCCAGAGATATGGTGGCTCTGGGCAGCCCCTGCACTGCCAGGACCCCTCCCCAGAGCACGTGTGGCCCAGGAGGAGCTGCATGGCAGCACACAGCTCCATCCCCTCTGCCTTGAGCCGGCTGGAGGTGTGAGATGTGTGTAACCCTGGTGTGGCTCTCATCACAGCACACACTTCAGCTTATTTAAAGTCAGCCTTCTGCTTCTCTCTCTAATTTGTGGGCACTGATAGCCTCAGGTGCATTGCTGCTTCCAGCAGCCACAAGCTCACAGTTGGATCAGTTTTGGTTTTTACGTGGTCAGAGTGCTTTGAGTTAGAGCCACTGATCTGCACACCCAGGAAAGGCAAAAGTGGGAGAAGGTTGTTTCAACACAAAGACAATACCCAGCTGGCAATAACAGCTTCATCCCTCTCCCTGAGAGCCTCCTGCTCAGCAGGATTCCCTTCTTTCCCTTGGGTAGAAGTACAAAGACGTGGAGCCAACTCTGAAAATCAAGGAGGTGGACGGCCTGGAGCTGGTGAAGAAGTTCTCGGAGCAGATGGAGAGCATGCTCCGCAGGAAGGTGGAAGCTGTTGAGGTATGACCCGAGGGGTTTTGGGGAGGAGCTGGTGTCCTGCCAGCCCTGGGGCAGCAGGCACAGGCTGCCCAGCAGAGTGTGGGTGCAGGGGTTGTGTGAGGACTTCCCTGCCCGAGCAGGCGGCTGCTGGTGCCGCTGGCTGCTCGCGCTGAGCTCCAAGCAGACACCGGTGGGAGGATGTGGGCGCTCAGACAAGGGGATGCTGGCTTCTCCCTCCGCTCAGATGGGAACAGAAGACAAAAACAAAGTCTAGGAATAAATACGAGGGAAGGAGAGCTCTTGCAGGAGACAGGCTGCTTAAAAAGGGAGGGGGAAGAAAACCTCTCCAAAGTGAAAAACCCGGTTCATCCTTCCAGAGCGGGCTCTGGCTGCTGGAGACCAGGGGCTTGTTTCAGCTGTGTGTGTGGCTCGAGGGGAATTTCTGCACCTCCTGAGCACAGGCTGCGAGGAAGGCGCTTGGATTTCCAGCTGTGTACATGGGGAAGTGTGGAGGAGGTGGCAAGGGGTCTGTAGCTGTTGCAGTGCGGGAGATCAGAGCAGGTAATGGTTCTGGCCCCTCTTGCTTCCTGCATCCAAGGATCCATCATATTCCCCTGTATTTACCTACTATGAAAAGCATATTTCTGTAGTCACAGAGCCTTGACTGTTTAAGGCTTCTAATGTGGAAAAGTCATCCAGAAACACATCATTTGAATCAAAAAGTGAAATGTGGGCATATTTAGTCCCGGAGCTTTGGCCCATAACATTAAATTCTTGGCCAGACTTTTCCAGTGTTTGGATTGACTTATCCTTTGTGAGGGAGCAAAATGTAGTTTTGCTGAGACTGTTGCTGATTGTGCAGCCCCAAAAACACTTATGTGTTTAGCTGGATCCCTTCCCAGTCTGGACCAATTGGGAATTAGTGCCCTGAAGCATCACACTGGAGAAAACTGGCTGATTTTATTGCCTTCCATAAATGGGAAGAGCTTACAAATGGCCACAGCATCACCGAGCCCTTTACAAAATCCAGGCATGGTCTTTGTCTCAGTAACAATACCAGACTGAGGCTCCCACAAGGGCTTTTCCTTTGATGAGATACTGACATCAAGCTGGGGCTGAAATGCTTTTCCCATGGCTTTTGGAAGGGTTCATGGAAAATGAAATTAAGTCTGTCTGTTGTTTCTCTAAACGGACCTGTTTCTGTTTGTACACGTCCTGTGATACCTAAAATTGCTCAGGGGTTTAGCAGGGACTCTGGAGTAAGGGGGTGTGAATGCACTTGGCAGTAAACAGCTGCAAATAATGTATCTTCCAAGCTGTAAAATCACAGCACAGAACGCCAGGAGAGGAGGGCAAGAGGGAAGATTATAACCCCAGGCTTGGTTGTGGTGAAGGAGGCTGCTACAGCTGGGGGAACATCTGGAGGGCTTTTGCCACAGCACCCACTCACCCTCTGTCTCTGTGTGCTTGCTTTAGAGGCTGGTGGAAGCAGCAGAAGATGCAGATCTGAACCACGAGTACAACTCCTCTCTGGAGGTGAGTTCACCCTGGCCACAGACCAGACGTGGCACGGGGCAGGCTCAGCCAGGAGCTGCCTTCCCTGCAGGACACTCGGCTGGTCCTGCCAGCAGGAGACATCCCTGGCACATCCCAGACCCAGCAACACCAAGCAGATTGGTCCCTTTGCCTCTGGGAGGGGAAGGATTTGGGAAGACATGGGGCTGCATAATATTATTGGTGTTACTTTTACTGCACAGCCAACACTGTGACATTTCAGTGCAAATTAGCTGGCACTTTGTGGGTTACTTGACTGGAAAATGAGCTAAAAATTGAGTGTGAATGAACAATGAGGAGGATGCTGTTACAAATACCCACATGAACCCTTCATGAACCAAATGAACTGAGTTTCTCACCATCTTTCTTAACAGCTCCCATCATCTTTTCTGTACCAGACAGACACCCACTTGTCAGGACTTCCCTTAAGGTGAAAGTCTGGTGCTGTCCAAGCAATTTGGATAATTGGCTTTCTGTTAATAACAGTTTGTTGTGGCCAAGCTATGGGATTATTGCTGGTGAGGGGAGCTGGAGTGAAGGGGCTGTGGAAGGAATCCTCTGTCCACAGTGCAAGCACAGCTTAGCAGGACAGGCCACCCCTGCAAGCACATGTCTCAGTGCTGGGGAAAAAAAATGAAAACACCTCTTGAAATCAAGCTAGCTGCTAATTTCATCTCACTTTTTCTCCCTTTTTTTTTTAAAAGAGTCCCTCTAGTCATGTTAGTTGGGCCTGCTGCCTTCACAGTAAGGGCCATGGGTGAGTTGAGGTACACAACTCTGATTTTGCACCCTAGTGCTTGAACACTAATCCTTACCTAACCTCTGGCTCAGGTAAAGTCAGCAAAACCACCTTAGGGTTATCTGAGGACAAAGAGCTCCCTGAATGTAGTGAAGTGCCTGTGGATGGTAAATCCCCAGTGACCTTCACAGCTTGTGGGGAGACACTGCCTTGTCTTTGAGCACCTTCTGCTTGATCCTTTGCTCTCGCTGCTTGGAGTGACAGGATGAGGGGATAATCCTGGCTGGATGTCCAGCAGGAGTTAACTCAGGGAGGGACAGCTGCAGAGACAGGGCAGGAGAGGTCAGTGCTGTGTCCTGTGCTAAACCTGGCAGCCAGACCCTGCAGGCACTGCTCCTTTCCAGCTGATCCCCCAAACACCTCTGAGGGGCCACAGGACCCTGCCCCCTGTCCCTCTGTCCTAAGGGGCTCTCAGGCAATGCTCCTGGCACTGGCAGTGCCTTCAATGGGCACATGGCAACCACAAACTGGACAGAAACCATCATCTGAGCAGCTTGACACTTTCAGTGGGTAATAGCTTGTTTGTGGCTCATTTTGATCCTCTTTGAAGGATTCTCCATATGTCCCTTCTTTGTTTTAAAGAGTGTTTTTTTCCCCCCTGGCAGTGCTGGTAACAGTCTGTCCTGTTCTCTCCTCGTCTTTCTCTTTTCCATTGTCTTCATCAACAGTTTGATTACTACAACTCTCTCCTGATTAATGATAAGGATGAAAATGACAATTACGTGGAGCTTGGGGATGAATTCATTCTGGAGCCAAATGAGCATTTCAATAACCTGCTGGTGAACACAACCTACAGCGATATCCAGCTGCCCACCAATGTCTACAACAAAGGTAATGGCCTCTGCTTTCTCACTCCTTTAGGGGAAATTATCTGCAGTAATACTGGAGACAAGGATGGGAATAGAAAAATAACAACTGACAGGGGAAAAACAAACAAACAAAAAAAGGCAGGGTTGGAAATGTGCTGTCCTAGGGGACCCAGCCACGTCTGTGCTGTCACTGTGACAGGGCTGGGGTACAATCTGCTCTTGGAAAACCTCTCTTGGACTTGCTTTGGCCTCATCCCTGGGCAGTCACAATTCCATTTTTCCCTCATTTTGACCCAAACTGCCTTTAGTAAAGCTACTAACTTTACTAGTTACTAGGTGAAAGCCCCACCCTTTTCCACACCAATGCAGTAAATCCTACAGTGCCCAGTTTCTCCTGACTCACTGTTTCTACAGCTGCTGCTCTCTTTGGTCTCCTGAGGCTGTGAGTCAACACAGACACCAAATATTCTCTGCCTCCTGGGAGTTCTTGGGGTCTGCAGCTTCCTGACGATTCTGAGGGGATGGGGGCATGGTTGGACAGCCCAGGCTTTGTCAAGGAAGGGGCAGGCAAAGAAGGAAAGAAAGATTTGATGAGGAAAGAGGAGAGAGAGAACAACTGTGTAAATCCCAGGGCTCTTCCGTCTCAGCTGATTACACCCAGCATTAATTTGGTCAGGCCTTGTAGGAAGGCTGTCAGTGATGCATCAGGCAGCTGCATCTCAAGAGCCACATGTAAAACCCTCAGACGAGGCTGCATTCCTCCTGGAGCTGCCTTTGTTCCCATCCCTCTCCTCCAGCAGGGGTGGTGGAGGTCCTTCCTCCTTTGACACGCTTTTCTCCCCCTCAGACCCGGACATCCTCAATGGGGTTTACATGTCAGAAGCCCTGAATCCGATTTTTGTGGACAACTTTGAAAGGGATCCCACACTGACCTGGCAGTACTTTGGCAGCTCCACCGGATTCTTCAGGCTGTACCCAGGTAAAAGAGTAGAGATTAAGAGTTTTGCAGGACAGGGTCTGTGCCACGGAAGAAGAGCCCAATCTGGGAAGTCTGGGGGCATCCCAAGTGAGCAAAACCCTCCTGCATGTGCTGATGAGGCTGGAGGAAGCATTCTGCAGGCATAAACCATTCTCTCTCATTAGAACCAGCCACTCAGGCACGCTGCTCGTGTGACCCCAGAGGAGTCTGCTGGCAGGGGTCCTCCAAAAAGCTCTCAGGACACCAGAGCAGGGCTGTCCTGTGCTCACAGGAGCCCATGAGATGCTCTGCAGCTGCAGACTGGATGGTGGCCACTCGGTCAGAAGGCTGCATGCCCTTGTTCTGTGGCCTGGCACGTGCTGGGCAAGGGGAGAGCAGAGGTGGCTGTGATCAGAGCCTGTAGCAGGGAATCTGGGATGCTTCCCTGTCACTGCTGCTTCCTTTTTATGCTCTCAACCACCCTCTGGGAGAAAAATAATCTGTTGTTGAGAACCACAAGAAGTTCAAAGTGCAAGCAGCTGCTTCCCAAGCTCGCACAGACTATGCCCAGGTACATTTTTTAAAGAGAAGTTTAATAAACAGTTTACTCAGAGCTGTCAAAGCCCCAGCAGCTCCATTTGTTTTTGTGCAGGATGGGCACTGCTGTGGCTGGCCTGGGCTGGGCAGGGAGCAGGTGCTTGCCTGCCTGTGTGTGCTGACTGCTCCTCTCACTGCTCTCTCCAGGAATAAAGTGGTTACCAGATGAGAACGGAGTCATCTCCTTTGACTGCAGAAACCGTGGCTGGTAAGTTTTGGAGAGGCTTGGCCAAAGCACCTTTCATCCTTCCTCTCTCCCTCCTCTCCAGGGTGACACCTTGGTGAGTTGCTGATCAGTAATGAATGCCCTGTGGTGCCCCTGCAGGAGATGGGGGCACCTGAACAAAGGTGATAGCAGGATAGGGAGCCCTGCCAGCAGCAGCTTTTCCCTGTGGCATCCAACACGTGCCACGTGGAAATGGCACCTCTGTGAAAGGGAGGTGGGGATATTGAGGTTGCAGAGCTGTGGGGTGTTTACTCAGCCTGCTCAGCATGGCTAAAGCTCAGCAGGCTTCAACAGTTGTCATTCTGGGTATCTGCAGAGGGCTCAGCACTCCCCAGCACGGGAAGGGAGCTGGCCTGCTGCTGCTGGGAGCTGTGCTCACGGTGCACGTGGTGTGTTTTGGTTTGAAAAGAGAGGAGTCTGCTAAGGCAGGCAGGAACCTCCCTTGAAATGGAAAATATGAAAACCCCCACCCTCTCAATTACTATAATCCTGAAATCAAGGGGCTCTCAGGCAAAGATATGGGGATGGGAATAACAGTTCTTTACTAGGAAAATTAAAATGCAGTAGTACAAAAAAGAAAACCAATAAAAAACCACCACTGACAAGAGTCAGAATTCAACCTGACACCCTGTTGGGCAGGCTGTTGGTAGCAGTCCCATTAAATGGTGGCTGCAGCTCTCCTGCAGTGACAGATGTGGTTCTGCTGAAGCACAGATCCTGTAGAAGGGTGCAGTTCTCCTCTGAAGCTCCAGGGCTGTAGATGGCTCCTGTTTTCCTCTGGCATCCAGTGCAGAAAGGCTGCTGTGCTGTTCCAAATCTCAGATTATATCCAGGTAGGAATGCTTGGTTCCTGCCCCTGGGTGGAGCATCTCCCAATGGATGATGGAATTTTATCAGTCCTGCAGTGAGACTCAATGGCCCATGAACAGCAGATTTCCCCTTGGAGGGAGGATGGGTGGTGGGAGAGATAAAGAACAGTGCCCCAGCTGGTTTTAACAGCTGGTGATAGAACACATCCTTCTGGTTCCATCTTGCATTGCCACCCCAGACGTGGCGCCAGTGGCGTATCCAGCGTTCCTCCTCCCCGCTCTCAGCCTGCTTCCCTCTCTGCCCTGCAGGTACATCCAGGCAGCCACCTCTCCCAAGGACATTGTCATCATTGTGGATGTCAGTGGCAGCATGAAGGGCCTGAGGATGACCATTGCCAAGCACACCATCGTCACCATTCTGGATACTCTGGGAGAAAACGACTTTGTCAACATCATTGCAGTATGTCTGCCTCTGCTCCGGGGCTGAGCTGCCTCCCTGCTGCCTCTCCTGCTTCCCCTCAGCAAATCTCAGCCACCTGCCTACAGCAGCACCTCTGTGGGATGAGGGATCCACCCAAATTCCCCTTGGGAAGGCAGTTTTGTGTGCTCAGCAGGGTGGCTGCCTCTTCTCTTTCTCTTAGGGGTGCAAGTGCAGCAGATAACAAAGGGCTGCAGGGAGACCCCTGAGCTAGCAGGGACCTGAGCTAATAATTCACCTAGCTTGCCACAAGGCTGTGCTTGGGTCCAGCAGCAGCAGTGTAATCCTCAGGATAACCCTTCCAGGCTAGAAAATTACCACCACGTGCCTCTGTGCACAGCATCCTGCAAGGCTGCACTCCCAGCTCTGCAGCTGGGCCTGCCTGGGGCTTGGGCTAAGCCTCAGCATTACTCTCCTCCTTTCTGAGCCCTGGCAGGGTGAGGATGGGCTGGTTACCCACACAGAACCAGCACCACTGACCACAGAAAGCAAAACTTCTTTCCATGGCTCATAGCAAGACTGGTGCCACGTTAAAGGCTCCTCGCCTTCTAATTTTCAAAGCTAATTCAAACACCATCTCCTTCCCCAGGCTTCCTTCTATGATAGCTTGCCAGGGCACAGCCACTGAGATATAAATTCTACTTTTTGTTGATAGCTTCTTATGTTAGCTAATTAGAAGCTCCAGTGGCAACAATTCTGTCTTTATATGACTGGGCAGATGGAAGAGTGAACAGTGTTGGCAGAAAAATGGGGAGGGGGGGAGAGTCATTAAGGAGTTTGAAATATCATCTGCTCTTCAAAAACAATCTCAGAAATACCATGCTTTATATATATATATATATTTATATTCCTTTACTGCACTCACACCAAGAACCTGCTGGCTCAGAGACATTAAAGCCTGACCTAAGCTCCTATTGATCAGCTGAGTGGTCTCTTAGGAATTGCACTCTCCTGAACCTTGCAGGAGGAGGTTCACAGGGGTCTGACCAAGCTTTATCTCACCTGCAGCAGGCCAGAATCATCCTCTCCCCTCATTATCCCAGTGCACTGGATGTGTGCTGGCCTGGTTTGTTCTTGCTCAGAGGCTGCAAACAGGGTTCAGCTGCTGGCTGGGGGCTCACAGAGTCTCCAGAAGTCAAAACTCCTTGCAAAAAAAATGCTGGAAGCAAGGCCAGGGATACAAGTTCATAAAGTGAAGATAAAAACTTGGTGGTGTGAGGGTGGGGGGGAAGTAACTTTGTATGTGTAGATGTGCTCAGCTGCAGCTCAGCAAACTTTTAATTAATGTGTTATTCAAACAAACAGAAGATTTATCGAAGTCCTACTTTGCCATGATCACTATAAACAATTTTGAAGGGAAATAGATACAAAATGGCATAATGCTCCATTTTCTGAATGCCCACCTAGGCCATGAACCCATTTTGTGAATTTTCTCCCAAGACAACCCCTTTCTTTTTGTTTTCTCTTTGCAGTACAATGATTATGTTCATTTTATCGAGCCCTGTTTTAAGGGTATCCTGGTCCAAGCAGACAGAGATAACAGAGAGGTGAGTAGCAGGAACCTCCCAGCATAACTCAGGTAGCAGAGCAGGGGGTTGAGATGCTGTGAGGTGAAACTGCAGGGACAAGGAGCAGGGTTTGCATTTCAGGAGCTGGTTCAGTGCTCACCCACAGCGTCCCTGTGTCCCCATGCTGGACCACGAGCAGCCCTAGCCCAGGCTGCCCTGTTAAAACCTGTGTGCAGAGGGAGAGAGGTCTCCATCTTCGACAGCCAGCATCCTCAGCCCTCAGAAATGAGAATTAGCAGTCCTTTCCTGGTGAATGTGTTCTCAGCCTGGCCTGATCCTGCCTCAGGGGGGACTGCCCTCTCTGAGGAGGGTTTTGTTGCTCTGATGCAGGAGGGTTCAGCAGCCCTGAGGTGGCCAGCCTGTGTCCAGCTGCTCCAACACCCTCTGGGCTGACTGGCGTCTTTAGCTCCTCCTCCTATTTTTTTTTGTTGTTTCTTTTTTTTCCTACCTCTTTCATATCTTTTAGTTTGTATTACTACATCCCTGGATGCCTTCAACAACCAGATTTCTTTCTTAGATTAGCCCTAGGTCACAGAGAATGACTGCAGAGGGTGATGTCTGCTGCAGTGTTTCCCAAAGGATTCCCAAACATCCCAGGCACTGTCTCACAGAGAGGGTTTCACCTAACCAGATCAATTCTGCTTAAGTCATAGACAAGCATTCAGATCTTTCCTTTCCTTTCCTTTCCTTTCCTTTCCTTTCCTTTCCTTTCCTTTCCTTTCCTTTCCTTTCCTTTCCTTTCCTTTCCTTTCCTTTCCTTTCCTTTCCTTTCCTTTCCTTTCCTTTCCTTTCCTTTCCTTTCCTTTCCTTTCCTTTCCTTTCCTTTCCTTTCCGCTCCTTTCCGCTCCTTTCCGCTCCTTTCCTTTCCGCACCTTTCCTTTCCGCACCTTTCCTTTCCGCACCTTTCCTTTCCGCACCTTTCCTTTCCTTTCCTTCCCCCTTTACCCTTCCCTTTCCCCTTTCCCCTTTCCCCTTTCCTTCCCTTTCCTTTCCGCTCCTTTCCTTTCCGCTCCTTTCCCTTTCCTTTCCTTTCCTTTCCTTTCCTTTCCTTTCCTTTCCTTTCCTTTCCTTTCCTTTCCTTTCCTTTCCTTTCCTTTCCTTTCCTTTCCTTTCCTTTCCTTTCCTTTCCTTTCCTTTCCTTTCCTTTCCTTTCCTTTCCTTTCCTTCTTTCCTTTCCTTCCTTTCCTTTCCTTTCCTTTCCTTTCCTTTCCTTTCCTTTCCTTTCCTTTCCTTTCCTTTCCTTTCCTTTCCTTTCCTTTCCTTTCCTTTCCTTTTCCTTTCCTTTCCTTTCCTTTCCTTTCCTTTCCTTTCCTTTCCTTTCCTTTCCTTTCCTTTCCTTCCCTTTCCTTTCCTCTCCTTTCCTTTCCTTTCCTTTCCTTTCCTTTCCTTGCCTTGCCTTTCCCTTTCCTTTCCTTTCCTTTCCCTTTCCTTTCCCTTTCCTTTCCTTTCCTTTCCTTTCCTTTCCTTTCCTTTCCTTTCCTTTTCCTTTCCTTTCCTTTCCTTTCCTTTCCTTTCCTTTCCTTTCCTTTCCTTTCCTTTCCTTTCCTTTCCTTTCCTTTCCTTTCCTTTCCTTTCCTTTCCTTTCCTTTCCTTTCCTTTCCTTTCCTTTCCTTTCCTTTCCTTTCCTTTTCCCCCATCCTGTTGTTTTTGGGTGCACAGGATGGGTTTGGGTATTTTCCCAGAAGGAGCAGATAAGGCAAAGTCAGATTTCCAGTGGTTTTGGAAATGGATTGTCAGTGGTCCAGAGGGTGAGAAATGCAGTCCTGCCGGAGCTGTGTGGGCACAGCCTTTCCTGGGCTCCCTTTCCTGCCCTGACCAAAGGGAACACCCTGCCTGCAACTCATTCCTGGTTTTTTTTTGGTTTTTCCTCTCCTTGCCAGCACTTCAAGCAGCTGGTGGAGGAACTGCAGGCAAAAGGAGTGGGGACTGTGAGCAAGGCTTTGACAGAGTCCTTCAAAATCCTGAGAGAGGTAAGAGCTGGTGCTGATGCTTGTGTGGAATGTCACCATGCTGAGTATCAGTGCTTGGGGAAGAAATCACAGGTACAGGAGAATTAATTCCTCTGACAAGAACCATAAATGATTCACTGCCTCGTGTGAATAGGAAATTCAGTGGCCTGGAGGTAAACATACAATTTAATTCTGATTCTTAAGGAATGGTAACCAGAAAAAGGACCAGCTGAATCCCCCCATCCCCTCATGGCACTGCCTACAGTGGGATTGTGGCTCACAGAATCATAGAAGGGCTTGGGTTGGAAGGGGCTTTAAAAGCTGAGACAAAATGTGTCCTGCCCTGATGTAATTGAACCAAAAATACCTCCAGGGAGAGAGCATTGCCCCAGTGGACTAATGTGATTCCACTGCAATAATAGAGAAGAAACTCCTTGGTGGATAAAGAATTTGTTCTTCCTCTCTATTTAGCATTCAAAAATGCAGTCAGAAATTTCAGTAGTCATCACTTATCTTGATTCCTGTTGATTCTGTCTTGCCTGATGAGCTCAAAACATCTCTGAGGTTGCTCTTGGGCAGTGCAGCAGCCAGTGGTGATGAAACCTTCTGCTGTCAGTCCCTCACAGGGTGAAGCACTGCCTCCCTCATGCCTTTTGCTCTCACCCTGGGGAGGAGGCTCAGCCATCTGAGCACCTGCAGATGAGAAAAGGTGTCTTGTTCTTCTGTGCCGTGGAGATCCAAAAAACAGCGGTTCAGAAACGGTGTCTTGGTCACCAAAGAAATGTGTGAAACAGAGCACCTTAAAATCAGCAGCTGGAGCACCCCAGGCTCTGCAAGAACCTCAGCTTAAGGCAAAAGGGTGCCCCTGCCCAGTGCTTGTGTGGCCTAAGGGCTCTCTGGAATCATCTCCTCGAGATTCTCACACCCGTGTCGCTTATAGCAAAGGAAAAGGGTTTTGGTCAAAATCTGTGCAGTCACAGTCAGGAGAAAGGGGAACTTTGGTGGAATTGGCCACCCCCTTCTCATCAGACAAAATTCCCACTGTCAGCTGTTCCTCACAGGCTCTGCTGTTATTGTTCACGGGAGCACAGGCAGGAGAATGGAAATTGCCACATCCCGCTGATGAAAAGGCTTTGCTGATTACAGCAGCCAGCCAGCAATAATATCTGTAATGAAAGTGCCTGCGAGATTTCCCTGCTAATTCTCCCCAGTCCAATTGCTCACAGAATTAATAGCCCAGCAGAGACCTACTCAATGAGGTGTGAGTAGCAAAGAGGGCTTGAAGAAGAGCACAAATCTTTGTTTTCCTCCATTTTCATCTGGGGGAGCTAGGGCATCTTTTAATCCGTGACACAGTTTGCAGACCAGTGCCAGAGACCCTCCTGTCCCTCTCTGCCATGCTCAATAAACCATTTGAACTCTCCATTTCGATTTAGCCACAAACCAAGTGGTTTCAATAAAATATGCAGCCCGGGGAAACCACGGTCTCGAGCGCGCGTTTATGACGCGCCTCAAAATTCTCGGGCGTCAAGAGCTGTCTTTTGAGGTCTTTTCTTATTTATTAAGTTTTAATCTATCTCGTTGCTCTCTTCCTTGTTCCGACAAGCTTGGCCTGCCTTGTTCTGTCCCCTTTTTCCTGCAGCATTTTACACCCCTTTGTTGTGCTTCCAGGCTGTCTCCCCTGGACCAGCATCCTCCCAACAGCGTGAGTGCTGCAGCTGAGAGCTATCAGGTGCTAAGCAGAGCAGAATAATTGCCTTCCCTGTTTTACACACCCTAGTCCTCTTAACAGGACATAAGACAACAGCTATGGCTTGTTTTTTTTCAGGCACTGTCACACTGGTAATTCCTATCCAGCTGATGTGTCTCTGCAGCCTCCCTCCCCAGGCAGCATCCACCCTCCTCTTCTGTCTTCCAGCCACTGCCTCTCCTTTCCAATCTACATCTGTCCTCCTTTCTCAGGATACGCTCAGAGAAAGTATTTTGAAAGCTGTTGCTTTTCCCACCCTGTGGAGGGCAAGAAAAGCCAAGTTCTGCTTTCCAAGGCCACCTTGGAATGGTGTTTCCCCTCACCACCAGGCTGATTTCATCATGCCTTGACTCAGAAATCTCATAAACGTTGTAGCTGATCAAGTGGGTCCTTCCTGAATGGCTGTAGGTGGAAAAAAGATGATGAAACTGGTAACAGACTGGATTTCAGTGAGACATAAAATTCAGAGTAAACTGAGCAAACAGGTGCCATAAAAAGAATGAACTTGTGTGCTGATTTAAGGAAACAAAGGTTTGTGGCCTCTCATGCCTCACTTGTGTGTACTTCATTTACAAACCCACAAGATGCATGTGTTACTGACTTTTCTAGCAGCAGGCTAGATGTTTAAGGACAGTCTATCCATCCATTTTCTGGGTTTTCTGTTGATTCCCTCTTCATCCTTTGGGATCGTGTATAATCCCAGTCAGGCCTCAGCCCATGAGGCAAGTAGTTCAGCTACACCTTCTGCAACTCTTTCCCTTCATGCTGAGCACAGATTATTCAAATGCTTTCAATTAGTTTTTTTCTTTAACCCTTCCACTTTGTGACCCTGCCTCTAATTCATTCATTCTTTTCTTAGCTTCTTATCACTTTAGCAGGCACCCAGCCATTACAATATTTTCCTTTTGATGATAAAGGATGGAGGCTCTAAAGCATCTCTGCCTGACCATCTCCCTCTGGTTTATCATCTGGCATCATATTATTTTTACTCCTTTTCTTGCTTCTTCTCTGAAGAATTGAAGAATTAGGAATTGTTTCTTGATTCCAGTCACATTTTTATGGACCTGGGTCCTACAGCATATTTTTCAGGATATTCAAAGCTCAGAATTTCCTGTTTACCAGTTCCCGCTATTTTGCTTAATGCCCTTTCTTGTTTCTCCTTCACTGGCTTTGTTTTCTTGTTTACTGCCTATTTTCTCCTCATGAGACTCTTTGCACCAAGTCTGAATTTCCAGCAGTTCTGGAGGCCATTCCAGAGGCAGGCCTGCAGAATAAAGGGGGCAGGAGGAGATGGAGAGGGCCTGCTCAGTCCCAGATGTGTGCCTGCACATCTCTGAGCGCTGCTGATGGTTCCTCATGCTTCACTCAGAGCTCTGTGCCAGCCTCTGACTGCAGAGTGGAAGGCAGGGAGCAAACAAGGGAGTACAAGAGACTGTGACCCTGAATTAATTAGATCATGCCTGTTAGTCCTGGCAACGTGACTCAAGTTATGTGGGGGAAGACGGAGCACTGTGCCTCCTTCACTGACCCAGCTCTAGCCTGAATTCCTTCAGCCATCTCTTCTGTGGACGTGATATTCCTCATCTCCCCTTCTTTCACGCTCCTGAGACTTCAGTCAGAGCAGGGAATTATGCTCAGAGCTTGCTGTGGATGCTGTCAGATCATTTGCTACAGCTGCAGCCAGTCACAAAGGACCTAAAAACCAGGGATTACCTCTTGTTCGTTTGTTTACTAAATCTGTCTTTTTAATCTCCATTTCTATGACACTGATGATCTTATTTTCCCTGTTGAAAATATCATCTACTCCTGTAATTGGGAGATTGCTGGTTCTGATACAGCACCTAATTTCTCAGAAACTCGGTATTATGAGTTCTGAAGTAAGCTTCGGGAAGAAATCTTAAGCGGTTTGATGAAATGGTGGGCGACCTTAATTAAGTGTTAATTTAATAATAACCTAACCAGACATACTTTAGATTGCAGCAGTTTGGAATAAGCTGCTTTCATAACTACAAGGTTCATATATCTGTGATCTGAGCTCGTTCTGACAGCATCTCCTGCACCCTGTGCCTCCCTGGTGGACACTCATGCTGCTCCCTCTGCTAATCTGCACCCAGTTGATCTCTGCCCTAGAAACAGCTCACTTGAGGCTCTGGGTTTTTCCTACCTGCTGGTCTTTAGCAGAATCCCACGTGGCTCTCACCCCGTGCTTGTCCCTGTTGTGCACCCTCAGCCTTTACTGCCTGTGAACGCTGCTGTGGGGACACCAGAGAGGAGGAGACACCTCATCCTGACTGTGGTGTTCCCCAGTGATGTTTCACCTGGCAGCAGCTAGTTAGAAATGACCCTATTAGAGCATCCCCTCTCACTGCTGATCATCTCTGCTGGTTCTGGGCAGTGATACAGGCAGGGGCACAGCCAGAAGAGGGCTTTGTGCCTGTGGTCATTCAGAAGCTGCTGAATCCACCCTTCCTGCAGGTGCTGGGTGAAGTTAAAGGAGGCAGGACTGATAACAGAGATGGTAGCAGAAGGTGAGGTTATGGTGATGTTAGCACTGAACCCGGTCATTTCATAAAGAGGGACCATTGCAGTGCAATTGCAAGAGTGATGAAGTTACTGGGGAAATCTGGGCTTGGAGCTGGCCTCCAGGTATTCCTGGTCATGATGTTAACCTGCAGGGGAACCACAGACCAGCCACAGGGATAAAGGCATTTGTCTTGTTCCCAAATCCAAAAGGAGTTGGGAATTGAACCCTAAAACATCTAAAAACTCCCAGCTCACGGGCTGTGCTCTTGTTCTCCCATCCTGGGATTTCACTCGATGCAATCCATCTTGCCACTTGGGTACCTTTTTTCTCATTTATAAAATATAACTACCCTCTCCAGTTTAAAATCATTGCTGCTTGATGTAACCTTAGTCATCCTTCAGCTGGTCTCCTGTATACTCTTCATCTCATGTTATTGCCTCTCATTAATCTTTGTTAGCAGGAGGGCTGTCACCTCTCCTCCTTCCCATCATTTTTTAGCTCTGCATCACTTTCTGTGCTGGCCAGGCTTTTCCCTGCTCCGAGCACAGCAGCAGTGAGAGGCAGGACGAGAAGCACAGAGTGCCACCGAGCTGGCAGCTGCAGCCAAGTGCTCAGTTTTGTCCCTGGGATGCCCTCAGCTGCCTCTGCTGCTGGCTTTAGCACTCCTGCTCTGCCTCAAATCTCACTTATGCTCAGGTAACAGGTCATCTGTCGTGCCAGTGTACGGCCTCTCTACCTGGCACATCCAGAACCTTGCCCAGCTCCCATGGCAGTAGCCCTCTTTCTTCCTATGCTCCTGCCTTTCTTCGCTATTCTATGTTGGATTGACAGATTCACCCTGAAATAATGAGTCTGATTTCCCACTCCTCTCACATTTTCTGCCACAGAAAGTGACAGTTACTGCTGTCAAATCAGAAGTGCTGTGTTTATGGTCAATCTATAGTTGTTTTGCATAAACTAATGCGACTGTGCAAGATGTGAAGCAGCAGGGAATCTCACTCTTCCTCCACAGCACTTATTTTCTCCTCATTACTTTACTTCTGCAAAGCCTCCTGTGTCTGCATGTGCCAGGCAGGGCTGTATAAATTTAAAAAACCTGTATGCAGCATGTGAGCACAACCTCCTTTCTGAGCAGCGTGAGCTTTGCAAGTGGAAGTCAGGATCTGGCCTGCAAATAAATAGAATATATATAGAATATAGAATAATAGAATATAGTGAATAAATAGAGTGCAGCTCCTCAAAATGGGCCTGTGCTGGGATAAGCAGTGCTCTCCCCCTCTGTTTGCAGTTCAGAGATGCTGGCCAAGGAGGTTTGTGTAACCAAGCCATCATGCTGATCACCGACGGAGCCGTGGAGGATTACGAAGCTGTGTTTGAAAAATACAACTGGCCCGATCGGAAGGTTGGTCTGGGAAGGGATAGACATAGAAATAAATGGAGAAATAGAAAGGGAGGGGAAAGGAGCTTCTCTGCTGGGGTGGCAGTAGAAGAGCACGAGCCAGGATATCAGGCAAAGCCAAGCATTCACACATTCCAGTACCTGGATACCCACGGGCACCTGACTGTAAATGCAAACAAAGCAGGAGGTGGTTCCTGAAGTGAGAGGATTACAGATGCATAATCTCTAGGTCAGGGGAGCTTTTCTTTTTCATACACTTTGTTTTCTAAAGGTGTGGGCAATCAAAATGTTCTCCTGATAAGATTATAAAGACTTGAGTATTTCAAAATTCAAAACCAGCTTTTGCTAAGAGTTTTAATGCCATGCAGGACTGTTTATAATTGGTCCTGTTCAGGAAAGGTTTGGCTATTCTGAGTTTTTATGGTGGCCAGGGGAGTGATCCAAACAGCCTCTCTTAGGTGCCTTCCAGCCCTGATTACTCTGATGTCTGTGATTACAGGCTTGCAGACTAGCAGGGCTGGCTGTGAAAGTGGAATAGACCACTGCACATCCTAAACCCTCCTGATTTATTTGTTTACCTCACCCCAGCTAGCAGCAATGCACAAAGGGAGAGAAGCCTACTGAGAGACCAGAGCAGGGGGCTGATAAAACAGTTTATTTCAGGATTGGTTCTTTTGTTGGTGGTCAAACACAAGAGAAATGGTAAAGCTCTCTCTAAATGATTCATGTGGCCAGCTGTTCCCCTGGGTGGAGGATTCCTGGGAGCTATAAACCTCTCTGCATGTGGTTGCTGAGCTGCCTGGCAGAGCTGCTGTCATAAAATCACACAGAATTTGCACTTTTGCTTTGTTATTCAGATGATCCCGGGTGCTGCTTGGCTTTCTGGGCTTACTGTAATTGCAAATTAAGTTCCAGGCCACAAACCAGGAAATGAACGGTGCGAGAGGCTCCTGCCTCTGAAGGCAGGGCTATTGCTCTCACCACATCCACACCAGCGGACAAGGGGATGCCAAACTTCAACCATTTGGATTTGCTAGCACGTCACAGCCTGATTCTCCTGTCTTTGCACCCCTCTAGGTGCGGGTGTTCACGTACCTCATTGGACGGGAGGTCACTTTTGCCCCGAACGTCAAATGGATCGCCTGCAACAACAAAGGTGCCCAACCTCCCTGCACCCCTCCGAGGCTCCCCCACCTCTGCTGGGGCCCACCAGCCCTTGCTTGGAAGACAACCTAAGGGAAAAGCAGACCCTGCTGGCCCACATGAAGTGTGCCTGTGTCCAACTAACACAAGTCCTCTGTGCTGAGCCACTGCATTTTCCTGTCCCCGTGCCAAGGGACACTATGACCGAGATTCATGCTGGCTCTAGTCCACCTAAGTCCCCTGTGCTTATTGTGTCCCAGTTGCTGGCTTTTGACAATCTGTCTAAAGCTCTGTCAGAGAGCCTGACATCTTTTGGCTGAGATATAAAACAAACATTGCTGCTTTAAAGATTTTACAGCAATTTTCACAAGGTCTGCAGGTTAACCCCTGTATCCTGGCCAAATTCTTTGTGTGTAAGTGATTTTCACTGAGGTACCGAAATAGCTTGTTAATCCCACCCCAAGCCCACTGTTCTCTCGAACTGGCATGAAATTATGTGAATGAGAAAATCCATCCACAGTAGGTGAGTCACCTCTGTGCAGCTGGGGCCAGTTAAAAAGTCAAGTTAGCACTGTCAGAGTCTGCAAGAGTGAAGGAAGAAAGGGAGGGGGAAATAAAGCCATCCATGTTTGGGTATGACCTGACCTCTGGAGACAGCAATGCTGGTTACATCAGTGTCCTGTTTAAACAGGGAAAACTGAAGCTGCTTGTCAGGTACAAACTGTTTTCCAGCCCAGGCAGTGGTTCCAGCAGAGCATGAAAAGCATGGGAACATTTGCTGCTGAAAACAGTTGACAGGAGATGCTGGCCTGTAGGATGTCTGTGAGCTGGGGATGCTCAAGGCTCAAGCATTCATCTAATTAGCACTGTGAGATGTTTTAGGTTCTGTTAAATGAAACAAACCCCTGGCTTTCAGTTTGTGTGTTTAGCCAGGAGATCAGTGACAGAGAATTCGTGGTACTGTTGGTTCGCTGTAAAATGTCAGAATGCTTTCTTCTGAATAACCAGGTAACAAAAATGTGCTCTTTGCACATTCAACAGAACAGAATTCAACTGAATTCAACAGAATCACTAGGTTGGAAGAGACCTCTAGGATGTGAGCTGTGCAGAGGGCTCCCTGATTTTGGTCCTTCTGTTTCAATGTGTTGTATAACTCTTCTGGTCCTTGTTCTTGAGCACGCTATATCTGCTTCCACATCACAAAGCTTATCAGAACATGAGCCCTTTCACATGACAGTGTTTTCCTGGTGATAGGAAAGTTTTCCATCTATCTGATAAATTCTGTCCTATACCAATGCCTGTGGTGAGAAGCAGCACACAAGGATCCTCATGACATTACTCTGTGTTAGCACTTCTAACCAACAGCTACTTCTGAGTAGCTTTTGGTGACTTGAGAACATCCTTCCCCTGTACTCCTTGTTGTAGTTTTAGACTGCTGTGGGTCCAGCTGCAGGGACAGAGCTTTGCAAATAGGTAATTTGCACTTTTTATTCTGCTTCCAACGTGTTGACGGAAGTAGTTGCCATCCTTGGATGTAAAGCTAGGCAGACTGAAGAGTGCTGGAAAAAATCTGGGAGAGGAGACAGGAATTTGGTCTTAAATAAAATAAAATAATATAAAATAATATAAAATAATACAAAATTATATAAAAATAATATGAAATAAAATAAAATAATATAAAATAATATAAAATAATATAAAATAATATGAAATAAAATAAAATAATATAAAATAATATAAAATAATATAAAATAATATGAAATAATATAAAATAATATGAAATAATATGAAATAAAATAAAATAATATAAAATATATGGAAAATATAAAATAATATGAAATTATATATAATAATATAAAATAATATAAAATAATATAAAATAATATAAAATAATATAAAATAATATAAAATAGGGCAGGGCAAGAGGGTAGCCTGGTGAAAAACTTTGCTTGCATGTTTGGCCCTCCAGACTAAAGGCAGTCTGATGAGGGGAAGGTTTTTCCCAGGACCTGAAGCAACACTTTGCATCTGCTTTGCACAAACCTGGTTATGTCAGGAGTCTCGTCCTGCAAGTTGCTTCAGCATTTTTAGAAGAACACAACCACTGCTTTGAAACTCTAGATTTCCACAGATGCTTTTGGGTACGAGGCATGTCAAGGCCCATTTTACAAAGAGCAGATTACCCACCTGGGTAGACAGCGCCTTTGACACTCAGTTTTCTAGCTTTGCACTCGTTTAGGAGTCAGCAGAGCGACTCACACCTCTGTTTCTCCATGAAGGCTACTACACCCAAATCTCCACGCTGGCAGATGTCCAGGAGAACGTCATGGAGTACCTGCACGTGCTCAGCCGGCCCATGGTCATCAACCACGACCACGACATCATCTGGACCGAGGCCTACATGGACAGCGCGGTAAGGACCTCAGGCACGAGCCAAAACCTAAATCAAGTCCTGAAATTTAGGCAAAACAAGCCAGGAGTTGGTTGGCTGATAGAAATTACTTGTCTTTGGCTCTAGTGAGACAATATTGGTTTTCTGCTCGCTCCTGGAGCTGAGGGGTGTATGCAGACTCAGACACGAATCTGCAGTGACTCAGGTGCCCAGGGCTAATCACACAGGCACAATGTCACCAAAGAGGTGCTTCTGTGCAAGCAGGTTACCTTCTGAAGGATTATTCACACCACAGATTATTCATGGCTCAGGGTAGGGTCACCTAGCCTGATCTCCTCCAGCCCAGTAGCTAACTGCAAATTGTTACAAAGATACAGATTTCACTCTTTCCTTGCTTAAACTAGCAAGACCTGACTCACCACAGTGGTCCTGAGCCCAGCCCAGTGGGAAAAGGACACCTTGCAAAGGAGCAGGCAGTCAGCACTTCCAATGCCCCTGCTTTGTCTCAGGCCTGCCCTGTGGGAGAACATTTGGCTCTGTGAGGGTGATGTGGGGATATCTTCTGTTCCATGAACTGCCAAATGAGGGCTGGGACATGGTACTTGTGTGTACTAACCAAAGCCTCCAGAAATGCTACTAATTACCCAGGAAGTTTATTTTATCAGCAGACTTGCCAGCTCTGGCACTTGGTGTATGTGGGGTCATGCTTCCCAAGGCAGCCACAGGCATTTGCTTGCTGCACCTTTTTTGTTCTGCATCTTGTCTCTTGTCTTGCCATCCTCTTCCTCTGTCCCAACCTGTCCTGTGTTTGATTTATTCCTGCATTCATGTATTCATTTATGTGTTCATCCATGTCTCCCACCAGCTGCCACAGTCTGAGGAGGTAATGCACCCTGTGTTTTGTGCGTGTGCTGTTTGTGCCAGCGGTGTGTGCCAGCCTGCACAGCCACAGCTGGCCTGTACATCTGGAGAGGGGGGCTGCAGCACTCAGAGGCCTCCTGCACTGGCAGGAAGAGGAGAGGAAATGCTGGATGTACTGGAGAGCTGTGCTGTTGGTTCAGAGTAGGTAGGGCTGTCTGTGTTGTGCAGTGGCTTAGTTCACCTGATCTCTTTTTCAACATGGCCAGTAAGTGCAAGAGAAGTTTACTTGCTGTGTGTTAGTGTGAGTGTTGCTGTGAAAGGGAAGATTACACAAAAAATCATCCAGAGAAGTAACACAAGAGACCAAATCCAAACCTCCATCAAGTGACTAGATTTTTGACTTGCTGCTCTACATCTCCCAGCCTGCTCTGTAATAGGGACAGGAGGTCAGTTCTTGCCATGCTACTCCACCAAACGAGAGGTGGAAGGAGTGATGCTGCTGGCAACAAAGGATTAGAATCTTTTGATAGCTAGGCATGTTTGGGAGACACCTTTGTATATGGCTTGCCTGTTTTACCTCCTCTCATGTGCTTTTAGAGCATCTGTCCTCTGTTGAACTGGGAACATCTCCTAAGCCATGACACATGTATGTCCTGTATCCCCCACAGAGACAGCTCACTCCAGTGTGTCTGTTTAAATCATGGCTTTGTCTCTTTTCCCTGAGCTTAGATGGCTGAGTAACAAGTGTCTGTAACAAGGTTTTGTGTGTATTTGTGTCATTTAAATATTTGTCTGTGGTGTTTTTCATTTGTGGCATTCATATGTTTGCAGCGTAGCTGATGCTGTGTTTGTGATTTTGCTCACATTTGCTTTGCTTTGTTCTCTGCTGCTTGTGTTGGTGTTTTTTGCACTCATTGTATAGAAGTGTTCATGTCTACACTCATAAGGAGTGGTGGGTATAAACTGTGCCACCACTTCTACAGGTTCCTGTCTCCTCCTTAAAACAACTCATTTCACCGGTGTTCACCCCATCCTTATCACCCCACACCAGCAAGCACCCATCCCACAGCCCCCTCGGACACAGAGGATTTAAAAACACTGCCATGTTTCCCAAGAGGCTTGGGAGGCCAGGAGGTGGTGGCTTGCACCCCACACCTGGGACCTTTGGGAATGGGGCTCCCTGGGGTGCCACACTTGCTGACACACTCCTGTTTCTGTGGCAGCTCTTTGCCTCGCAGGCGCAGAGCCTGCTGCTCATGACCACCGTGGCCATGCCGGTGTTCAGCAAGAAGAACGAGACGGTGAGTGAGGCACAAAGGGGGAGAACTCTGCGGGGTTCTGTAGCCAGAGGGCCTCTGAACCAACACCCAGCCGTTAGGGAAGGCAGCAGAGCTCTGGATGGGTGATCATTTATGATAATCCGTCATTTCTTCAAAGTACCCCTTAAATATGACACTTCTTGTTTTATCCCTTCCAGTTTCAAACCCTGCCTGGTTTACAGACCCTGAAATTTCATGCTGGAAGAGATCACTGCCTTGTCTAGTCTGCATTTTATTGCAGGCCTTTACATCTCACACAGCCGAGCCAAATACCCTGGTTTTGGCAAAAGCATTGCAGAAAGACATCCAGGCCCAAGCTCTCTCCATCTCTTAGTGAAAAACTGGTGTCTAAATTCTGCTTTTAATTTGTCTGACCTCACCTTCCTGTCATAATGGCTTCCTGAGCTTAAAAAGCCTGTACCCTTTAGTAAATTCTCATGGGAAGCATTTTCTACACTGCCATAAAATCAAACCTATCTTGATAAGATTAAAAAGATTGAAATATTTCAATGATTTGATAAGGGCATTTCCTCTGGGATTTGAAACCCTTTAAAACACTCTTTCCTGTAGTATTTCTAATTTCTCAGCATCCTTTTAAAATGGAGAATGGTACCTTAGCATTGGTGTACAAGGGATAAACTCTTCATCCAGGTCTTACAAGTGATTGTCTGCCTTCTCCACCTGTGAAAAGCACATTAGCACAGCACTGCAGTGGGAGCCTGTGTTTAATTTTTCCATAGTGCTCTCCAGATGCTTATTAAACAACCAGATCCCCATGTCTTGGAGGAGGGATTTCCTTTTTTCTGGTTTAACCGTTTTGTATTTGGCATTTGACTTAGCTGGCCCAATTTATCAACCCATTCATGCTGGTTTGCATTATTTTCTTGGTATTTAAACATACTGAATGCAGGGGTTTGCCCTCAGAACTTGTTTCAGTGATTTTATGTTCCTTCTGAATCACAGCAGTGAACACTGACTAGTGTTGTGTAGAAACACTCTTCTCCATAAACACTGAAATTTGGACTTTTTGAAGTTTTGAATTGGTTTGGAATAACCACTTTCACACAAGCCAAGAGGGGATGGGTGAGAGACTACTAGAGAGAATTACGTGTCTTCAGGTAGAAAACTGCCCAGGTTTTCCTTCTGAAAACAGATTCTCCTTTGTTTTAAAGCGATCCCATGGCATTCTCCTGGGTGTGGTGGGCTCTGATGTACCGCTGAGGGAGTTGTTAAAACTTGCTCCACGGTATAAGGTAAGACTGAGATAATTGCAATGGCTTCCTTTGCACAGCAAGGTCACTACTGGCACTTCCATGGGCATGACTGAAAAATCACTTCCAGCTCTGTAGGAAAAGCTATGAACTTAAGGAAAGAGTTGTTGGATGTAGTGGTGTGTGGTTTCTATATGGCACAAATTAAATTATTCACTACTAAGCTTTTAGGCTGCTTCAGCAGCACAAGGACTGGGTGATCCAGTAGGTTGGCAAAAGGTCACGGAGCCTTTGCATCCTGATGGTCACCAACTCAGATCCCTCAGAGGTGACAGCCTGTGTTAGGAGAATTAAAGTTTTATATCTCGTCTCTTCCCAGTGGACGAGAGTTGCCGTGCCAGCTGGCAAAACAAATGGACTCGTTTCACTGTCAATATTCTTAGCAGAAAAGCTGAGGGCTGAATGGATTATGGGGAGCCAACTCTCCTGTCATGCCTAGAGGTTCCTTTCTCCAGATCAGCGTGATGGTTTCTTGGCAGGACAGTGTACAGAAAGTTGGCTCTCACTCGCTTTGTGCTGTACCTGGATAGAGTATTTGCTTGCCAGAATTGTTAGTCAAAAAACTTTCCATTAGCTCTGTCTTCAATGTATCTTAAAAAAAAATGTTCATCTGCAGAAAATTCCCCCAGAGATGCACAGTTTGGTTTCTGCTGTAAATTCCAGGCGGTTACCCCTTGTCCAGTCAGGCTGCACAGCAGGAGACAACGAGCACATCCAAAGACCACCATGAAATCTGGCAATTTGAGCCAACATTTCACGTTTTTGGTTTCTCTTAAATAACCATCAGACAACTACTACCAGTGAGGCAGTTGTCCAAAATCTGATTGCTGAAGGCTCACAGCACTGGAAGTGCTGTCAGAAGCTGTGGATTTCTGTGGTGCTTCCAGACGTGGATGCAGGGCAGAGCATTAACAGGCAGCTGTAGGAAATGATCCTGCAGACAAGCCTGGAACTGTGAGTGTCGCTGCCTGCACTCAGCATGAAAATCTGCCTGCTTTGGGTCAACTTTTATATGATTCTTTTCTGTATAAGAATAATGCCTTTTCATCTCCCTTTCCCCATGTCACTCAAAGGGCAATGATTTTTCTAAGGAAGGTCACTGTTCTTTCCTCCATGCAGTGCCAGGAAAGGAGGGAGAAAAAAGTTTGGATTTCATTATATCAGTGGTAGGACACATCTCCTCAGAAACTCCTCCAACTGCAGACCAGTTTGGAAACCTGGGATCCTCAACGTGAATTCCCTATCATGTGGGCTCCAAAAGGACCAGTTCCAGAGTTCCAGACCTCTGGAGTTTGTATATTAATGATTGTGCTTTTACTGGGCTGGGAAATTTCAGCTTTAATAGGCCAAAAAAGAAATTTGCTGATCCAGTGTCTTGGTTTCCTTCTTGCCACACTGAGTTAAGCCAAGTTTGTTTTTCAAAAAACTGCTTCACACAGAACACGGTCCAAGGTTTTGGTCTGGGATGTGAGAAAGCCAGAATTGATCCCCTGAATGCACAGATTGTAAATGACTTGCCTCCTCGCTTCCCTACCGTTATCCCTCCAAGATTGTCTCTATAGGAAAATAGAGTTGCAACATTTTTTTTGAAGATGGAAACTTTATCCATTGTTGTTTTCCTTGAGACACCTCTTGTTTTGGCAAGCACAGGCTACCTGCAGGTTTTTAGCAATTCAGGGTGTAGCTGGAAGTTGCATTATATATGGGCTTGAGCTGAGTAATTGCTCTCTCAGAAATCTCTCGCAGATCAGGTCAGCCAGTGTCTGCTCTTGTTAGACTGTGCTATTCCTTAAAAAGCATTTTAAGACTACAGGCTTGTTCAATTGGCCAGGGTTAGGTCTCGTCTTGCCAACACTGGAACACAATGCAGAGCTCCTCTGAAGCCTGGCCGTGTTTCCAGGGCAGCCGTCTGTGAGATTGATCCTCACTTGTTCATTCACTGCTCTGCAGGGTGGGGATGGGCACACAGAGCTGTCACCACTGTTCCTGTCCATCACTGCCCATTTCCTGCCAACAGCTCAGTCTGCCTCTGGCTGCTGATAACTTTTCTGAATGTGCACACAAACCCACTACCTGCACATCCTTTTGTGCATCCAAGCACAGACAGAGCAGACAGATACTCGCTTTGGGATGGACTCCATTTTCTGCTGGTCAATATCTTTAAAAGGAAAATGTTTCTCAGTATTGGCAGTGCCAGGGTATCAGCAGCACCCATTACACAGCAGTGTTTTTAGCTAAAGCACTGATTATTCTCATGCCTTCTTCTCCAGCTGGGTGTCCACGGCTACGCCTTCCTGAACACCAACAACGGCTACATCCTGTCACACCCAGACCTCCGTCCTTTGGTACGTAGAGCTGTGCATCTGGGAACCTTTGCTGACTTGAACACAGAGACTTTCAGTGCTTCCTCTGATTTCCTCGTGGGTTTTGAGCTGTGAAGGCCACCGGCCTCCAACACACCGGGGCCAGCTGTCCTCGTTGCTGAGACGCCCAGGCACGCAGTGATTTTACATTTCGGATGTGCTGGTCAGCACAAATCCACCTGCTCACAGCTACAAGCATGAGTGTGGCCACCACAAGAGAAAGCTGCTGTGAAAAGGCAGCTTTTCAAAAAGGCAGCTTTTCAAAAAGGGAGCTTTTTACCTTTCAAAGAGGGAGAGCACAGGCACCGGGAGTCACTGCAGTGTGCCAAGAGAAGGGACATGCTGGATTTCCAGGGCAGGGCAAGGCACAAGGGTGTTGAGAGTTTCAGGCTCTCAGTGGCTGATCTGTTTCCCAAGGGAAAGTCTTTTGGGAAATTTTTGTCTCTCAAGGACTGTTGTGTAAATAAGATTTTAGTTCTCAAAACTATGTTCTGAGAGTGTTTTTCCTCTTGTCCCACCAATGGGATGAGAGAGGTGTTGTTCTTTGTCCCAATTGGGTTAACCTGTATGGGAACACCTTTTAAAAAAGGTTGAAAACCCCAAAATAAAGGCTTTGCCTCCTGAGAAATAAAATTTCAGCTGCTGTGATATGAACCCTCGTTTCCTACTTCATGTCCTCTAGCACAGGTGTTGTACTGCTCTGTTCAGGAGAAGGAAGGCCTTTCCCTGTAAGTTTAGCTGTGTTCCTGTCTGTCCCTTGCTCCTGGGGCAGCCTGTCCCTCTGCAACTCCCCTAGCCCCTCACTGCCAGCATAAAGAAATACATGACATGGGACCAAGAAGGCACTCGCACAAACTCTGCCTTCCTAGTCAGAGAAGAAATGAGACACCCCTTGTTTTCAAATTGCACACCAATTCTTAAAGGGTTAGTTCAGGAAGTGATCTAGCCTCTTACTTGAATATTTTTCTTTCTTTTTCTTCTTTCTTTTTCTTTTTTTTTTTTTAATGCCAGTATAAAGAAGGGAAGAAGCTGAAGCCGAAGCCGAACTACAACAGCGTAGATCTCTCAGAAGTGGAGTGGGAAGACCAAGATGAAATAGTGAGTGTCAGAAAGTGGGTTTAGCCACTCTCATAGCTTTGTGTGCCTGTGTGGAAGGTGTGGGGGGCACTCCTGTTGTTTTTGTGTGCCTGGCTGGCTCTGACTAAGAGAGGTGGGTGGTTTACAAGAGGACAAAGCATGAAGCTCCTCTACCAAGTGCTTGTCTTCCTTCCCAGTGTGAGTTCTCCTTCTCACGGAGCAAAGAAGGAGAGGCGCTGGGAGGAGGCACTTTGGAGGATGCTTCAGGGAGGACACTCCAGTCTGTGTGTACAAGGCCCTACTGCTGCCTTAACACAAAGCCAGAGGAGTTCAGGAGTGTGGCAGTGTCCTGCCATGTCACCCACACGTGCACTAGGTGAGATGCAGCTGAAGCCAGCCAGCTAATGATATCAAGAACAAGACAGTACATTCATCAAGAGAGTAATGAACACAGAGGATAAAGGACTTAGACACTTGGGGAGAAAAAAATCCAGAAACCACTTTATTGAACAGGTGTGGAGGCACTGAAAGCAATAACTGACCAAAGGGAAAAGATTAAAAAAAAATCAAGCCCTTTTTTACTGTCTTTTGAGCAGAATTATTAACAAGTGATAAAGAAGAAACAGTGTACACCTGCTGCTTTGCACATCCAGGACCCCAGATAAAATGAGAATATAGAGAGGTTCCTCTGTGGCTGGTTTTATTTTACTCAGAAGTAGGAGGAAATAGATACTTAAATTACTAAGATAAGAACTGAATTTGGAGTAAGATAGAATTAGCTGTGAGACACATGCTTCTGGATTACAGGGGAGACTGCTGAGATAAAGGGATCTGATGCTATAGATATCCACTTAAACAGGTAGGACAAACAGAGCAGCGAGAGGATCAAAGTAGCCACCACCACTAGTGTAGGCCAAGTAGAAAGGCAACATCAAAGGAATTTGGGAGGTGGAAGAGTGGCAAATTGAGAAAAGGAACACAGCAGAACTATGTAACGTGAAAAGCAAGACAAAAATAAGATGTTTTACATGAAGTGGGAGCACCAAGACACAAGTTGCCAGTGGCTTTATGTAGGTTCACTCATCTTTTATAGGACTTTGCTCCCATTGTAGTTTTCTCTCTCACTGGAGCCACTTTTAGAGCTAATCCTCTTTGCCTAGTTTGCTATTAAAAAAAAAAAATCGGGAAATGAAAGAAATTTGCTTTTCTCTCATATTTATTTGGCTAGTGGGTTCCTGTCTGACCAACTGACACGGATACCTAACACAAATACAATACCAAGTGTAAGGTTTCTGTCCACAAGCAATCGGAGTAAAACTATCCAGGGGACAAAAAAAAATAAAAATCATGAAACCAGCATGAGAAACAAAAGCCACTTTGTGTTCCTGTACTGCATCTTCCAGAAGGAAGAAAGGTCACAGGCACAGAGGGTGCAGAGACTTTTAGTGACGTGAGCGTATCTGCAGTGTGACTTCAGCAAGTCTAGAGGCTCTCGAGATACACCCACTGCAGCAGAAAGCTGCCAACATTTCAACACTCACATTTGTAGCTGTGGTATTAGATCAGTGACAGACTCAACATCAGTGGCAGTATAATCTCAGCAACACTGATAAGCAGCACATTCAGGCTGGAAAAAATATGCCCAAGTGCTAATGATGTGTAATACAGCCGGCTGCAAAAAGAGATCCAGGAAAGGGAAGTTGGCATTGTCTGAAAAACACCCAAGGGCTTGGGCTTGCTGTAAAGCACCACAGGGATATTCACAGTGTGGGGGAAAAAGGGGAAGGGACAAGGGTCTGGAGGGGGGGAAGGCAAGGAGTGGCTGAGGTCTGTTGGTCTATTCAGCCTGGAGGAGACCAAGGGGAGCCCTCAGTGCACTCACAGCTTCCCTGAGAGAGGAACAGGGGCAGGCACCGATCTCCTCTCTGTGCTGACAGTGACAGGAGCCGAGGGAATGGCCCGGAGCTGGGCCAGGGCAGGTTTGGCTTGGGGTATCAGGAAAAGGTTTTTCCCCCAGAGGGTGTTTTGGGAACAGCTCCCCAGGGCAGCGGGCACAGCACCAGAGCTCAAGAAGTGTTTGGACAATACTCACAGGCACACGGTGAGATTCCTGGGATGATGCTGTGCAGGGTCAGGAGCTGGACTTGGTCCTTGTTTCCAGTTGAGGATATTCTATGATTCTAAACCCAGAATCCATAGCAAATCCTGCAGGCTGTCAGACCAGAACAGAGAGTATGCTGAGGCTCTGGAAGAAGGTCAAACGCTCTTAGCCAAAAAAGGAGTAATAGTACCAGTCAGTGTTTTCATTTCCAAGATGTGGGCCTTGGGAAACATGAGCTTCATATTCTAGGTCTGTAAATAACCCACATCAAACAGCCATAATAAACAAAAGCGTGGCCTTGTAAAGCCAATGCACTTGAGACTGGCTAGCACCTGAATGGAGGCCTGTCTCTGGAAGTAAGGAAACAATTTGTGAATGAGTAAGTTACTTCCCACTTATTTTTTTCTATACAGCCTGAAGCAATAGACTTGATATGCTCTGGCAGGCTGGACCTGCAGTCAAAGCCTCTGTACTTGTGGAAAAATTTCCTGGATCTTTCTCGCAAGAGGCTGGGAGTCACTGTGAAAATTACCTTTTACCTTTGGAACCTGTGTTGAATGAAGTGGTCTCACTGCCTACCCGGCTCTCGTACAGTCTCGCTTTGCTGTGCTAAACAGCTGCTTTGCTGCACCTCAGAAGTGGTGCTGAACACAGCCTATAATTTATAAATCAGTTTTAGAAACGTCAAAGAGCTTTGGATTCAGTCTGAGGGAGTTAGTGGGTTTCTCAGTTTTCTCCTCTTCCAGGCTCTCAAAGCACTGTGCTAATGAATTTCTGGCTGCCAAACAGTGAAGTCTGTAACTGGGACTGGCAATTTCATAGATTCCAGATCCTTTCTTTTTGCTAAAAGATATATCAGCAAGCTTTCAAGATAAACTATTACTATTGTGTACCACTTATCATCTTGACTGTCCAAGGATTCTGATCACTGCAAACAGGATTTCTGTCTAAACAAAGCAACACAGAACCAGGGAGGAGGGGGAACCAACAGTGATTCTTTCTGCCAGCCCCTGTGTGTTAATGACAAGTGGCTCTGTTAATTCCTGCCCTGCTTGGAGACACTAACACCAAATTTGTTCACCTCTGCAGCTGAGAAGTGCTATGATCAATGGGGAAACAGGCTACCTCTCCATGGATGTGAAGGTCCCCGTGGACAAAGGGGTAAGAAATTATCCTTCTGTTCAGGTCACACCAGGGGAGTGGATGGGAAGTAGACACTGAAAAGCCACAAAGGATGTGGTTTTTAATGTTCAGCATTCCTGAGAGTGAGGATTTTATTGTTTCACCACATATATAATGCATGTGCTAAAGGTGTACGAGAGAGCATCGTTAGCACTGCTCTATACCTACCAAGATTCTGCTCTCAGAAAGGTACTGGAAATGTCTCTCAGCTCCCTGCTCTGTCCAGGCAAAGCCAAAAAGCATGCTGTTCATTGTTCATAGGGCTGTGAAATGAATCAGAGTTCTTCCAGAGTTAGAATAGGGCAAGACTATGCTGAACTCACTTAAACAGAAGGAGATTTGGAGATTATTTTGCCACCCTCTTTCCCTACCCAAAACCACTCATGAAAACTTTGTCCCTCACTTCGTCAGAATGCGATTCCCTTTATCCAGGTCCAGGATTAAATTTCTATGCAAATATTAGCAGACATTTTATGGAAAGTCCTGGTGAAATGGAGACTTTTGAACACTCCCTACCAGCTCTAGGGCAGAGTTATACATCTTCCTTTGGAATCAGTACAAAATTATCTCGTACATTTATGTTCACTGGTACTTTTTCATTCACGTTTATTTAACTCTCTCGAAGATTTTGGCTTTCATCATTTCCTGTTAGGAAGTATTCCAGAGTCCTGCAAGTTACACTGCCCAGAAGTCTTCTATATTTCAGGAAAATTTTCCATCCTTTATAGAGAGCTTTTTTCAGTGCTCCCATGCTAAGCCACAGTCAGCACCAATTCCAACAAACCAAATGCGCACAGGCACTGCTGAAATGGGGCCATTTCCTAATGAAGACACCCCTCTGCTTCCTCTGAATGGTTGCCCTGCTAGATCTTGTCACTACATTTTTTTTCTCTCTGTTCTTGGTGTTTGCAATTCTCCTGGACCTGTTGATGCCTTTGCTTTTCTTCTCCTGGGCATTGCTGACACCTGCATTTGAAATATTTGCACACTTTTCAGCTATCATGGTAGTTCCTGTTGACTCTTCTGTCGTTTCTGGTGCCCAAGTACCAGGGCTTCACTGAATTATGTGACTGTTTCCCTGTTGCTCTCTACAGAGCAGCTATTCTCTGCAGTAGGATATTTCTGAACAGGGAGCCCCCAGTCTCCTTTCTTCTGCCCCTTCCATTTTTTTTCTCCCTCCCACAGCTGCGCTGGAACTGCCGCCCTCACTTCTGTGTTTCTTAGCTATTTTTTCCAGTTGCCATTTTTCCACCAGAAACCACTTCTCCTTTTCATCCAGCCTTTCTAATTTTAAGGGCTGCTGAGACACTTTTTTCAGTATGCAGAGAAATGTTCTATTTTGTCTTGCAGATAGATCCCTGTACAGGAGGGCTGCTAAAGCAGAGTCTGTTCCTCCCATTAGATTTTCTTCCCTTGATGGCCTGTTGTTTACTGTTTCTTTTTGTCTACAGTTCTGCAGCTGGTTCTCCCTCCATATCTTATTTATGCTCACTTTAACTGATTATTTGGAATAAAAGTTCATGAGAAGCTGTTTCAAGTACCTTATATAAACCCATATATATTGCATGTCTTTTATTTCCTTCATCCATTACCTTAATTATTCTATCAGAAAAGTAATCAAGGTTTTAGAGCAAAAGCTATTCTTTGTAGGTCTAGATTGCTTCTTTTGCTAGCTAAACCCCTTTGTGCACCCTCAATAAAACTTCTTCTGAGTCATCCAATGGTATCTTTTAGTTCAATATTTTAGAGACAGCCTTCTGCTCCCCTACCCAGAGGAAAAGGAAGATAACAAAAAAGTAGCCTTGGTAAAGAGATATTATTTGTTTCATTCTGCAGCTCTGGAAGCCTTATGAAGAACAATAGGGGACTGAGGCTGAGTCTGTGTCAGTTTTACTATTATCAGAATACACATGGGGTGGAAACCAGAAATGAAGCTTAGTAATTCCCACTTGTACTCTGCTAGCTGATGAAGCAGAGCAGCATTGAAACAAAGAAAGTGCTGACAGAGCCTTGAAACAAAGAGGATGAGGCGGCCAGACTGTGGAGAGAAGACGTGAGTGAAGGGGATAGAAATTATTCTGTCAGCCACGTAAATGTTGATACCCCATTGATATCAGGAAGGTATCAAGAACAGAGATAGAGAGGAAAAAATAAGGAACAAATACAGGAGGCAGTTGTTAGAGAGTTCTAGGGGCAGAAGTTCCTTTGCTTGCAGCTTGAGTACAGAAGGGCTGTGACTGTGAAAGCAAAAGAGAGAGGACACGGCTAGGAGTTGTGGCAAACCTCTGGTAATGGCAGTAGCCAGGCCTGGATGCCTAGCACAGCTTCCAGTCTGGCAATCCACTGTTCCCAGACTGCAGGGGATGGCAGTCAGCCCCCTGTCACTGTGCCAACACGCCCATGTTCTCCTCCCTTGATCCCCGCTGTGTGGCAAAGTCCTGCCTGAGCATCCTCAGCCCCACTTGGCTCAAGGGCGCCTCTGCTCCTCTTCCATTCCATGGCAGTGCCTCCAGCTGTCTTGGGGCTGGCTGAGCACTCACCAGAAGAGGGGCAGGTCAGGGGAAAAAAGAAGGAGCAAAACAAACTCTGCTAAAGGAAAAGGTCTCAGAGTAGTTGCCAGGTCCTTCCTGTGCCTCCCCGCCTCCATCATTGGATCAGACAGGCAAGAAAAGGAAGGGTTAATACCTTTTATACCACCCACAGCCACCAAACCACAACCAAGTGATATTCTTCGGGGGTGTCACAGCCCTCTGGAAGATCCTGCACACTAAGAGAAATAACTTCATGGGAAGGGCTATTTAAAAATTGGGATGGACCGCCCAGGGAGGTGGTGGAGTCACCATCCCTGGAGGTGTTCAGAAGTGACTGGATGTGGCACTCAGTGCTATGGTCTGCTTGACAAGGTGGTGATAGGTCAAAGGATGGGCTCGGTGATCTCAGAGGTCTTTTCCAGCCCCAATGATCCTGTGATTCTGTGTGGTCCTGGCCCAGCAGAAGACGCTGTTGTTCAGCAGTAGGGTTGCCACGCATGGAGAGAGAGGAGGAAAGGGGTTAAGCCACCTGCCAGCACCTCAGCTAACAACATCCTGAATGCCCATCACACCTAATGATATCCCCATCCCTGTCAGCACACTGAGCACAAACCTGGTGCACACTGTGGAGCTGGAGCCTCTGCGCCTCGCTCCACTTCCAGGGCCGCTCAGCTCGAGCAGGTTAGAGCAGGCTTTCCCTGGGGAACACTGAGTTTTCTGAGTTTGCTCCCCTGTCTCCCACACACATCCTCTCACCTCATTCTCAGACTGGCTCTAGGATTTTAAACATATTAGGGTTCATATACTGGCATAAGGCTTGGATAGAAACTTTCCAGAAACTTTTCTCCTTTGGAAAAGCGTTCCACTGAAATCAACACTTTCCTACAGGAAAAGGCCAGTCTGGCAAACAGATGAAGTTCTGAAGCAGCTTTCAATAATCTGAAATGTCTTCAGTTGAAATGTCAGTCTGAAAAAAAATATTTGCGTGCGAATCAAAATGGCTTGGATTTGAAAAGGCACTTTTCTCCCAAATTGAAAATGTAAATTTTTTTTAACTGATTTTTTTAACAAAATTGGAATATGCTAACGTTTTGTCCCACTTTGGCGTGAAAGTAAATGTCAGGAATATCAGCATTTCCCACAGGAGTGGGGAGACTTGGCCCTGGCTGCCCACCCACGCAGAGGATAGGTTTGTAATTCTGCCTCTCCTTCAACTCCACCCCTCCTTCCTATCTGCCCTGAGCCCCCCTCCTGCTGGAGATGATGATGATGATGATGTACAGAGCTGTCAGGGAAGAGCAGAAGAGCAGCAGGGCCCCAGCACGTGTGCTTGGAGGCAAGAGGGAGGGCAGCTTCCCCCCAGCCCTTCCTGCAGCCGGTGCAGCCCTGGAACAAAGAAGGGTTTATCTGAAGCCCTTGTTGGAAAGATAGAGTGGCTGCCTGCATCCTGAAAGTCTGGAGGTGCTGGATATGCTGAATACTGACACTCATGCCAGCCTCCAGGCAGCCCTAGCAGGGTGTGAGGGGTTGGTTTGCTCAGCCTTGGGGACATCATCCCAGGTCCCCATCATTGCTCTCTCTGCCTCATGGTCTCTCTTATTCATTCTCTTCTTTCAGAAACGGGTTCTCTTCCTCACCAATGATTATTTCTTCACTGACATCAGTGGCACACCCTTCAGGTGAGCAAGGACTCGTGGCACCAATACAGTGTATCAGAAGTCTGATCAGGGACAGCAGATCAATCCCTTCTCTTCATAAATCTTGCTAAAGCCATGAGTAGAGCAGTAGGAATAACTGACTTCTTTGTTCCTATCGACATTAAAATATTATTTGGGGTAAATTCAAAAGGAATACTATGATTTACCTGAAATTCAGAGTCTGAAAGCTATACCTTAGGTAAAGCACATTGTTTCATTTCAGAGAAATGAGGCAGCTTAAATTTTCATTTCCACTGAATACAGTATACAGTTCTGGTGTATGGCTTTTAAAAAACCCCAACATTGTTGTGCACTGAAAATTATAAAACAACAAATGACAAATGAAGCAAATTGTGTGGGGGAAGAGGGGAGCGAGGGGTGTTGGTTTTATTCCCCCAGCTGAAATGGTTTGAAACTGGCAGAGATTTGAGAGATGTTATCATTGACCTGAACCTACAATATTGGCCAAAAAAACTGTCCCCAGCAATGTCTCATAGCTCTACAGACAGGTTGTTTAGCTCCCTGTGCTGAAGTCAGATCTCACTTAATCCTCTTCTGATTATGTTCTTTTCTTTAATAGCTGTGGAGGGAGTTAATGTCTTTAAGGGCTGTAAGTGCAGGGAATGACCCCTTTCCTTGCTGACAAGCCCTCTATTTTCCTTCTTGCCTGCAGCCTGGGTGTTGTGCTGTCCAGGGGGCACGGGGAGTACATTCTGCTGGGGAACACTTCAGTGGAAGAAGGTGGGTTCCTCTGGAAGGGACAAGGGAGCTATTCTGAATGTCACCACTTCTCCTTCAGAGCCTGCATGTGTCTGTCTGCTTCCTCACTGAATACCCCATGTGCTCTCTGCTTTCAGGTTTGCACGACCTGCTCCAGCCAGACCTGTCTTTAGCAAATGAATGGTAAGTGGAGGAAATCCTGTCAGTGACACAGGACTTTGTCATGGTATTTGGGCAAAGTTCCCAGCAATCTGGTTTGAGTTCAGCACCCTCTGTGGCCCAGGGAAAAAGCAATGCTGTTCAGGGGCTGTACCTGCAAAGACCTGATTGTCTCCAGGCAATTGAGCTTCACCTCCTCCCTTGGGAGATCCCACCAAGACCTGGCACATTCCTCTCCTAAGAAACAGCTGAGATGTATCCTCAGTCATCTGTGCTCAGACTTACTTTGTTCCTCCTCGTGTTGCTCAGAATTGTCTTACAAAACCTACACTATGTCAGACCTGTTAGGGAATTTTGTTGCAAGCTCGGTGAGAGATTGAAGTGCTTTTTTAAATCCTAGTTTATTTTTGGTTGGCATCCATCTGAACTGAGCCTAGACCTAACTTCTAGTGAACACGGAGGTGATTTATGACCCCTGTTTCAATAGCAAGCAGAACTTATGGTTTTGCTTGGTTTGGATCTGAAACAGGGTGAAGCACGGCACTTTCCATTTATTGCTGTGAGGTTTGGGGTTTTCATGAACCCAACATTCAGTCCCACTCAGTCACATGAACCCAGGCTGTACCAAAGCCAAAATAACTATATTCAAGCAGCCCTGCACCCCTTCTCACCTCTCATTACACTGTCAAGTTTCACAAGCAGCACATTTGAGACACAAACAGCGACTTCTCCTTCTACTCCTGACTTCAGGTGTCAGCTTACCACACTTTACATATTCATTTCTCTTAGACTTTTCTCATAAATCACTCCTTTCAGCCCCTTTATGAGTTTTAATTCTCTCTTATAACCCCTTCCTCTCCCTTGTCCTGACAATGGAGCGGTCAAAACTGGGAGCAGGATTACAAGGCTGGTTTCCTTTATAGCACAGAGCATTTCTAATACATTCGTCCACTTCTCCCCAAACTGTGTCCTGAGGCTCCTGCAGATGTGTCCCCGTGGGACAGCTTTTGTTGTCGCCATACCACACTGCAAGACCACTCCTCACCTCACATTTTGTTCCTCTGTCTCTTATTTTTTCTCCTCTTGGTCTGGTCTCACATTACCCATGACCCTCTGCTTTTCAGGTCTCTCCATCACACTGTTATTGCCTGTACAGGCACACAAACACATCTTGCACAGCATCACCCAGGAAACCGCTGGCAGATTTGGAACAGCTCTGTTGCATTGGGAGCTTATGCTGGAGAGCACAGCAAACCCTCCTGAGCACAGCAGTCAGGTTAATTGGTGTTTGGGTTTGACTTTCAGCCACACTGTTCAATATAGAGTGGGCACAACACGCAGCAATGGTAAAGACTTTGCAGAGCAGGGTTTCTTGCTGGCTTTCTTTTTGCAGTTATTATCATGCAGGAGCATTTGTTTGACTGTGGTTTCTCTTTGCCTTTTTGGATTTCTTCTCCCCTTCCCACCAGGATTTACTGCATCACCGACATCGATCCTGACCACCGCAAGCTCAGCCAGCTGGAGGCTGTGATCCGTTTCCTCACTGGAGAGGAGCCTGACCTGGAATGTGAGTCCCAGGCACTGCAAGTGCCCCGCTGGGGTTTTCCTGTACCCATCACAAGGGAGAGGGGACTGTGACAAACTGATTGGTGTCAGACTGAGCCCCTGTGGCACTTGCTGACACAGGCAGGACTGAACTCAAGCCCAGATTAATTCACAAGTGGAGACTGAACTCAAGCCCCAGGTTAATTCACAAGTGGAGACTGAACTCAAGCCCCAGGTTAATTCACAAGTAGAAATGAGCTGAGGATCCACCTCCTTGTCTCTGTCAGAAGATTTTTTTCCATTTCAAAGCTGACATATAATTCAACTTTTTTGGAGGTCTCAGCATAGGAAATACTGGAAAGTGGAAGGCTTCAATAAAAAAGAAAAAAGAGCTTGGCAAGGGCTGCACACCAGATTTAAGACAAACTGACTGGCCTAGAGGGGGCAAAGGCAGGAGAAGCCGGGAAAAGTGCTGAGACAACTCTGTTTCCCTGGGACACCAGGCATCATCCTCCAAGGGCTCACAGTGCCCTCTGGAGAGATTGGTTCTTTCAGAACAAGGATTATTAATTTTGTTTTCCAAACACAGCAGGTAACTGATCCAGAAGAAAAAAATGATTACAGGATTATTATCTTTCCTGCTCCCCCTGCTGCTCATCCCTTGCACCAGGTCCCATTTTCCTGCAGCTGATACAGCACCACTGGAGAGTGGTCTCTGTCAGGGGGCAGAGATGAGCAGCTGTGCATGGGAATTCTTTACAGTAGTTTGGTTTTAGGATGTCCTTCAGCCCCCTTAGTTGAGCCAAGTACAAGCTTTTGCATGTAATGCTGCACCTGAGAGGCACAAACCTTAGGTGCAAGAATGGGAATCTTGTAAAAATCCAGTAATCCTTCCTCTCTTGCACAATGTGAGCAGACCCCTCCCGGCTGTCCTTGAAGTAGGCTGGAAAGAGATGTATGAGTTGAAGAGGCCAGGGAGGAGGAAAGTTTCAGGAGAGCTGACTTGGAGAAATATGCAGGCTTGGAAGTGCTGTGGAGGAAAAACAAATATGATTTGAACACGTGAATCCTAGACATGGGGTCCTGAAGAGGGAAAAATCTCATGGTGGGCTCTGATTTTGAGGCTTGAATAACAGCAGCTATGGAGAGAAGGATCCTGAGATCTGTGACAAAGAAATTTGGGAGAACTTGAGTTAAAACATTAAGGGACACCTGGAACATCAACCCAGAAAGTTTCAGCACAAGAAACACTGAAAGGGTGGGGTGGCTCCATCTAGAACAGCACTGAAAGGGACATTTCTGCAACATGTTCTCAGAGATTAGTGCAAGGAGGGCAATACAGAAACAAAGCAGGTCACAGAAATGGGGTTCTGGGGCATGTCGTTTAGCACATGATCATACCTTGAACTTCCCTAATCACTTCTTAGCTCCAGTCCAAAGTGGATTAGACTGGTAGCCTGGACTGGCTTGAGCATCTGGTGAAAACCAGGACAGGAAAATGTTTTGTGGCTCACAGGAAGGAAGGAGGGCTAACAGAGAAGCCAGTGAGCAAAGGGACAGAGGAGAGGCCATAAGAAAGTCTCTAGTGGTTTTGAAGGAAGCTACTTGAGTGGAAGGTGTTGGCTGGAATCCTCTCTACAGGATACCCAGAAGAAAGGTCTAGGCAGAGATTTGAAGCAAAAGCTGTGGACAGCCTGTTCAATAAAATAATTAAGTGACAGTCTAATGAATAACTTCATTTGAAAGCCTCTCACTTGCCCATACTTGTGTGGGCACCACCCTTCCACAGAGTTTGCAGGGGAACTGGTCTGATGATTTTGGACATTAGGAAGAAATTCTTCACAGCAAAGGGTGATTAGTACTCAGAACAGCTGCCCAGGGAGCTGGTGGAGTCACTGTCCCTGGAGGTGTGTAAGGAAAGACTGGAGGAGGCACTGAGTGCCGTGGTGTTGGGTCATAGGTTGGACTTGGAGATCTCAGAAGTCTTCCCCAAGCTCACTGATTGTGTAATTTTGTGATCCTGGCTTTAACATCTACTCTTGTGTTTTCCACCACCCAGGTGTTAGGACCTCTTCTCTGCCCTGTAATGGGAGGCCTCTTTTTTGTGCCACATTGATCCCCTGTCCTGGATAGGCAGATGCTCCTTACCAAGAGACTCTCTAAAAGAAAAGATGTTTTCTAGGGAAAAACACATCTTTCTCTCCTGATTTTTGTTTATCTTTTTTTTCTCTGTAGGTGATGAGGAGTTGGTCCAGGAAGTGCTGTTCGATGCAGTGGTCACTGCCCCCATGGAGGCCTACTGGACAACATTAGCCCTCAACATGTCCTTGTAAGTGTAGGAGATATAAATGTGGATAGAGCACCACTGAAGATGCATCTCCAGATGCTATGGGCTTATGCAGTGCCTGAAACAGTCACAAACTTCTGCACAGCATACAAGAAACTGTAGCAATAGCTCAAAACACAGATATAAATAGCATCATTGCTTTAGAAATAGATTGAAAAGTGTCTCTCAGGAGTGAACTCCAGTAAGCTGGGCCTCCTCGGGAGAGTCTTTAGTTTGGTGAGGGTTTTTCTGGTGGAGAAAAGGGAGTTTGGTCTTGTCTCTCTTGGTGGTGCCTCCAGATTGAACCTCAGGAAGACAGCGGACAGGCTGGCTTCAGTAAACAACTTTGTATTTTGTTATTTCCAGCGAGGCACCTGTTGCTGGTGGTGTCTTGTATCACATCCCACAGATCTTCTTTCAGCAGACAACGTGTCACTTACAGATACACATGGCCACTGGACTCCTGTCCCCGTTTCAGCTCCCTGTATCCCTATGCTAACAGACACTGAGACAGTGACAATCCTGCTAGGACCCCCAATGATCAGCACAGCTTTAAATAGCTACACCAACTCCTTGGTCACATTCTGCTACCCTGGCCATCCTCTGCATCTCTGATCCAGCCATTCTCCTTCTGCAGTTCCTCTCCTGCACTTCAGCCTTGTGAGAGTAGCCTGGAGCAGGGCTAGCAGGGGCAGAGGAGATTATGGCTTACTTAAAAGAGACTGAAATAAGCAGACTTCAAAGGTTTAAGTCTGAGCACGAGTCTTAAACCTGCCAGTTGTCAGCCAGTAACAACCTGTTGCCATTAGCAGGGAGAAGCTGCAATCACTCCTGGTGTAAATGGGTTCTATTGCAAATGAACCTGGGACCAGGTCTCCAGATGTGTCTTCAAGTTTGAAAGGCTCTCAGCCTGGGGCAGGGATCGTGGCTGTTCTTGTGAGAACTGTTTGCTTCTGCTTGTGTGTTTCTGTTGCACAGGGACACCGAGGCAGGCATTGAGATTGCGTTTCTGGGCACTCGGGCTGGACTCATGAGGAGTGCCCTGTATGTGGGCTCTGAGAAGATTTCCAACAAGTAAGTCCTTAAACTGCATCAAGGCATTTTTGTCAGTGTCTCTGAAGGGGGAGCATGAAATCACCACCAGCCTTAGAAATGCCTCTGGGGAGACAGAATGGAAAGAAGCAACACCTTGATGGCATTAATGCTGATTCACAGAATAAGGGTAGGAGGCCTTTTTCTTCTTGTCCTTCCTCTTTTGAGTTTTTCTTAAAATACAGTCCCAAAGTGCATTCATTTGAATGAAACCCTTCAACCATTCCCTGACTTCAGTCAGCTGACACAGAAAATGCCCACAGTCCCTACATATCCCCAGGACCATTTTGCAGCGCAAAGCCTCTGCACTCCAGTGCCCCAGCAACATTCCAGCTTGGCTGTGTTTGATCTTTCTGTCTCAATTCCTCTTCCAGATTTATGCTGTTCTGCCTCTCACCCTGCCCACATGGCAGCAGCACCCCAGTGCCTTGCAGTGAGGCGTTAAGCGATGTGACTGACATCTGTCACATCCCATCCACTCTCTTGTCCTCTCCCTCAAGGCAGAAGTGTGTGTGCACTGAAGGGCTTTGACGTGGAAAGGGTAGTTTGCATTCTGTTGCATTTTGGATACGCAGGCTGCTGCATGCTGGTGTAGGAAAGGACAGGTCACAGAGGCACACCAGCAGATGGAACAGAAAGGGACCATGTGGGTGGTGGTCATTAGCTTCTTGGCAGCTGTTTCACTGTCCCCAAGTTCCCCAAACACGAATCCTACACTCAAGCTCTGCTGTGCCTGAAAGGTGGCACTCTTCATGTGTTTGAGGCAGGCTGAACAATTCAGAGTAGTCAGTTTCTGGCAGCAAGGGAGAAATGCTGTGTGCTGCAGGAGGCTAATGTGACAATTCCTGATTCCCCACTGCTCATTGGGAACAGCGTTCAATGCTTTAAACAATCACAGTCACCACTCTGCAGTAACAGACCCCCACATATCCCACAGGAGATATTCTGCAATCCCCTGAAATGAGGAACTATCATTAGGTCAAAACATACAGCAAAACAAGAGCCAGAAAACAAAGGGATTTGCCAGGCAAGCTGTATGAACCTCCAGGGAAGCAAATTACCTGATTTTCGTGAGGTCTGTCCTGAGCACCCACTGCCTGTCATGCCATGTTCCCAGGACACATCTTCATGCCTTCAGAAGCACCTCTTTGCTCAAGCACTTCAGTTCCTGCCTCTCTAGGAATCACAGAATTTGTTAAGGGATTGGAATGGACCTTAAATATCATCTATTCCCGACCCACTCTGCCATGGGGAGGGACACCTCCCACTAGACTAAGTTGCTTATCCAACCTGGCCTTGAACACTGCCAGGGCTGGGGCATCCGCAACCTCCCTCAGCAACCCATTCCAGCTTCTCGCCATCCTCACAGTAAAAGATTTCTTCCCAGTATCTTACCTAAATTTCCCCTCTTTCAATCTGTACCCAGATTTCGTTTGGGACAAGCCGCTTGTTTTCGTAGGAGCCTTCCTAATCCCCTTTCCTCACCTGCTCCCCATCCCCTGCAGTAACTAAATGGCCACAAGCCAGCCTGCTGCCCCCGCTGCTCGCGGGGTGTCATTCCCGGTGCCCCTCAGTGCTCTCCCGGTGTCCCCTCCGAGCTCCCCGGTGTCCCCTCCGTGCAGCCCCGGTGCCCCTCAGTGCTCTCCCGGTGTCCCCTCAGTGCTGCCCCGGTGTCCCCTCAGTGCAGCCCCGGTGTCCCCTCAGTGCTGCCCCGGTGTCCCCTCAGTGCTCTCCCGGTGTCCCCTCAGTGCTGCCGCGGTGTCCCCTCAGCGCTCCCCGGTGTCCCCTCAGTGCTCTCCCGGTGTCCCCTCAGTGCAGCCCCGGTGTCCCCTCAGTGCTGCCCCGGTGTCCCCTCAGTGCTGCCCCGGTGCCCCTCAGTGCTCTCCCGGTGTCCCCTCCGTGCTGCCCCGGTGTCCCCTCAGTGCAGCCCCGGTGTCCCCTCAGTGCAGCCCCGGTGTCCCCTCAGTGCAGCCCCGGTGTCCCCTCAGTGCAGCCCCGGTGTCCCCTCAGTGCTCTCCCGGTGTCCCCTCAGTGCAGCCCCGGTGTCCCCTCAGTGCAGCCCCGGTGTCCCCTCAGTGCTGCCCCGGTTCCCTCCCGGCCCTCAGAGCCCGCAGCCCGCCCGGGGCCGCCGCCGCGGGCCTGGCCCGGGCCAACAGCGGCACCTGGCGGCGGGCGCGGGAGGCGCGGGGGCGCGGCCGCCCCTGAGGAGCGAGCGAGGGCCCGGCCCTGCCCCGGGGGGACAGCGGGGGACAGCGGCCGCACCGCCTGCCCTCGGCCCTGGAAAACCCTGGGTGATAGGTGCGGGCGCAGGTGTCCCGCTGCCCGTGGGCTGCCGCTCCTCCGCGCCCTGATCGAGGTGTTTTCTCCCGGCAGGAAATTCCTGACACAGAAGGACAAGGAAAGCATCTTCACCATGGACCACTTCCCTCTGTGGTACCGCAGGGCGGCCGAGCATCCCCCCGGCAGCTTCATCTACAGCATTGTCTCGGAAGATGATTCAGGTAACCCCAGCCTGAACACAGAGCAGGCAGGGAGAAAGAGAAAAAAGGCTTTTCACGCTTTGCATCCCACACGGCGCCCATCCCGACCCCTTTATCCCGCCTAGTGGGAAGTGCTGACACCTGCCCTCTTGGCAAGGTTCCTTCGCAGCAGCGAGGGGCAGAGAGCTCATGGCCAGGATGCTGATGACAGCTGGAAGACGGAGCTGCGGGGAAGGCAGGCAGGAGCGAGTAACGCAGGGCTACAGAGGAGGAGAAGGATGGAAATGGAAGTGGAAATGCAGGGCTTGGGTAGATGGAAAGGTTTGGGGAGGCAGGAGCTGGAGGAATACAAGGTGGGGCTGTAATGCACACGGAACATGAGAAGGGAACAGGAAAGGTATGGCAGAGGGAATGAGACACATGGGTGCGGCCAGGCTCGGGAGGGAGCAACATCAGCCCTGCTGCACAGCAGTAACAGCTGGCACTGGTGAGGGACCAGCACACAGTCAGGAAGCCTAAGTTCAGAGGGTGTCATTTTTTCCATCACCACTTTCCATGGCAGGAAAGGATGGGTTTGTTATGGAAAAGGGTGGAGGGGAAGACTTTTCCATAGCATTGGTGGCCTGCATCCTTCTAATCCTAGTACTAGAACATGGCATCTCTTTCTCAGCAAAGTTCAAACGCCAGAGGAAAGCAAGGAGTGGCTTTTCAGTATCTCTTGCTTGGGTTGTTGTTTCCTGTGAGTATGCAGGGCCAGCCAGGACCCTCTCAAAGGCTGGAAGAGAGCAGAAGAGCCTAAAAACAAGCAAGCAAAACAAAATATTCGTGTGAGACTCCTCCACAGAAGGCAGAAATCTCCTCTGTGCTCCTCCCTGGCCCCTAGCTCTCCATCTCTGTCACAGAGCTCAGCACTGTAGCTGTTAAAGCTTTTTGTGGCACAGTGGTGGGAGTCTGGTGGGTGGGAAAGCAAGTAGCAAAGAGAAGAAAACCAGCCTGGGAGGAAAGAGATGAACCAGGATGTGAAGGGAAAGGAATGGAAGGAGAAAATACTCAAAACCTACAAAAGCCTCTCTCTCCCCAGCACCCTTACATCTCACTTAAAAGGCAAGTGTGGAGAGAGGGGGAGAGATGGCAAGAGGAACCTTTTACTCCCCTGCAAGCCATGGCTCTTTGGAATAGAGAGTGGGTTGGAAAACCAGGCAGTGACACCCTGTGGGACCTCCTAGGGCAGCCGTTCCCCAGGCCACAGCACTCACTGCTGCCTGAACACTGGGGCTGTGGCTTGCCCTGGCTTTCTTAGAAGTCACAGCTAGTTTTGGATAAAGACAGAGCACAAGTAGCTGGCACTGCTCTTTGTTTTACACAGCTGTGGGTCAGAAGCTTTGGTCAAGTCCAGGACCCCACTCACCTGGAAACCCTGCAGGCACCTTGTAAGAGGTAGCACTTGGCCCTGAAGACCTCGTACCCTAAACTGTAAGGGAGATTATTAGTCTTTAGGGATGAGCAGCTGGGCTCAGAGAGACTCTGATCCATGGGATCACACAATATGCCTGGAAAGGGTCAGGAAACAATACCCAGTGGTTCACTGCAAAGCAGAGTCCAGGCCCTTCCTTGACATCTGATGAAACAGAGCTGCCCCACATTTTAGCCAAAATAGGCCACCCAGTTTCTTATTAAATTCTATCAGATGCTGAAGTCTCCTTTTCATGTCTTCGAGTCCCCTGCTGTGAGAGGAGGTTTTTCATGGCAGATGGACTTCTAATCATCTAAGAAAGAAAACCCCCAAGAGCTCTCTGTTGGGGAGGAAACCAGCAGGAAATAACTGCAATTCATCAGAATCATTTATGCACAGCACCTCCTTCCAGTGTCCAGAAGTCTCAGAAATAAAAGGACAGCAGGGAAGCCTCTGCATGTCAAGTACTACTGTTCTTGCAACCCAGATTTTTCATGTGTTGGGTGGGGTTTTTTTTCCTAGAGATCCTAAGTGTATTTTGCCTCTTTATCCCATCCTCGAACAAGACATTTGAGTTTCACCATAAAGGCAGGATCATGCTCGAGGTGTGTGAGCTGAGTATTTGTTTCACAAGGCTTTTATTGCTTTTGACACACTTGAGCAGGTTAATCTGCCTTTGATCAAAAACCAAAACCAAAATAGTGAGAGCCTGCAGGCTAAACTGTGGTAGGCACTGAGCTGTGCTCTGGACACACATAGAATGATGAAGGCAGACATGGAGAGCAGTAACAAACGCTGGAGGTGTGGGGAAGGAAAGAATCCCTGACCCATCTGTCTAAGCAAGAGATTTCCATAGAGAATGCAAGGAGGGAACCAGGTGCACACTTCATAGATCAGACTGCCCTTCTGTCCAGTCCTGGCACTTCCCAAAGAGGTGCCCCAGCTGAAGATAATCTAATCACTTAAAAAAAAAATACATCTGCTGCATGGGCAAGGCTGAAACAACTGCACTGACAAAGAGCTGCGGTTCAGTTGCATGAGCCTACCCAGCCATGTGATTTTAAGTGCCCTGTGGGAGCTCAGAGATCTGCACAGGGCTGGCAGATGTGCCACAGGACCTACAGGACCTACAGGACCTTACAGCAGCAGCTCAAGGATAATTGGGAGACCCTGGGAGTTTAGGCAGCAAAGTCCCAGAAGAGTTTGTTTGTGAGATGGAGTGCACTCTGGGAGCAGCTGGAACTGCTGTGCCTGCAGTTTGTAACGCTGGCCTGGCTTGAGAGTCAAACATAAGCCTGGCCTTTGCTGTGCAGGTGTTGTCAGAATTACCTGTCCTGCTTCGCCTCTATCCACAGAGTTTAGATGGTGCACTGAGCAGAACTCTCTGGCTGAAGAGAAGCTCTACATGCCCAAAATCGAGGAGGAAAATCCTTTACATTTTATCACAGGATCATGGAACGTTTTGGGCTGAAAGGTGTTGGAGTCTGAGGCACAGAGTGTGTGCCCTTGTCTCTGATACCTAGCTCTGACATCCAACACTGAATTTCATATAACACCATGGAAACAACTGTTAAAGTTAAATAAAAAACCTAAAAGTTAGAGTGTGTAAATTAAAAAGTTTACTTAAGTCACTGAGCGAAAAAGTTAGAGTATAAACTAATTTAAAAAACAAAATAAAAAAATTAAAATGTTGTATCTTTTCCTTCTTTCTTCTTCATCTTCTTCTTTAAAAGGTTTAAGTAATAATAAATAATTAGATAAAAAATATCACAATACAACACACAAGTAATAAGTCATTAAGTCACTAAGAAAAATAATTTACATGTCTATAGTCGAGTAAAAATAAAAATAAATATAAAAAACAAAAGAACTGCATATTTTGAAACCATTTTGAGCTATTAAAATCAACTTAAACCAAGCTATAGTGAGTTAAACAAAAAGTCAAAAAAAATTACCAAATCTTTTAATTATATATGAATAAACACAAAAAAACCCAACCAAAAAAACCTTAAAAAAATCTTTCCTAAAACAAAACCAAGATAAAGAAAACTCCTCATAAAAAAAGTATCCCAAAAAAACACAGCCCTAAAAAAAAAAAAACGCAATCCCACAACAACAAATAGTAAAGGGACCTTAAAAGTCACTTAGTCCCACACCCCTTGCTGTGGGCAGGGATGTCTTCCACGAGACAAGGTTGCTCAAACCACCCCCATCCAGCCTTAGACACTTCCTTTATGCTGAGGATGCCACTTTTATCATGAGTTATAGAGAAGAGGAAAATAAAATCTACTCACAGCCCATTAGGCTGTCTGGAAAGATGCAGCCCTCGAAATTCTGGGATGTTTCAGAGTTGAGGCATATGTACACACTGTCCTGGATGGGAAAATGTGTGGGCAAGCTGCTCCTGCTGCATTTGATTCCTCTCTGGGGGGTAAGCTAACCAAACCTGCTGTCTTTGTGTCTTGACAGAGGGGGGTGGCCTGCCAAAAGTGGTGACAGTGAGCACGGCCGTGTCTGTGTCTGTGGACGGGAAGATGGGAATTGCTGCAGGTAGGACCTCCTGGTTCCTCTTTTTATCTTGAATGAAATGGCTTCATCTCACATCGAGTGTGGGAGCTGAGAGCTGTTAGCTTGTCATTCAGGGGAAGTGACAGCAGCCACAATAGCTTGTGGTATTGAGAACTAGGCTAAACAGAGAATAATGGAACAGGTACTGAATGGCTGACAGGCTTCTGGGAGGGAAATGGGCTGTTTGAATGGAAGCTTCCCATCTCCAGTGCTGCTGAATTTGTGGATTGAGACTCTTTCTCTGGAGCAGGAGTAGGCTGGGAAGTCCATGCAGGTTTAAAACTTGGCAGTGTTCCACAGCAAAATTGGCTGTGGAACAGCATCATGTTTATGGGTCTTTATTGTTACCTCAAATGAAAAATAACTTCTGCTGGTGAAATGGCCATGTTGCTAGAACTCCAACTCGGACCTATAGATTGCCAAGCTTATTGTTGTATATGAGCTTTAAACTGCTTTTGGCAGACCTTCACTAGACTGCAGCTTCTTTTGGAAAATTCATGCAGCACATTATTTCCAGCAGAACCCCAAAGCTTTTGAAGATTTATCATTTTCTGTACTAATTCCTTCAGCCTTTATGGAAGTACATTGGACTCAGAAACAAAACAGAGCAGCCATTTAACAAAACAAACAAGCACTATCAGTAACCCTGGCACCATATCCAACTTAACCACTCAGCACAGGAGTATTGGGGTAAGAGAAGATGTGGCTCCGTGGAAATTGTTTTAGACCTGGAAACAGTGACTGAAGAGGCTGATGGGACAGGTGATGGGCTAATTATATGCTGTGATGCAAAGCTTCTTGGAAAAGAATGGTTGGTGGAGCAATATTTCTTGGGAAATAATGGTTGATGGAGCCTTGCTTTGTGGAAAGAATGGCTGATAGAACAGACACCAAACAACTTTGTTACAGGAGCACCCTGTAGAGAGAAGGCCATACAGCAGATATCTTCAGGTCCCAGAGTCTGCCACTGCATTTTCCTAGGCTGGGTAAGAGACAGGGAATGTTCTACAGTACTACTAGTCAGTAAAACTATAGCAATTTAACTTCATCTGATGAAGCATTCCTTAATTTCCAGGATTTCAGTAAGTTCTAGCTGACAGTGATACTTTCATCATCACCTGGGCATTGAGAAAGTGCTTATAAGGAAGTGTTATGAAATATAACATTTCACTCTTATGCCCAAAGCCAGAAAATTATTGTGAAGTCTGCCCAGAGACACCTGTGAACAGAGAGGTTTTCAGTAAAGTTCACATTAATAGGTGCTTGGATGACAGAAACTGCTCCCAAAACTGATACCCGCTGACCCTGTTATACCCAGCAGAAAATGAAAGAGCATTGAAACCACACCAAGGGCATCTGTACAGCACTGAAGCATTTTTCTTAGCATCAATTTGAGAGGAGAAAAGAACATTTTTTTAAAAAATAGGGGTTTTTTTCATGATCTTTTTCCTTCCCTTTCCTGACCAGAGGCACACAAGCAATTCATCTGTTTTGTGGTTCAAGCCCAGCTGGAAATTAAGCACTACACAGCTGCTCACCCAACCTCCCTCTCACCCCTCCACCCCAGTGGATTGGGAAGGAGACTCAAAGTAAAACTTGCAGTTTGAGATAAGAACAGTTTAATAATTGAAAATTAAGTAATATTCAAAAATTATGCTAAATGATGATAAAAATAATAATAAAATGGAAAAAACAAGCAATGCAAGATAGAATTGCTCACCACCCACTGACCCATGCCAGACCTCTCTTCCCAAACCCAGACTGGTCCCTCTTTCAGGTAGCTCCCCCCAGTTTCTGGCCATGGTGTTCTGAGGTGTAGAATGCCCCTTTGGTCAGTTCAGGTCACCTGTCCAAGCTGTGATCCCTCCCAGTTTCCTTTTTTCACCTCCTCACTGGCAGAGCATGAGACAAGGAAAAAAGCCCTTGGCTTAGGATAAACACTTAACAAAAAACCAAAACATTCTCATTATGAATTCAAAACACAGCACCTAACAGCCACTGAGAAGAAATTAACTCTGCCCTAGCTGAAACCAGGACAATCTGGCACTCAGCATAAATACAAGGAAGGAAACCTCTCGGTGGAAGCACTGAGCAAGTGGCAGGAGGATCTGGCCCTGACAGAGCCATTTCTCTTCTGTCAGCAGCACTTTCCACAACCCCTGTGGAGATTTCCACCCACTCAGTTATGCTGAATGCTGTCTGTGTGGACATGCTGTGAAGGGGCAGGATCCTTTGCAGAGGGTGGAGGAAACAGCAGAGGACAGGGAAATAAATCATGTTAGAACAATAACAATAAGGTGAAAAATCTGTCATTTTTGGAAATGATGCAGAACCAGTTTTCTCACTGGCAACCATGGAAGTTGAGACATAGAAATGAATTTTCATTTGCTTTTGTTACTTAAAGAACAAGGGGTCCCTGTCTCTAGCAGGTATATTAGGTGACCTGACCACAAGCATCTTCTGCTACTCTCACACATGGTGGGTGTTCTTCATTCCTGGTTTCTTATGCTTTGATGAAAACAGCCCATCTCTGATCCATGGCATGGATGGGCTAAATGATAGCATCAGGGCAAACACTGTCACCCAATGGCTCCAAAGTTCTTCATGTCCCCAGCTGTAGCCTCCACTGATTTCAGCAGGAGTACAAGGCTTTGCTGAGGTAGGTTCCATGTCCTGACTTGGGTGAAAGTTTACACCACGTTTGGGGAGGCAGTTCAGGGAAGAAAAAAGTGCTGTATTACCATTTGCTTTGTTTCCAGTAGTGACAATATTCATCATCTGAATTTTTCATACTAATTGTAATTTTTTTAAAAAGGGCAATAGTGGTCACACTGCCAATTGAAATATTTTTTCTTGAGGAAGTCAGCTTAGAGAGTAAGGACATAGATCTCACTTTATTTCGCCTCACAGTAATATAATTATCCTGAATGACTAAATCCTGATTCAGGGGGACTGTGAGGGGCTGCAGCAGAAATGATGCTGAGCAGAGCTGCAACACCATCCTGGGTACAGGAGAGGGGTGAAGGAAGGGGAGGGAGTGTGGAGGCACACAAGAGGCAATCAGAGCAGAATGGGATGCAGATTGTTGTCATTGTCATTCTGATAGCATCAGCCCTTACCGGGATTGATACCATGGTAACTTAGTTATGATACTACCAGAAGTTTGGTACCCAGCACAGGCTCCCAGAAAGCCAAATATCTAGGTAGTCTTGTAATTTGTAAATAAATGCAGTCACAGTTCTGTAAAAGGGGAACAACTGAGACTTTTTTGAGTGCCCCTATAAAAGAACAAGCGGTATGAACCGGCCTGTCATTCTGCCACTGATCATTACCGTCACTTGTTTGACTTGATGGTGCTTGAGGGGATTTGTAAGCACTTTGAAATGTTCACTATGCATGCAGTGAAAAATTAAGCTCCAGGATTTACAGCCATGCTCATGGGGAGGGAGCATCCTCAGTGCCCCCACAGGGAGAATGCCAGTGACAGGGAGCATTGGGCCCCTTTTCTTCTGGCAGATGAATGGCAGTCCCCAGCCAGGGCAGAGTAAGGCAAACTGGTAAAATCAAATGTCCAGGAAGATGACACAGGTCTGGCTGCTGTCAGGGAGTGAGGGAGCAGTCAGATGGCATTAGAGAGAGCTGCAGTCTGGAGGGCTGAGGGAAGGGGTGGATGGGGAAGCATAGGGGCCTCCTTCCTCCCACTTCAGACTGTCTCAGCTCAGTGGAAAATCCCAGAATGAGTTTGAGGGGGAGTCCAAGCTGCTGCTCTTGCCATTAGAGATGCTGATCCATGCTCCAGGTGAAGAGGTGGCCAAAAAAGCAGGAGGGAAAGGAAGTGCCCTTTGCCCTGCCCTATCTCACCCCTTTTCATCCGTCCTTCTCCTTCCCCCACGGGCCTGGGAGGGGTGCACAAAGGGTTCAGGGTACACACAGATTTCTTGAAGGACATGGTGGAGCTAAGGCAGGGTCCACTCGTGTGAGCTGAGTTGGTGTGCTCTCTTTGGTGGGAAGCCACACAGGCAGCCCTGGCTTGATTATACCTGTTTCTTGGAGTGAATATTATCTACCTGATATATTGTGCTTTGGCACTTCAAAGCACTATGCAAACATTAAGTAATGCCTGGATGATTAATTATAATTAATTAGAAGGCAGCTATTCTCCTGGGATGTCAGCCCAGTACCTTTCACGCGCACTAACTGGAAATGAGAACTAAGGAATGGTGATGGCATTCTCCCCAAGCCATGTCCTGCCCCAGATAGCACTGTCATCTGCTCCCTCCCGTGAGTCACTAGCCTGGGGCTTTCTGCTCCTCAGGCTGCAAGGCAGAAATCACATGGGGTTGCTGACAGAAGCTTTTGGTGATTTAAAGTCTCAGTGAAACCGCTGGAATCTGTGCAGGAGTTCAGCTGTCACTTTGGCTTGTGGGTGACGTCTCTTTCATTGCCTGACCTTCTGGCTGTTTGACTTGTGGGGCTGTCAGCTGGCTGCCAGTCCCCACAGGGACAGGTAGGGTTAGGTTCCCTGTCATGTGGCAGGGATGGCAAGCACACAGTGGGGCATGCACATGGTGCCCAAGAAAAACAAGCCAAATGGGCACTTGGGAGATGCAGATTTATTTTATACAACACTCTTCTGTTGATATTGGAAGTAGCTGTTCTTACCAGCAGATATTGGACCACAGTGAAATCATTGTCCCATGACACCAGCAATTCATGCAGATGTATTTGGGGAGAACCCTAGGCAAGCTCAAACCAGGGGAAGAGAAATGTTGTCTCTGTTTTAAAGACAGAGTTTTGGGACACTGAGTTATCAAGCCCAGTATTTTCAGAAAAGCTCTATACTCACAGCAGGAGCAGAGTTTAAAAAAAAAATTTGATTTTTTTTTTTTTTTTTCAAAATAATTTGAAATCAATCAGTCTGGGAAGTAGGTAATGGGGAGTAATTTTGCCATTTTACCTCTGGTTAAAATGCAGCCTCTGATGGAAAATGCAGCCTCTTCATTTGAAAAGCAATTCCTGGCCAACTTGATCTCTCTCCATCTCATCCTTGGTCTCCAATTTTGGCTACCTGCTGCCTGCTACCAGCAAGCAGGAACAGGAGGTGCAGGTGGCTTTTTCAGCAGGATTGTTGCTGTGGCATCTTTTCAAGCTAATCTGCACACAATTCTGTATTCCTACAGTTTTGTTGCTTGGATGGATAAAACATTTCAACCTTCTCTCTGGAAAGTGACAGTAGCATCAGTAGAAGCTGTTAAAATACACGGAAATAAGCTCTAATAGCATAAGCACCTTTTCCATGGAAATAGCTGCATATAAACTGGAGAATTAAAATTATTTCACTAGGCTGGCTCAGAAAGCAGCATTAAGATACCCATATAAAATATGAGGGCAGCTGATCTCTTGAATATGTGCTGCAGTGTTCAGAAGGAATGCTGTCCCTCTTTTTTTTGTGCCAAAAAAGTTGTCTCACTGCAGAGACTTCTGTGAGTCTCTGAGGCATCACCAGGTGCCTTTATGGAAATCGTGGTCTCCCCCTGGCATGCAGTGGTAGGGTGGATAAAAAGAAGGAAGACAACTCATTTTCAGCCCATGTGAAATGGTCTGGTTTGCCTGGTCTGCCTGATGCCAGCCCCTTCTGGCAATCCCCAAAGCCCGAGCAGTTTCTCCCCCATCCATTTGATCCGACAAAATCAGGGACATCTGAACGGGCTGTGCCCTGGGAATGAGTCATGGAAAGTGTTAGGGGCACTCATAAAGCAGAAATGCTGCTGATTTTAGTGCTGCCAGCAGCTGTGCCTTCTCCACCTCTCAGGACATCTGTCTGGAGGCTGTTAGCAGTGGGTACACACTTGGCTGGCCTCTGATGTCACGGTGTCCCCGTGACACGTGAGTGTGCCAAAACCAGTGTCTCTTGCACTCTTCATCCCCCCCTCTGCCTGCCTGCCACCCATTGCATTCTGCTTATACACTGAGCCTTGGGGGACACCTGCAAGCACCCAGGCTGCTTCTTGGGGTGTTTCTGGGGCACACACAAGCTGTTCCATGAGCCAGACAAAACTGAGGTGGTTGTGTTACTTTGCTCTGGCTCTGGTCTTACAAACTTTGACTTTTGTCAGGATTTGGCATCAGTGCTGGGGCCACATGGTTCCCTTTTCAGAGCTGATTATCCTCCAGCCAGGTCAGTGAACAGGCAGAGAGAGCAACATCTGCCTGCAGAACTCCAGATAGATGTCTCCATGCATAGACAGGAACTGGGGACAAGAGGAACAAGTCTATTTTGACCTCAAAGAATACTAAAAATAGTCGTGTCAAGCATCTTTCTTAGCATTCTGCTCACCCTGGCTAGACCTCAGCAATTTCCTTTTCTTCCATGGTGTTTGTGCTGTCTGCACAGGCTGTAAGATGTTCAGCATGGGGACCATGCCTACCCCCTGTGTGTGCAGACATTGGTTATTGCCTTGGGATGAGCCCTTGTCTGGGGGAAACCGAAGCCAATAGCCAATTCTGTAGAGTAAATAAATATTTCTTCATAGTCTCTGCTGAGTGCCTGACTGTACACTGCAGCACTTACCAGGAAAAAAGCTCTAAGGGAGCGAGCCCTGCCGCCCTCAGCCCGTGCAGGACGTGCTTTACCCATCACACAGCCTGTGGGTAGGTTCCTGTGCCCAGGCCCTGCCCTCACCAGCCCTTCCAGGGAATTTTCTCAGTGGCACCCCAACAAAAAATGGCAAGTAATGACTTTTTCCCATTTGGGGTCTGGTGAGGCATCTGTCCCAGGATGTCCTCAGCCTGTTCCAGGTGGGAGCTCCAGCCCAGGAGGCCGTTCTTGCCTGTGCCTAGCAGAAATCTTCTCACCAGAGGTTATCCATCTACAGCTCCTCTGATTGCCGTGGTTGTCACTCTTGAAGCAAAAAGAGCCCTTGACAGTGACTCAGGAGAGACTTGCATATAGCTGGATTTTTTAGATTGGCACCCAGCGCCTTTGCCATGTTGCCTTTGCTTGCAAATTATTTGATATCATTTTAATTCTGAGCCGAATTAGAGCAGTGCGCGGGTTGCCATAGCAACCATTACCTTGTGCCTTTTGCTCTGACTCATTGCAGACAATTACTCTTGCGCTCCAGGATTCACAGATGTGGTAGGAGAAGAACCACGTGTCGGTCTTTCAACTTTTTTTTTTTCTTTTAATTTCCTTCCCAGCCTCTCTCCCATTAACTCCTGCCTACCCAGCACCTGCAGGGCCCCGCATCCCCGCCCAGGGCTGCTCGTGGGAGCGCTTTGGATGCGTAGATAAATGATGTGTGAGGTGATTTGTGCCTGCTAGTGTGTATGTGCATACCTAAACAGCTGCTCTGCAGTGTGTTGGGAGATCCCTGGGCTCCCTGTGTGCACAGGCACTCGTGACCACACAGCAATTTGCACTTCCTCCTGTCTGTGGTGTTTTCCAGGTAGGTACAGGACTGATCCCTGTGGCCATGGAGTTTTACCCAGGGGCTGTCAATAAGCACTGGGTATTGAGGGTCATGAATGGTGCAGGAGCTTCCATTTGAAGCTGTGGGAAGATCCACACACTGCCAAGCCAGTGGCACTGACACCCCTGACACCACCTAAAACTCTGTGTGAATGCAAGGCCAGCTCATTACCTGTCCATCCCCCCTGCCCCATGTCTTTTATCCAGAGTACATGGGGTAAAATGCTGTTGTCTGTAGCCTTAGCACAGGTATAGCTGATGTCCTGAGCTGTATTAGCACCCACAGGTCAGCAGAGGAGAAAAGCCACGTGAGAAGATGCTGAAAAGGATCACATGAGCAGTCTGTAGATGTGAGGATGAAGGTGGTAAATGTCACAGCAGAGGAGGTTATAGGAAAATGTCTTGTGTGATGGTTTAGCTTAAATTCAGCCAAGGCAGAAGCCGACAAGTTTTGCAGGGTGAGAACCACAGGAACTTAGCAGATCTGAGTACACCTCCAGCCTCCTCCTAAGATACACTCTTTTAGCCACCAAACTCATCCTGAATTCTTTTTCTCCTGCCTTACCTAACACCTAAGGCTCAAATCTCCCTGCCAAAAGCCTTTGTAATGGGATACTGACTGCCATCCCTTTCCCTTCACAAGACCTTTTTCTTCTCTTCCTTTCTCTCAGTGGGACACAGAAACCCCACTCACAGGATCACAGATAATTCTGGTTCCATGGCACCTCTACCCTCTGCTGCCCAGTGTGTGCAGGGTGTTCTGCTGCTGACTTGTGGCACTGCTTTCACAGGCAGCAGTGCAAATTCTGGAGTGTGGGGAGGGAGCAGTTGGGCTTTTGGGGACAGTGTGAAGCCCCCATTTCTGAGAGGATCCTGATTCTCTTGCCCTCCATCTGTCTGTGATGACAGGCAGCTGCTTAAGCTGGCTTTGCAAAGAGACTGTGTGGAACAGAGAAAAGGCAGACAGCAAAGAGGGCTGCCCTGCCCAGCCCTGTCCTGCCCTGCCCTCCCTTACAGGTCAGAACTGTAGGGATAAAGTGAGGATTGCTTACATATCAAGCTGAGCTAAACTTGCAAAGGAGGCTAAAACAAACAGCATAATATTCTTCAGCAATTTGGGGGATATAAAAAAAAAGAAGAAGAAGTAGGGCCACTTCTGGTCAATAAGAATGAAGCTGGGCTAAGGAGTCCATAGTCTGAGTGAAAACCAAAGAAGACTCAGTGCCCAAGTTATTGATAAGGACAGAAATAACATCCTTGGGGAAAGAAACAAGCTGAATGCTGTGAATAAGCAGCTCAAGCTGATTAGTGCACTCACAGTGCTGGGTGCTTTCTGGCCCTGGGAGAGCTGGCATGTGGAAACACGCAGAGCAAAGGGCTTTTTTCAACTCTGCACACAGCAGTGACACCATGCAGTCTGCAAAAGTGAAAATTCAGCAGTTGGGATTAAAGAAGGATGAGAAATAAGTTTGTCAGTCTCAGACTTTTAAGCGTGACCTCTGCAACGTTTGTAGCAGTTTAGAGGAGATCTTCAAGGAAAGCATAATTATTACCAGGCAGTTAGGGGAAAAGAGAGTCAGGCAATATGAGTTTATCAGTTCTGGATAACACCAAGCCAACTGAGCCAACATCTTTCTTTTGGGTGATTGCTTTCCTGGAAGGCAAAAGAAATTTCAAAGGTCTCATCTCTGTACTTCAGTGAAGCATTGATATGTGCCACATAAGAAACAGCTAGGCTGGGAAAGATGAAGTGAGGCAGAGGAGTTGTGAGGGGCAGGGAGGGAGAAGTTGATCTGGGAAGACAGCAGCAGCAAGATCACCTATCAGAGTCCAGAAAAATGTTACCTGTTACCCTCACCCTGGCCACCCATCAGCCTTGCTAATATTAACCTGAGCCCCTGTCTCAGATAGCTGGGGAGGGTGAGGGAGTATCCTGATGATTCAACACTAGAAGGCATTGCTAGTACAGGGAAGACCAGGATATTGTAGAGGAAGCCTTATTTGACCTTGGCAGGAGTGCCAGAAACAGAATGAATTTCAGTAGTACGACAGACAAGGTCATATGCTTGACAACTAATAATAGAAATCTTCTGTGAGCTGGGAACTCTGAGAGATCTGGCAGAGAGCACAGCTAGCAGGACTGGAGGCAGTCCTTGTCTTCTGGGAACTGTTGAGCCAGTTTTGTCAAGTCTCAGTGAGGATCCTCAGTATGGATCATCAGTGAAAGCTGCATTGCTCCCTGATGCCCACATTAAATTCAGGGAACTGTTGTTTTCTGCCAAGAGCTGTCCTGAGAACATTGCTGGATGGACTTAGTAGTAAACATATCCTGAGGGAGCTCAGGAAGAAGATGCTGGGTTCCTCTGTGTTAGGTGATGGTGGCATGATGGTGAGTCACAGGGTGATGCAGTTGTGGACAAAGCAAATGCTGTTCTAGTGCTTAGGGAGGTGGGTTCCCAGTGGGAAAATACATGGATGCTCCCACCCAAAGCCCTGTGAGACCTCTCCTTTAGTCTGTGTTACAGTTTTGGCCAAGGAATACAGGCTGAGACAGAAGCAGACAGGCTGGGCAGATGATGAGAGGAAAGGGAAGCCTGACTTTGTGAGAGGAACCTGAGAGCAGCCAGCTTGTTTATCCACATGCAACCAAGGACAAAGCAGATAGGATTGCTGTAGTGAATGCATCTTTGAGGACATATTTAAACTAAAGCACACAGTTGGATGGAGTTAGTGTAGTACAGACAGGCCAGCAAAATACAGAACTAGAAATGGGTTTCTATCTGTTAGAGTAATGCAGCTTTACCCAGAATCTGAGGTATAAAGACAACAGATTTAAGCTGGAGCTTGAAAAGTGTGTAAGAAAGTGGTGGTGCCTTGAATAGAAGGAGCTGAGACTCTGTTAGCCTGTAATGCTAACAGGGAACAACTGAAGTCCCTTCCCTTCCCTTCCCTTCCCTTCCCTTCCCTTCCCTTCCCTTCCCTTCCCTTCCCTTCCCTTCCCTTCCCTTCCCTTCCCTTCCCTTCCCTTCCCTTCCCTTCCCTTCCCTTCCCTTCCCTTCCCTTCCCTTCCCTTTCCCTTCCCTTTCCTTTCCCTTCCCTTCCCTTCCCTTCCCTTCCCTTCCCTTCCCTTCCCTTCCCTTCCCTTCCCTTCCCTTCCCTTCCCTTCCCTTCCCTTCCCTTCCCTTCCCTTCCCTTCCCCTCCCCTCCCTTCCCTTCCCAGCACAAGGTAACCATGTAGGGAGCTTCCATTCACTGCAGCATTCCCCTTGGGCACAAGGCAGGGCATTCTTACCCTGTAGCTCCCACAGTCCATGATTTTAGTCATGACTGAATAAAAATAAGCTTGTTAATGCAGCTGAAAACCCAGCACAGCACCTGGGAGGCCAGAAGCTAGGGCTGACCTAAACCCCCCTCTCAGCCTTTGACATTGTGGTGGCTTCTCTTGGTTGCTCTGGGTTTTGCAAAGCAGAGGACAGTGAGTAGAAAAAGCCCTGCTTACGATAACAAACCCTTAAAAAGCAGATGGGGATGTGGGGGCTGCTGTGTTTTGTGACAGCTGAGTAGAGCAGAGCAGGCAGAATCTGAGAAGCAGCTGGTCAGAGGCACTCATTGAACAGGGGATGATCAGTCACAAGAAGACAAAAATAACAGGGAGAGAGAAAGAATAACTGGGGACAAGACATTTATGTCCAGTGAGAGATATGTGAAAAATAACCATATGAGGCTGCAAGATTTTTCTCTTGCCAAGAATTGTATAAATCTGGAGGTTCACGTTTAAAATGCACTGAATTTATACTGCTGTAAAGGTAGGATCAGAACCATTTACCCATAATCTGCCTCCCTCAAAATTACTTGTTAGGGTTTTGTCCTAACATTTCCATTTGCGTCCATCTTTAAAGCAGGAACCATGTTCACACAGCCTAGTGAGAGTACAGGGACACATTCTTTGGTGGGAAGGAGTAGAGAAAAGTGGCAAAAATCATGTAATGCCTACAATATAGAGACAGATACTGGTGGATGAAGAGAATGCTTCTAAAATGAGGAAAAAAAGCTGGAAGCAGTGTGACAATAGACTCCAGTGTTGTTCCAGAGGTGAGAAAATGCTTTCAGTGAAAGACTTAATGAACTCAGTCTGCTTATTAAAAGAAGACTGAGAGATTATTTGATTTAGAGTATAAAGTGCCTCCACAGACAGAGCTGCTGGTTAATGAAGGTTTATTTTTTTAAATCTAGGGGAGAGGACAACAAAAACTGTGACAGAAAAACCAAACAGATTCAAATGAGTTAGTAAGCATGAATGCTAACAATGAGCATGAATAGGCATTGCCAGAAGATACCAAGGGAAACAATATTTTTCCCTTTCTTTTCTTGAGTGTTTTTCAAATCTAAGGTAGATGCCTTTCTGGAAGGTTCAACTTAGCTGCATGTAAATACTCACTGTTGGTCTTTCTACAGGATAGCTTTTCTAATTTCTGTTTCATAAGCTAAACAGATTGAGCTCTTTCAGCCTTTCACAGGAAGGCATTTTCTGCCACCCCCAAATAATGCTTGTGGTTCTTTTCCACACAATTTCCAAGTAGCGTGCGATACACAGAAGGTCAGACTGGATGATCTAAAGTCCCTTCTGGCCTTTATATTCTCTGAATCTCTGCCTCTGTGAATTCATTAATGTTTGCAAGCTCCCAGAGAGCTGCCAAAGGCAAGCACTATAGAAATGCAAAGCATTGTTGTTACTCTGCATATTTCCCTGGAGCTGGTTGAATATCGCAGGGTATCGTCTGTGTGTATTCCCTCAAATGAAATACCTGCATTCCTCACTCCTGCAGTGCCCTTTCCGAGTTGATTTTCTGCAGCTGTGCTAACAAACAAGTTTATTCCCAAGTCAGGACTTGGAAGAAGCAAATGTGAAGGGGCAAATCTCTGCCTGGAGCAGCAAGCAAAGAGCGGCACGTTGTTGTCCTGGCCCAGAAGCTCCACGCGAGGCAGAGTTATTATTAGCATCATCATTTGCTTTCTCCTTGGCTCCAGGTGCCCTGCACATGGCCTCTGCCTGGCTGCAGCACAGCAGAACTGTGGGAAAGACAGATCTGGCCCTTGTTGGGTGCTTTTTCCCCATTGTCTAAAGGGAGAAGGGCTGTGAGGATGCTGCCTTGTCCTCAGGTTTCCAGGGCTGTGACAGATGGGGAGAGCACCCCAGAATGACACAGGAAATGGTTATTTACTCACATTTCATTCTGTAACTGCCTTCATTGGTGAATGCTTGTTGTATTGCCCATTATTCTGGGAGGGAAGTCTTTTTGACCCTCAGAAATCCCATGCTAGGACTCACATTTATCTGGTCTGGGGATAGATGCTGACCCTCTGGCCCGTGCTTGCAATCAATGCTAGCAAGCACTCTTCGAACCAGCACAGTGTGCTGCTGATGGACAAGATACTGAGGAGGAATCCTATTTTACATATTTTACCTGTTATATGTACAGAATGACACAGTTATTATATAGGGTGTTACGTGTGTGCATGAGTAGGTATGTAAGCAGGACAATTACATTGGTCAATATCAAATAGTAATCAAATTATAATAAATCAAATTGCAAAAAATCGCAGCCTGCTCCCAGATACTTCATGAACTGAAAAAGCCTAGAGTCATCAGATGAGTGTGTTGGCTTTGCTTTTTTTTTTCTGCTCTGTGTTTCTGGTATTATGTGAACTGCTGAGTAGTATCTGTGTGCGCTCCTCTACCTACCTGGCAAAATTAGATTAAATTATGTGTCATAGACACTGTGCTATTAAACAGCAATGGTGATTCTCCTGCAGCACATAGCTCTTCAGCAGAACAGATGCCTCAGCTGGGAGAGGATTAAGAGTAGCTGGGTTCTGCTCCCAGTTTCTCTCTGAAGATCAGACTGAGCACAGCAGGGTGACTGAGCAGGGTGAGTAGGGCGGCACAAGAGTTTGCTCATGGTGGGGTTTAACATCCTTGGCGGTTCCATGTGAGTCAGGATGAGCTTATTCTTACAGCAGGGGAGTGTGATGAATTGTGTTCTCTTAGCACTGAAAGTGGCCAAGTGGGGAATTTAAACTTCTTAGCTGTGTGTGATAGACCTAGCCAGGGAACAGCTGGTGGAGAGACTCTTTTAGCTCTAGGAGTAACAGCTTGTGTACTTGGGGGTGCAATAGGATTAGACAGCAATTTCCATCCATTTCGAAATAACCTTGCTCAAGAGGGTCAGGAATCTGGAGATGTAGGAACCCATAGCTCCCTACTTGTTACATTATGTTCTAATTAAAAAAAAAAAAAAGCTTTTGGAATCAAATTTGCCCTGAATATAACTGCATTGGCTCCTGCGTTCTTACACTAGGGATTAATTTGGCCCTTTCTACTTTTATGTAATGAGCTGATTGCCATAGTATCTTATCCTTGTTACACAATCACCCTTGTCTGGCTGTGTCCCTGGAGCATTCTGCATGTGTTTCTAGATCTAGGGTCTCACCTTCACTGACTGTGTGTTTAGCCCTAGAGCCTCCCCCTGACTCACACTGATAGAGTGTGTGTGCACACTCACTCCAGCTTCAAACAGCAGACAAGAATATATCTGTGGGAATTGAGGGGCTTTCTCCTTTGGCTGGCTGTGTCCCCATGGTGTTTCCTTCTGCAGGGGATAGGGAAAAAGTGAATGGTGCTACCAGAGATCTCATTTAAACAAGAAGGAGCATAGGAAAATACATTCTTTATTATTATTCTGTAACAACAAGCCAGAAATATAATATACCTTTAAAAATGTTCTGTCTCATGCCAAAGAAACCTCCATTCAATCATTTTAGAAAATCTTGTCGCTCTCCGTCAAACGGTAACAAAAAAGAAAAAAGGAATGACAAGTGCCATCTGTTCCCTGCAAGGGATGTGCCTGCCCGTCCCACAGGTGGGTGTGTGGGGAAGGGGAGCAGGAGGGCTGTTCCTGGTGGCCCTACATGTGAGGGACCTGCCGGCCCCAGAAGACCCTTTCCTGAGGGCAGGCACCCACACGTGTCCCTGGAGCAGCTGCCTGCAGCAAAGGCTGCATCCAGGGGGATCCCCCCAAGCCTGCAGCTCCCCACACACCAGCAGCCCGGTCACACCAGGGCAGCCTGATCTCCAGGTGTGCTGGGGAGAGGAGAGACAGCCCATTTGGAAGTGGTGCCGTGAAGAGGGCACTTCCCCCTGAGCCCTGCTGCTCTTCTCCGCACGCAAAAGGACAGGTCCTCATCCTGCCAAACAGAGTATTTGCTTTCCAGAGGGACTCCTCATAGCCAGCCTTCGTGTTTCCCAGCAACACTCAGCTCTCCCCTTTCCTGTCTTCTCCTTTCCTGGGTGGCTTTCTAAACATAGCAGTCCCTTGTCTAGGGTTGAGATAAATCCAGACTTTCTGTCGTATAAATTAAAACAAAAAAAAAAGGAAAGGATGGGCAAGGTCATCACCAGCCCCACAACACAGAATATAGAAAATGTTATTAGCAACAAATTAAAATTGGTCAGGGCAGGAGGAAGTCACAGGGAAGGTGCAGGGAAAAGAGGGTTTCACACCCTCAACCCCTGCATTGTCCCCTACCTTCTTCCCATTTCATTTCACCTCTAGTCTATTCCCTTAAAAACAGTCTCTCTCTTATCTCACACACACACACACACACACACACACACACACACACACACACATATATAGATCCCATTTGTTTTGTGCAATATGTCACCATTATTTGATGCAAGTAAAATATAGATCTATAAATATACCACTCTGACTCAAGTCCCATTTCAAGTATGATTGCGGAGTCCTGTATGGTAAAGGGAGAGGTTCCCCTGAGAGGGAGGTTGGGGAGAGGTTTGGATCCAGCAGGCAGAGTGTGGTCCTGGCTCGCTGGGAATGTGGAGCAGCAGTAACACGCACACGGAGTCTGCAGTGCACCAGTTCTGCCCTTCAGAGCGGGCTACACTTGGAGCAGATGGGATGCTTGGAGTGGCTGTACAGTGCATGGGGGAAGAGTCCTTCCTCCTCACATTTCACCAGCCCCCCTCCTTCTCTTCCTCTTCCCCGCGGTGTGCTGGAAGCGGGGGGAAAGCGTGTGCGCACACTGGTGGGTGGGCTGACCGCTTCTCCCAGTTCTTCCTCCGTGGCAGCCTGGTCTTCTGCTTCCCTGAAGAACATCCTCCTCTGCCCCATGCATCCCTGTGTTGAAGGGAAGTCACGCTAAAACAGTCCAGAGCATCCTGCCTCCTGGGCTCTGGTGGCCCTGGGTAGACCAGGAGGGATTTTGCCGCTGCAGGCCTTGATTAAGGATGTCCGTGCCCACGGGTCGGTAGAGCCGCCTGTCTGGGAGCAGAAGGAGCGAGGAGCCGGCGTGCATTGCTTCCACAGGGATCCCATCACAGCGAGCAGGGGGCTGGGAGACGTCCGACGGCGCTGGGATTCGGATGGAGCAGGTGGGAGAGGTGACGTGCCCTGGCAGGGTCCACCTGCAGAGCTCGCAGGGCTCCGAGCACAGGTTCTAGTGAAACACCCCGTGAAGCTGGGCTGGCTGCCAGCTTCTTTCCTGATGGCAGGGATCACACCATCCACAGGCACTGTGGATGCACGACCTCCGGTGTCATCCTCCTCGCCCAGGAATACCCACTGTGACGGGTTAGAGCAGGTTACCATGGCAATGCGCGCTCTCCCCTGGAGACAGCATTTTATCCCACTTCCAGTGATACAAAATGAGTCCTTATGTTGAGTTCCTTTCATATTTTTTTTTCTCCTCTCACTTTTTTTTTTTTTTTTCCCCCTGTCAGGTCAGAATGAGCTAAGACTAATAGGAGGCACTGCAGTCTGAGGGCTTTAAAACCTGGTTGGGGGAAGTCACCCTACGTGACAGCGGCAGTGTGCACAGCTGTGTGTGGCACGCTGGGGCGCAGCTGCAGGTGTCACTGGACACCTCAGTGGTGGCGAGGGGAGTGCATGTGGGCCCTGCTGCCTTCCTGGGCTCTCCCACACGTGCCACGCTGTGCTCCGACTTCCAGCCTTCACCTCAAGATCCTCCAGAACTCTGCCCACTCCTTTTGGTCACCCCGGCTGCATCACCCTGTTCCACACGCCGTGCTGGCCCCTGTGCCAGCCATGGCAGCTCCTGGGTTGTGTGACTTCTTCCCCTGACACCTTCCCCTAGGCTCACACTACTCAGCAGGGCTTACACTCCTGGTAAGCCACCTCCTCCGCTAGTCTTTCCTGATGACCCACTTCTGATCTGCCAATCAAACGTGTCTAAATGGAGGCTTCATATCCTTACCCTCTCCATTTATTAGAGAAGACATAAAATAGATAAGAATGCACCTTCATTTTTTTTTTTTTTCATGCTGTGTACTTATTTCCACAGGCTGGTGCTGTAATCTCAATAACTTTTTCTCTCTCCATCCTCTCCTGCCAGTTCCCACTGGCTCTGCACTATGGCTGAGATGTGTTTGTTACTCCTCAGTGGCGTGTGCATGTTTTTTGTCTGAAGCAGAAGGTGATACGCACTAGTATGATGAGGGTAAGGTAAAGTGGCTGGATGTATCCATGGCTGCATGCAGAGGGCAGGTCAGCATGGGCATGAGTGGCGGCTCTGCATGTGCAGGTGGGGTGCCTGGATGCCTGGAACCGGGGCTGGCTCTGTGTGTGCGTGTTGGGATCAGGAGTCAGTGTGTGTGTGTACAGGAGGATGGCTCTGTGCCTGTGCACCTGCAGCAGGTGACACGTGTGTCAGCTCAAAGGTTTGGACTTGGCCAGGAGCAAAAAGAGGGGCACTGTGCTCCCTGGCAGCGTGTTAGGGTGATCCAGGTATCCTTCCACCTCTAAAAGTGAGGAGGGAAGTCTCCCACCGACTGTTGCCCTACCGTAGGGACCTTGCCTCCCTGCTGATGTAGTCTTGGCAGCACTGATTTGTAGGGTAGGCAGCAACTTAGTGTCACACAACAGCAGTGACCTAAGGGTGAGGCATGGACACCTGTGGTGTCCTGCTCCCCACGTGGGCTTTCACACAGCTGCTCTCTGTTTGCAGACAGCTCTTGACAGGATACAGGACGACTCAGGGCCGAAGCTGAGAGGATGACACAGGTTCCCAGAAGGTGCCAGCTGCCTTTGCAGCAGGCATGTGAGGGAAGCTCTGTGCAAGGGCATGAGGCACAGCAAGCACTCGAGGTCTGACTCTACTTTATTTGTCTGGGAAGGCCCAAGGGTGAAAGGGCACAAAATGGGCCTGGGGCAGAGGAAAAGAAATTGAGCCAGGTGCCCTGACCCCCCAGAAGCATGTTGTACTACTTGGGTGAGTGGAGCAATAGCACAGTCTGTCTGGGAAGATGTATTTTGGGAGGACCCCATGCTAGACTGCTCTCAGGTACCTTTTTTCATCGCTGTCCCTTCCTTCCTAGAACGGTTTCACGCCACAGAAGAGATTTGTTTTTGTTCTTCATGTTCGCCTTCTGTGTCCCCCATGAGCGGCTGCCTCTTCTTCAGCTCCCGGTGGTACTTGGCCATGAGGGAGGCGTAGATGCAGCCATAGGCAGCTGCCACCACCATCATGATGCAAACGATGCCACAAACCACGCCCGCAATGATCACAGTGCCAATGGCCCGGCGCACGCTCACAGGCCTGTACCGCTGTTTCTGAGGGCATCCCACACTGGGCTCCACTTCTGTTTCTGGGCCTGATTTAGATTTGGAAGGAGCAGGGCTTCCTTTAGTGCAAGGTGGGCCAGTATTGTCCAGCACTGTGGAGCTGTTCTCGTCATCCAGCTGGGAGCAGTAGTTGAACATCTCCATGGGCACCATTCGCATGTCCTTTCCTTTCAGCTCCTTGGGCAAGGTGCAGGCCAGCTGGTCGATTTTCCCACCTGTTCCAACAGAGATAACAGGAGTCAATCACAGCCCCATCCCCATACAGAGACAGCAGGCTTAGATCCTCAGCTGGGGTGAGTTCATGGGCCTCCATTCACACTGCCCAAGTATTTTCCCTGCGGAAGCTTCAGCCGTGTCAGCTGGCCAGAATGCCTCTGCCTAGGCTGGGTTTGGCACTGAGCTCCTGCTGCCTGGTATCTGCATAGGCCAAGACATGAAAGCCCTCTGAAACCATTTAAGTCAGCCTCATACTGTTTAGTGAGTTATGTAAGTCTCAGCAGAACCACTTTAGAAAAGGAGAAATTAAAGCAAAAAGATAGCACCAGGCTGTACCTTCTCAAAAAAACAACAGATACACATCCCATCTTCTGACAACTAATCCATCTCTGTGAAAATAGTGACAGATGTTGAAACAAATGCTTGAGTGAGTTTGGGCAATTTCCTTGGGAGGGGAGGGAAAAAAAGCAAAGTTATGTCTGCATGCTTTCCACTGACTTTGTGATACGGTAGTCAAGAAAGAAAACAAATCCAAAAAAAAAAAAAGTGGAAAGTGGCACTCGTGTGCTTGTTTGATTCTGCTCACACAAATGCATATTTCAGACTGCAGTGTAGCCATAGGCAGAGATAATCTCCCTGCAGCATGGCTGTGATCAGCAGGGATGTGACAGCTGACTGTTGCTATCCGCATGATTTGAGACCCTTTCCTACTCATTGGTTCCACAAACAGAAGGTCAGGCCTTCAATCCTCACTCCTGTAAAATGTGGCATCTTTCTTAGAGCTGCAGCTCCTGAAAGCATGTCATCCCATCAGCATTCCTGCTAAGTGATGTACCTTCCTAGTCTTCTGTGTTTCAAGGAAAATCTGGAAATATGAACTTGTCAAAAACTGCTCAGTTTGAAATGATGATTTCATAGGCAGTCTGACTTGGGGCCTGGCTTGTTAATTTGTGCTGTAGGTTGGGTTCTCCAATATGAGTTGCAGTGTTTTTCCTAAGTGTCACTGTTTCCTAAGGTTCTTTTTTTGGCAGCAAACCTGATGCTTTACAGCCAAATCTGACTTCTAATTCTCTCAACAAGAGAATAGGATGGTTATTTCCAAGTGTGAAATGCATTTCTTCTCTTTAGGCAAAAAGAGTGAGGTGAATTCATAATCCTAAAATTTTAATGTCATTTGAGGAAAGTTCTTTCTCCTCTCAAGACTGAAAAAAACAGGTAATAGTTCAGATTAGGAAGAAAACAAGAAAATAGGAGATCTAGGGTTGCTGGGGGTTTCACAGACTGGCAGTGTTTCTAAGTGAAGGTGCAGGGGCACTAAACTGTAGCCTCCTCATGCTCTTTGGCTGAGAGCACTCCTTCAGGTCAGCCTGACCTGCCAGCTCTACCGGCTCCTGTTTCTTCCCTGCCTGCCTTTGCTTGCCTTTCCTGGAAGAGCAGCACTCCTCCAGCTGCCTCCCGCAGCGCAAGCACCTACCTCGGTAGGAGAACCACTCCATCCAGTGCTTGAAGTCTCGGAGGTTGCAGTCGCACTCCCAGGGGTTATCCCCAACCTGGAGCTGCTGCAGGCTGGTTAGAGGCTCAAAGGTCACCCTGTCCAGGCTCTGCAGGCGATTGGACCTGAGGGAGAGGGAGCGGAGAGCGGGCAGGTCGTCGAAGATGCCCGAAGGGATCTGGGCCAAGCCGTTGATGGAGAGGTCCAGCTGGCGCAGCAGGGCCGTGTGCTGCAGCAGGTCCTTGTCCAAGGCCCGGATGCTGTTGTTCCTCAGCTGGAGCTCTGTGAGGTTCCCCAGGTCACTGAAGATGTTCTGAGGGAGCTGGTCCAAGAAGTTGTTGGATAGATCCAGCCTCTGCAGAGCAGAGAGGTTGGAAAACACTGCTCCTGGCAGGATGCTGAGTTTGTTGTTGAGAAAGAGGAAGGTCCTGGTGTTTGTGGGGATGTCTGAGGGAATGGAAGAGAGGCCCAAGCCACTACAGTCCACTTCCAGGTTGCCACTGTTACACTTGCAGGAGGATGGACAAGCAAAGAAGGACTCAGCAGCACACAGTGAGAGCCAGCAGCCAAGCACTGGAAGGTGAAAAGCAGGGAAGGAAGAGGGCATGGATTAGATCAGTGCTTTCCCATCCTCACCCACCACCAACTCCAACACAGCCCTCCCAGCAGGGCTCCTCACTGCAATGCGCTGGCCTGCACCCTGACTTTCCTCTCAGCCTGTTTTTTTATGAGCAAGCAAGTAAATATCCTTCCAGTTTCACACCAAAATCAGGGCAGTGCATCCCAGTGGACTTTGCTGACAGATGCTGGAGCACTGGTCCCTGTCAGAGAAGGATGGAGCAGAGAGAGGTGGGAGGTGTCACCTCTGACAGAGGACAGCTCATTCTAAACAGGTAGAGAGAGGAGGGACCAGGTATATTTAAGAAGTTCCAATTTTTCAGAAACAGATGCGTTATTATAAAGCTTTTAAGAAAAATGAAAATGAAACAACCTGCATTTCAGGTGTGCTCCTGCAGTTTAAATCCTAATATTTGCAATAGATAAGACTCAGATCTAAGACTCTAAATCAGAGCATTGTTTGCTTACCATATTCACAGTGTGTCATATGGGCCCTGTGTCCACTTTTTAATGAATTACATCACATTACAAAGGCATGACCAAGACAACTGCTAAAAAGTAACAACTGGTCACCTGATACATGCTCTCAAAACAGTTTCTAAATCTCATGGCAACAGCCCCAAAAGTATCTCTGAGTGGCCAGTGACCACCCCCATCCAGAGGTGGTAACTGGGTACAGATGCAGCAATTGTTCTTATTAAGAACTTTGGACACATTCTGGATTACAGTCCTACACAAATCATGGTTACCAATTGGGCAGACAACAGACTTGTAAAGAACAGTTTAAACCACTTCTGACCAAAATTGCCCACAACAATGCAACGAGGAAAAGAAGTGGATGTTGGTAACTGACAAAAGCAGTGTCAGGAAATGGGTTACCATACACACACACACACACTTTCTTCTATACTATCTCAAAGTTAAGGTTGAACAAACCACAAATCAGCATTTTTTAGAGCTGCTCTGGATTCCAGACATGGGTCCAGATCCTGCCAGTGGTACCAGGGCAATAGTTACCAACCTTCCCTGGGAGCCAGTGGCTCTTCAAACTCTCATTTTTGTGACAAAGAAGCGTTATCAACAAGAAAGCAAGCTTTGTGCCTCTCATCATTAGAGGAGTGGGAGTTATGTTTAAGCAGACTATGTAAAACATTTGCATCCTTCATCTTAGTTCCTTTTGTGGAATTGAGATTGCACAGCGAATTCCACTATTCTTCAATGTGGGAAGCAAATTCAGCTCCCTCACAGTTTTTAAGGTGACAAGTTTGAGCGTTTGACTAAAACTGAAGCAGGTTTGTCTGTACATCATGCCTGTCCTCTCCCTTTCTCACTTCTCTTCAGAGAAGGCAGTCACTTGGGTTGGTAGAGTCTTTTTAGGGGTGATTGGTAGCTAAAGGGGATGCATTTATTGTCTCCCCTTCCTGAACTGGCAATCAGGTTCTTCCGTCCTGCTTTTCTTCAAGGAACCAACAAGCAGGTGTTTTACTTCTTAATCCTAAAGGAATTGTGAAAAGACTGCCACAAGAGTGGGAGCCAAAGGAGACCCACGCTGTGGAGAAGCTCTGCCTGGAGCAGCTTTGCAATCAGCCATGCTCTTCCTCTCTTCCCTTGTGCCACTCTCTAGAGTTTAACCTGACCCACAACCCATTTTTTTATTGCGACTTTGCTTATAGTGTTGTGCCTTCATATTCCTGCACAGGGTGGGTTTTGTGTTCCCAGAGATCCTTGTGAGAATTGGCAGATCTGTGGACTGGCAGTCTAAGGAGAACTATCCCATTTGAATCCTAAGCTATATGACTTTATTAAGGACCAAAGGATAAATGTTCAGAGATAATATATCAGTTCTCTCTTACTTCATCCATCTTTCCCAATTCCTCAATTATTTTTTACTATCCTGCAATTGAGATCTCAGGTTCACATCAGCCCAGGCCATGCCATCAAATGTGCTCTTTTAAGGGGAATTATGGATCCTTATGGTGAAATGCAAGACAGATCTTTAGCCAGAGCACCTCTGTGCTTTCTTGTCAAGCACAGGCTTGGCCCCACAACAGAAATGGCCATGAAAGTAGATCATAGCCTATGGACTAGTGCAGTGCAGGTACTGACTGGCTGGCTGATATTTAATTCTGTTCAGAATACGTCCCACTCTTGTTGTAGGGAGAGAATTAAAAGAATGGGAGCTAGAGTGGGGAAGGGAAAGAGCCATGAGTCATTCAAGTGACCCCCGTCTTTTCCTGGATGCTTAACAAAAGCCCAGTATTAATAATAGATTGGCAGCTGTGATTATGAGATAACAGCTGCTTTGTACACCAAGAAAGGCAAGAGCAGCCCATGTGTAATGCTATCCAGGTGGCATTCTGCTCAGGGCTTATCTCTCAGAGTGCCTGGCTGCCTGCGGCGCCGACTGGGTGGCTGTGGGGTTCCACCAGTGTGTGTGCTGGCAGTGGCTGGCAGGAACAAAGTCTCAGGCAGCTGGCTGTGGTTATGTTAGGGAAATGGATTTATGCCAAGCTTCTGCAGCCATGTAGGATATGCCAAAAATGTCTTGTTGTTGCCCATACATTGCTGTATGCTTTTGGAAATATTTTAGTAAAATCATACAGAAAAGAGGTTTCGTTTTCCTTTCCCTGCAAGAAGTGCATCCATGAGGATGTGAGCTGAGGCCAGGGAATTCATTGCATTGGTTAAGATGTAGCTCTACAGGAAAGAGAGGCAGGGAAACAATAGACAGAACTTGAAGCTGTCCTCCAGCCCTGCAGAAGGATGGATAACAAGTGTTTTTGTGTTTGAGGAAGCTCAAGTTGCTTTGTGGGGTGTTTGGTGACTCTAGAAGGTGGCAGAAAGCTGATCCAGGCATATCAGATTAAGTCAAGATTCAGTAGCATTCATTATCAATAATTTACACAGTCTAGTCTGTGAGGATGGATTACAAAGATGTTTGTTTTCTGGAGAAGGAAATACTTCCCCCAGCTTCTTACAGCTGCAGCTCCAAACGTGACCAGGAGGACTGGAACAAGGGAAACAAACCACAGACCTACTTGGTGCCTGGGCATGCGGTAGTGAGGGACACTCTCCACATGTCCCTTTTGCTCTGCTGTGGTCCCCAGATGCTTCTCTGAGATGCAGATAAATTCCCAGAAGCCCCTCATCACCCTGCTCTGCACTCAGGGGTACCACAGCAGCTGCCCCAGCCCGCTGGGAATATGCACAGGCTGAACGTTTACAATTTAATTTGAAAGAGAGCTTCTTTATATACCCTTGATTTTCACTGCATGTGGCAGTGCCCAGTCGGAGAATTCTGCCTTCACATCCTGCATTTCCTTCTAAAATCTGTTATGACTTTTGCTGTGAAGAGCTGGGAGCCTTGCTCAGCAGCCTGTGTATAAACCCCAAGCACAGAGAGGAGTCTGCAGCTCACAGGATACTGATCTGAGAAGTGTTTGGGGTGGATCTTTGTGCGATGGTGTCTGTCGTGCTGTTTCTCACCTGCCAGGCCCACTGGAATTCAGAAGCAATCATCACTCGCTGTCCCACTTTAAGCCCATCTTCAGCTTTAGAATATCACTCTCCCTCCCAGCTAGCCTTGGCCTCTAAAGGAATCAGGAATTAGTTCAAACATCTCCATTCTTAGCTGTCCCTCTCCCCTGTTCTTAACCCTGATGCGACCTATTTTCTTCCCTCTCCCTTGGCAAGCAGGAATATTGTAGCTGGTACCTGAGCAGGCATTACTTACGACAAGCCTCCTGCCACCTCATGAGGAACCTGCTCCTCCACCGGTGGCCAGCACTTGTAGGCAGCATTGTGGTCTTCTCCAGCGTGTCTTCACATCCAACAGCCAGCCTGGCACACGGCCCCAGGGGGAGAGGGAATGACCTTGTAGCGTGCCTGCCAGGTCCTGGAGAGGGAAAGCAGAGCAGAGCGGATGAGATTCACTTCCCTGGGTGCAGCACACGGGGCTGAGCTCAGGGCTGTCCTTTCCCCTCCCCAGTTAATGTTCTGCCTTTGAGGCATCAGCTCTGTTTTGGAGGAGAAATGGAGGATATCTCAGGAGGCGCAGTGTGTTGAAGGCGCAACATTAATTCATTTTGAACCTCACGGTGCAGAAATAAAACCTGCTTCACCTAAGTGCCAGAAAGAAGTTTGTGCTTGAATAGCCTGCTGTGGTAGCTACATTGGCCTCATGCTCAAGGTTAACCTGATGAATTGCTAAGGTGACCCTGCCAGGGCAGCAGACTGGGGCTCATTCCTGTCACCTCCACGCAGGCTGGTGCCACCTGTGCATCCTCAGCCTGACGCACGGCTCGGGCTGGCTGAGAGCTGGGCACCAGTGGCTGCCAAGCTGCTTCTCTCCCTCCTCCTCCTCCTCCTCCTCCTCCTCCCCCCAGCTCCATCCCCCCTCTCTACCCCCCCATGCCGTATTCCCTACCAGCACTTCCTGTCAGTTTTAAGGTAAAATGGATGTGGTGGCTGGAGCAGCACAGCTCCAGCTTGGGGATTTCCCACTGCAGCAACTGCAGGAGCTGAAGAGCGAGCGAGCCTCGGAGGAGAGGGAGAAGGAAGGACCTGAGGCGGGGGAGACTGAGTGGGAGTGTTGAAAAGAGAGGAATTGCATCTTAATTAGCAGAAGGAAAAATCCTCAGTCTAATTAGAAATCCAAAGACCATAAACTCTCCCCTGACAATAAGTGACTGACAACAGGTTTCAACTTCCTCCCGCTTCCCTTTTGGATACAAGGAGGCAGGAAAAATGAAAACACCACAAACCCTTCTGTCCCCCTGCGTACTCCCTGACGTGCCACCCACAGTCACAGCAGCAGTCATTAGATGGACACATTTCAACCAGAGTACAGAAATAAGCCGTTCTCCATCCCCTCTGAGGGGCTCTGACAACATCCACGGTGGCTATTTTAGCTGGGTGCTGCACTGCCACCAGGACACTCTCCCCACACACGTGCCAAGTGCCTACCCTCCCCCAGGCTCCCAGACTGATTTATTTTATATGGGAATGTAAACCACCAGGAAATATTAAAATTAGCATCTTGATGAAAATTATCAGCAGGTTCAGTGCCTAGACTAGCACATTTGCAAGGCTATTTAGATCATTTTCCTAAATGCCAATGCACCAAATACCTCTGTTTGGTATAGAGACCCATTCAGCCTTCATCCGCTGCAGCCCCCCACTCCCCAAACCGAGCTGGAGCCCTTCCCCTGCAGCCCCCACTGAAGGAGAAGCTGCAACAAATAGCTGTCCCCATTCGGTGCTTGTGCTCGACCTGACCGAGGAGACTTTCAGCCTCCCCCAGAGAAACGTCTGCATCCTAAATGCCACCACCCCTGGAGTCTCCTGTCCCCGCCTGTCCATCTGGAAAAGGAGGATGAAAAGCTGCAGGCACTTACCTGGAAGGGTTCTGCCTGCAGCCACTTCCACCCGACTCCCCGGACACTGCCCAATTCCAGCCTCTTCCTTCCCTCTCCCTCCTTGACTTTCACTCCCCAGCAGCAGGCTTTCCGTGTGCTCTATTTAACTCCCTCCAGCACTGGAATAAACGGCAGAGTTAAGCTGACAGCCACAGAGCCTTATCTGCCTGCTGGATAGCGCCAGTCGATCAGCTCCAAATCCCGTTGCCAAATGATCACGTCCTTGCTCTCAGCATCAGGGGCAGCAGCCTGCCATGCTCTGCCTTTCCCTCTTCCCCACCTTCACTCCGTCTAACTTTGTCAGGGTTATACATAGCTCTGTTCCTTGTGCTCTTGCCTTTTGGCTCTGTTTTGTAACACCCCATCTGTATCAGCTGGCTTGGTTCCAATTAGGGGGGCTAAGCAATTTTAAAAAAACAGAAAAAAAAAAAAACCCAAAAAAAGCCCACAACCCCAAGCCCAGCTTCCTTGGGTGCTTTGTGACACGGTGTCCCCTCAGCCCACCCCCCTCTCAGGCCATGCCCTGGTGGCTCTCCCTCCTGTGCGATTCACCCGCGCCATCCCCAGGCAGCGATGGGGGCCAGGGGCAGGGCTGGCACAGCCCGGCCCGAGGATGGGGACAGGGTCAGGGTTTCCACCTCCAGCCCCTTCTGCTCTGGCAGGGCAGGTCCAGCTCTTGCACTCATTCCTGGTATCTCACGGGCGCCTCTTTCCCTCAGGCAGCACCAAGGCTCAGGCAGAGAGTGCAGGGTGGGAGGAGCAGCCATGTATAAATAAGCCTTTTCCCTATGTTTAGAATTTATTACAGTGCATAGTGATTAACACCTGTTCAGGCTTTAATGCTGTCTCCTGCACTGCAACATGCACTGAGATGGAGGGGCCTTGATAAACCCAAGATTATTTTAAAGCATGTGACATACATGCCACACTCCCCACTCCATAGATAGCAGCCACCCTGCCTGCACTCATACACGTGTTTCCAAGACTTAAAAGCAGCTACCTTCATGTACAAATGCACAGAGTCACCGACCCAGCTTACATTTACAAATCTGTGCACGGAGCTGGGCTTGCACATGTGCTGGGGACTCGTCTGTAACTCATCTTTATTAACCTCCCTATCTTCCACAAAGCTGCCTGCTTCTCCAAGCATGCCCAGGTGGCAGAGCAGTAGATTTGGAATAGGTAGAGTTTCATGGCTGCTGAAAGGTGAGGGTCAATGAAGTTCTGCATTTATACCTTGAAGAAGTGTGTTCATGGAGATATTTTAATTCCAAAGATCCAGAAAAAAGAACCAGTTTCTCCTAAGCATCTACTGCCCATAAGAACACTCTACCCTTAGTGATTAATATTCCACAGCCAGGAGAGAGCAAGGAGGCAGAGAGGATTTTTAAGAGGTTTGTTTTTTTTTTAAAGGTTTCCTCTGACTTGTCTTGAATTCTGACTTAATTAGCAGTTTTCTTGGGGCCCAAGAGATGCCTTCTGCTCTGCAGAGCACCGGGCCAGCTGCACTCACTGCCAGTGCAGCACTGGGAACGTGTAATCTTGGGGCAAACAGCACCTGCCTACACCTCCAGCTCTCCAGAGCAGCACCAGATGTGTCTGGCTGCTTTCAGCCTGACAGCCAGGGATTTTTCCAGCATCCAGGACTCTGCCACACCTAGGAGTGCTCCCTCTATGCCCTCAGCTCAACAAGAGAGGCACCGTGCCATCTGTTCTGAGCTTGCCTGGCATTGCTTGGGAGCTCTGAATGCTCTGAAGTCACCCAAGGGCCCCACAAACCAGGCATTAGTCTTTCTCATGGGCTTTCTAGATGGTTCCTTCTCCCTAGGGCAACATGTCAGCTGAATGCCCTGTGATCCATGGGGCACGGTGGCCAGAGCTTTCTTCCATGTGCTTGGAGTTGAATGCCTTTCCTCATTCTGGAGAGAGCAGGGTCGCCTGTGGGGCTGGTGATGGCCTTTTCCTATTACTGTTTCAAATAGGACATAAAAGAAAACTTTTTTTGTTTCAGCTCAAGGCAACAAAATGAAATCATCTGTTTCTGGCCCATGGGCTCCAGTGGCCAAAAATACACCACGCTGAAGTGCCACTTGGACATTTGGCCTGCTGTCAGACTCTAGAGGACTCTCTAATGAGGATTCCCCTAATTAGATTGAACAGCGAACCTTACTGCTGGGGGCAGGGTGAGGGAAAGAAGGGGGGGATGCAGAGGAGGTTGTAATGACTCTGCAGCACTTGCCAGGGCCTCAAAACTGCAGCAGGCACTGTTCCTGCCTTGTGCCTGCTCCTCTGTGCCCAGCCCCAGTGATGTTTGTTTGCAGCATCCCCCCAAAAGCTTTTGTGGGGAGGGTACCAAGGAGCACGCTAGGAGAGCAGGGTTTCAGTTTCCTGTATCCACCTGCTGGTTTAGTAACTCTTCCCAATTCTGTGTCACCTCCTATCCAAAGCTTGCCACGTGCTCTATGAATGGCTCTTTCCCTGGCTGTAAGGTGGTGTTATTTTGTGTTTCATGACCCCCAGAAGGAAGGCTGAGGTAAGAGCCAGTAGCATTTCTGCTCTGGGTAGGTGGATAAATCTGTCCCATTCTCCAGGCTAGAGACACAGGTGACTGTGTCACTAGGATGAGACACTGTCAGAAACAGAGCCCAGCAACCTCTGTCTCTGCTTATCTCTCCAAGCCCCTTGCACTAACCCTTGGATCATGGCTGAGGGATCAGACTCTGCTAACAGTCTGGCTTATGAGCACTGGCAGGGCATGTGGGTGACCTATATTACAAAAGGGTAGGTAGCAGAGACTGCAACAGATGCCAGCAATAAATTATCAGAAAGTATGCACAGACTTTCATCCCTCCCCCATTCCCTTGATGGCAAAGTCCCTTTCCCCTTCCCACTGCTGAATTGCTTTAGCCTTTATCAGAAAAGCAGCAGCATGAGGGAGGGCATGGAGGACGCTTTAAGGAGATTATCTTCTTTCCTTCCCCTTTCCTTGCTGCTTTTAGGATTCATGTTGTGTTGCTATCACCCCATAACAGAGGGGGACAGCGGTACCCCAGCATTTAGTGACTAAAGCAGGTTGTTCTATGCATGTCCCTTCACCTGCCCTTGGGGGCCAGTGGCAGCAGAGACACACAATCTGTGTGGCCTGACTACCACAGCACAAGTGGCTTTAGATGGCATGGGGACCTCTCCCATTCCTGGTCCCCCAACAGACCTGCTAGCTGTGCAAATTCTCGATCCCAACAGCTCACGCTGTCTCAGTGGCAGCCCCTCATTTGTCCTCTCTTTGGAATGCAGAGGCACTCAGAGGTGGCAGAGAAGCTCAGCAGAGCTGTAGAAACACCCAGTGCTTGCCACTGCCCCAGTGAGCTTCCAAGCTAAAGAGCTGGGGGCTTCATTTGCAGCACTTGCTGATTTATTAACACGTGTGTTCAAGATTCATTAGTGTTGTGCTGTCACAATCAGTGGAAAGCACATTTTAAATTCATACCAGAAACCCAGCTGCAGAAGAAATAGTGCCCTCTGACTTGCAGTGATCAATCACAGCTAAGCAAAACACCTCATACAGAAAGCTGTAAAGCAAGTAGAAAAAGCATAAAATCCACTTGGTCTTGTAAGGGACTCGGCCACATTCCTAGCCTGGTGTGAATAAAAACCTCACCCTTTTCTCTGTGACATGAAAAAGTCAAAAAGCTTCTGATTTTTGGATTGGCAATGTAGGAACCTCTGAAATGCACATGTGTTGATGGTAAAAAACGTTTCCTCCCCAGGACCCTTCAAGAAAGATCAACTTTATTCCTATTTTGTGGAGGGGTAAACTATGATGCAGGTAAAACTGGCTGCTGATTTGGGGTGGCTGAAATTTCAGCTGCCTTGCTTTTGATACTTCATCATTAGTCCACATCAGTTCCCCATTCACTCAGGATTTTCAAAGTGCAGCGTTTGCACTTGGGCTTGGAAATACTGTCCTGTCCCACACAGAGTATTTGTAGGCCTTATCAAAGTTACACAGAATAAAGGATTTTTGGCCAGGTTTTCCCAAAGTTTCCTGACAGGCCTGTGGCAAAAAAAAACCAGGAGAGAAGCCGGTTTTCTTGATTCCTCATTCCATAGCTTAAGCAGAAAACGCTATTTGCATCCCAAGCCTCCCTGACCAATGCACAATAATGAGACTGGGAAATTCTGGAGGAGCTGGAAATACCAAGGGCACGGAGCCTCAGCAAATCCTCTGAGAAATTCAGAGCATTGGAAGGGGAGACAGGGAGGGTAGCACTGCTGGGAAAGACCCAGATTGCTGTGGAGATGTGGAATTCCTTGGGAAGCTGTGGAAGCAGGTGGAGAGAGCGGGATATCCAACCAGGAGTGCCAGGAAAGTCCCGGCGCAGTGCGAGTGCGGCATATGGAGGAGGCCCGGAGCAGCAGCAGGAGGAGAGCTGAGGGGGCAGCTGACAGGAAGAAATCCAGCCATGTGTGTGCCAGCATCTTCTCCAAACGCTCCTGAACGCGACAGACCACGTGCATGTTTCCTCCCTGCAGAACGGAGGCAGCTGAGAAGGGAAGCGGGTGAGGGAGTGGGAGAGGGGCTCAGAGGAGGGACACGTGAGCTCACTACCCCAGTTTCCTCCTCTTTCTCCTGCCACGGGGCGATGTTTTTGTTCTTCTCACACTGTTGGCAAAAATTGGTAACCAAGTGAGATGTGGAGGGGGGTTCTACTTGAAGGTTGAGATAACATTTTCTGATCCAGCCAGGAACAGTTGGCTGTGGGTGGTGGCTTGTCACCAGCCCTGCCAGTTCTAATCCAGATCCCAGTTTTTTCTCATTCTCTCAGCTGTGGAGTGAAGAGCCTTCCCTACAACTTTAATTTCCTGCAGGGGTTAATCCCATGGTCAGTGGTAGCTCAGGCCCTTAATCCTTTTGCTCAGTCCCTTAACAGCAGGGCTGCAGCCGCTCCTGCCCTGGCAGGTCTGAGGCAGGCACCCTTCCGCTCCCTGTTCCTCCCCTACACCCCACCAGCATCCTGCAGCTCACTGGCATTTCAAATGCTGCTCCCCCCTTCCTGGCAAGCCTACCCCGGGGGTGTGGGTGGGTGGTACAACCAGGAAAAGGTTGCAGGCAGAGAAGACAGCTTGGTGGGAGAATCCTGGTTCTTCATTCCCACCACTACTGCGCTCACAGGTATTTTCTGCACTTCTTGGTTGGACGGTGCTCTGAATCCCAAAGCATTCTCTTGTTTTCATTCAGGTGGTGCTCAAGAAGGAAGGTGTGTATGAGCCCACATTTGGGAAGGATTCTCTGAGGGGTCAAAAATTTTAACGTGGCCCAGTACCTTCCCTGGGTCTCTTACTTAGAGTCAAAGGATGCAGCAGATCTTTAAGAGGCAAGGTGCCAGCCTGTCTGAGACAAGAGATACATCTACATGTGCAGAGTAATAGATGGAGGTGCATCAGTTTAGCAGCAAGATAGGAAAATGTAAGTTTTTAATCAATATAAGCTCTGTCTCTGGAGTGCTAGGCCAGATGTCTGTTGAACAGCATGACCAGACTGCCAAACCAAGGGCCTTCCAGATCAATGCCAAGAGACCCCTTGTACATTTTATGGGGGTCAAAGCACTTGAGCCATGAGCCTTTCTCCTTGTGGGTTCTCATTCCAAAAATGAGGCAAGCTTTTGCAGGCCTGAGTGATCCCTTGCACACAAAATGCCCCACACTTGCTTGTTCCACATCATTCATTTCTGCACTAGCCCAAAAGCTGGTTTGGCTTTTTTCATTGCCTGCATTTTAAGATACACTAGGCCCTTGAGCTCACTGGCCTTCCTTATGTTTGACTCTTGTTACTCTTTCTTCTGGTGGGGAAGCCAGGGTGCTGAAGAACTGCTGCCACCAAGGCTGCTCCCCCTTTTCCTCCCTCCCCTTGTCAGCTGTGCTTCCCTGGGTACCAGGCTCCCAAAATGAGCTGCAAGGGTAGTGGCTTGTCACTTTGGCAGCAGGAGGAGAGAGAGGATGGAGAAAACACTGGAAAAACAGAAGAACTTTAAGGTGTCACGAGGCTGTGCCCTGGGTATGTCCAGAGGGGCAGGCACCATCCATCCTGCACAGTGGTGGGGCAGAGCACAAGAGGCTGGCAGTAAAAATCCTCTCAGCTCTTATCATAAGGGCATCGGCGACCCAGCACGCACGTAGCTCCTGGCAAAGCTCCTGAGGAGAGGCTCTCATCATTCCCACACAATGCATTTGTACTGGACTCTGAAGGAGACCTTTCCTGCCTCAGTGAGTTGCAGAGATCTGCCTCACGTGGTCACCACTGTGGCACAAGGTTGTTGGTGCTGCCTGCATCTGCTGCCCCATCACCTTCCCAGAGCATCCGAGAGGGGCAGCCCTGCAAAGTCCACACAAACTGTGGGATCTGGGCTGCTGCCTTCAGCTCCAGGGGTGCCTGCAGATCTCTGGGATACATTTGTGCTTTTCACAAGCTGGGAACATTGCCCATAGCTCAACAAGATGTGGTGACAGCTCTCCCAAGCTCCAGCCAGGATCTTTGGACGCGTCTGGGTTAGCACACGGATCAGCCTCATGCTGCAGAGCTTGCCAAGGCTGAGGAAGGACTGCAAATTTGATGTGACTTTAGTTTTCTACAGGGTTCACAGCCACAGGAGAGATACCTTGATGGCAAAGTTGACATCCCATCGAAATCACTAGAAGTGGTGTGGAGAGCAGGGCCCACCTTCAGTCCCTCTGCCCCCACACAGCAAAGTCACAGCAGCAGCTGTCCTGGTTTAGGGCAAATCTGGGGGAAAACCTCCAAATGGGGTTCTTCCAGAAAGCAAATTCAAGCTGTCCCTCCCCCTAACTGGTTCAGGAAAAAGATTTCCTTGGAGAAAAGTGGAAAAAACTGCTTTGGGCAGCACTGGCACTAGGAAGCCTCACCAGCAGGGGAAAGGCAGCCCAAGAGATGGTGCCAAGCCAAGTTCCTTTTACAGCTCACCTCCAGACTCAGGGTGAGGTCTTACTCTTTTATCCCTTGTGTGAGAGCATGGTCCATGGGGAAGGAATCTTGCCAGCCTCCTTGAAGTGAGGAGGAGCATGGTAGCAGGGCGTGTAACAGCCTTTTCTTTCAGTCAGTGGAGAAGTTCTGACTTGTGTGGCTTTGCTGTAAATTTAAGTCTCAGTCCTTCCTGTGAAGGGCTTGGGGCATTGCAGGGCATAAATAATAGACATTCTCTTGTTTTGCCATTCATAAAAATGTAATGAGGAAGTTGCCATTTTCATTAAAAGAAGAAAAAAATTGTCATATGTTAAAACAGGCTTGCAAAGCCAGGGACTTAAATGTGAGTTTATACTTTCCCAGCCTTCATTCAGCCACTTGCATGGGCACAGCACTGCCTTTGCTCACCCAACCAAGTGCTGCTTCTTTTTTTCACAAGACCCTGTCCCATACTCAGTGCAAAGGACACTTGATACTCAAGCTAACTGTGAGGATGTTGTAATAAACAAGGCTGTTTTTATATGGTCAGAGTTAAATATTAAACCACAGTTTTGGCAGGAGGCCACAGTCCGTACATTCCTAATTTTGTGGGTGCCCAACACGAGACCCTGGGGGCCATTTTGCAGAACTGCTGAACACTCCCAGCTGTTTTCTAAAATGCTGTCAGCTCAGCCAGCAAACTGGTACAACCTCGAGGACCCAAGAGAGCCAAGAGGTCCTAGACTCTGGTCCTGCACCTGTTACTGAAAGGGGAAGTCTCTTTTCCCTTCAAAAGCCAGGAAAACAACCGCTCTCTCTTGCCTCATCAGGAGCATAAATTCTCTATCATCAGCTGCAAGGCAAATGTAGCTGCTAACATCTTCAGAACACCACAAGACAATGAATAGTGATGTATTGCCTGCAGGGCTTGCTTGGCAGGCAGTAAACAAATAAAACAGGCACACATTTTGCAGTACCCCAAAAAAATTATATATATACATATATATAAAACAGCCCCCTGCTTCACCTCTTGAGCACCATGGAGCCAAGTACCTTGAATGAAACAGTTCATAAAAATACGGCATGTGATCCTACCTAGGACTGCAACCCAGTGCAAGTGGCATGCTGCCACCAGTACCAGTATTTCCTAACTTTCAACTGCTTGTTTTTGCAATATGAATAGTATATTTCACATAATCCAACCCCTCACAGATGAAGCAACTTTTCCTTCCATCTCTTGAGTCTGGAATCAAACTAGTTTATAGAAAAAAGCCCGCACATATTCTTGCTGTTATCATACCCTCAGTCACTGGAAGCTTTTTTGTGAGCCAGCATTTTGGTGAAGCCACAGCAGGAATAAGGTATGTGTGACAAGGTATTTCCCTGCAGCAGGAGGAACATCCCAGAACTCCCACTCCTGCTTCTTTCCACTGACAACTGAGCGTGTGTCATGGTGTAGCACGCTGAGGCATTACCCAGCTGGCAGGAGCATCCCAGTATGGGCATCTGAGTTATGGTTTGAGCCACCCAGCACTGGGACACTTGTCAAGCAGTGTAAGCAGCTGCTTGTAACCAAACATGGCAAGTGAAGGAAACTGCCTGCTCTGTCTTTTCACTCAGCAACAGGCAAGAGCTGAGGAGTCACCGAAGAACTGCCCAAAAATGCTCTCCCACAGGCTTGAGCCTCTTCCCCATCCTGTTCCAGCCTCTGGTGCTCCCTGAATGCTCCTGTCCAGGTATCCTTGTGGCCCTGTGCTGCTGCTGACCCTCCCAGCCCTTCTGAGACACAGCTCTGCCTTCATCAGCCTTCTGTGGTGTAGAAGAGCCTAGAAAATCCTTTCTGCATCAGGCTTAAAAAAAAAGCCAGAGGAAGGGTAGGAAGCTGAAGTAACTCTTAAAGATACCTGAGCTCAGAGTGCCCCTTGCTAGCATGTGACATTCATTTTGCTGGAGGAAAGGGTAAAGCTATGAGCTGGTATAAAAATTACATAAGAAGGCTTCCCCCCTTTCTCTTTACAAACAGTCCCTTTGCTCAGGATTTACCATAATTCCTCCAAGTGGACAGGATGCACTAATAACAGAGGCAGCACTGATGTCTGACAGGGAGACAACTCCCGCAAGCCCTTCGCTCATGTGGAATAATTCCCTTGCAAATGTTGTTTGCCCACAGCAGTTAGAGGAAGATCCACCCCTCCCTCCACCCCCCAACAGACCTGAGTGACAAAGCTGAGAAGAAAAATGGTCTGCAGTTCTGAAAAGGCTCCCTTCTCCTCACTGCTGGGAATGTCCCCTGCATTGGGACAAGTCGCTGTCTGCGTTTAAGGGTTCCCCTGTCTTTTAAGGGTTTCCTTCTCCTGCAGCAGCAGTCCTTTCCCAAAGGAGATGTTGTCTCCATCCTTGAGCAGCAGGTCAGAGCCCTGCAGCAGAGCAGTGCTGTATCCTGCCTGCTGCTGTTCCCACCAGGGCTGTGCTGGATGTGGCACATTTGGGTTACCTGACTGGGGCCCAGCCTGGCCATGACCTGCTTGGAGCAACAGCTTCAAATACCCTCTCTCCCCAGATCAGGAGAGCTCCAGTTTAACATGTCTCTGTTAATTAGCAGGAGGTGCAGGGACATTAATAAACTGGTCAGGCAGAGGGAGGAGGAGGAAGGCAGAATGCCCTGTGTGGGATGTGTGTGTGCACGTGTCTGTGCACGCCCATGTACGCACACACACACACAGACAGAGCCGGGCTAACCTTACCCCCTGTCCATCGTGTGCTTCACCTCCGCTCACTTGGAACCTCATTCTCACCCTTTCCTCCCAGTCAGGGCTGGAAAAGGCTGTGAAGCTTCTCTGGGCTGTGTTTCACCCACCCCTCTCAGTGCTGTGCTTTCCACCCAAAAGTTCAGAAATCACAGGCTCAGCCTGCGGAGATGCTGAAAGCAGCTCGGGACTTATTTTTGGCTCTACTTGTGATTTGGCATCCTTCACTTCATGTCCTGTGGTCATGTCCGTGAGCACACACACCCCCACACTCTTATACACATCCCCCCCATCCTAAAGCTGCGCACGGAGTGCTGAACCTGTTCGGTTTTGGTCCGCACTTCTCCATTTTAGGCTGTTCTTACCGCGACGGCCGAGTCCAAAATATTAGCGAGCAAAGGCATCACAAGTCAGGCGAGTGGCACCTCTGAGAGCCCCGAGCAGGGCACAGGAGGCAGGAGCTGCCCGGCACCGAGTTCTCAGCCTCCCAGCCGCACCTGCTGCCATCCTCAGCTGGGAGAAGTTGCTCCAGCACTGAAACTGGACTGGAAGCAGCAGCAGCAAGCCCTGCAGGGGGTTTGCCGTGCGGGGGAAAGCGGTGCCCGGCCGGGAGCCCTGCGCTGCCCCTGCCTGCCGCCCTCCGCCCCGGGGAAGCGCTCCCTGCGGCCACCTCCCCGAGCCGGCCACCGGGGAAAAACGCGAGAGGGACATCTCACTTACCCCTCTCAGGCTGGAATGGACCCTCCTGTGGGAATGGCAGCTCTCCCAGCTCTCTGAAGCCGGTACAATCCCAAAGCAAATCCAGCAGAAAGTGGCTCTCGGCGGACCCTAGCTGGCAGGAGCCCTCCCTAGGCAGGCTGGAGGGCAGGGGAGCCGCGCAGCGAGGTGACAGCGTGGGAAAGGGACTGTAATCCTCCGTAAATAATAAACAGGGGGAGAGAGAAGGAGAGAGAGAGGCGGGAGAGGGAGCGACTGTGCGCGGTGAAGTGGCAGCTGGGGGTACATCTGCGATGGCAGCAGCACACGCACGGGAACGCGCACAGACAGCGCAGGGGAGTCACCCCGCCAGGCAGGCAGGATCTGCTCCCAAACAGCCAGAGGAAGGAGCTCGGGAGGTGTTCATCCCTCTCAGTGCATCCTGCAGAAAGGGCAGCTGCTGTCAGTCCCTCTCTCTCCCTCATCCCTCCCTCGCTGCCATCGCTCTCCGGGCTCCGGGGGGCTCCAGGAGGGGTGAGGAGGTGCCAGGGCGGGAGGAGCTGCCCACAGCCCCTCGGGAGCTAGATTGGTCAGACACAGGTTACAAGAGAAGGCACCGAGCTGAACAGTTCCTCCCCTCCCTCCCTCTCTCCCCTGCTACGGCTGATGACAATAAACTCAGAGGGAAAGGCGTCAGGATGAGCGGGGACCAGCCCTGGCTTTCCTATAGGAGCGAGAGGAGCGGCTGCAGCCATGGGGAGACAGCAGGGGAGAGCACGGGGGCTTGGGAGAACACGGGGGGCTTGGGAGAACACGGGGGGCTTGGGATAACCCAGGGGGCTTGGGAGAACACGGGGGGCTTGGGAGAACACGGGGGGCTTGGGATAACCCAGGGGGCTTGGGAGAATTCGGGAGGCTTGGGAGAAAGGCACCCCCTTCCCACCAACACTGCAGAGAGCATGGTGGGCTGGCAGTCAGTCCAGCAGGGAGACAACCGAGAGGTGCCCAGCACAACCCTGTGTCTGTTTCCTCAGGGATTCAGGGAAAACTCGAGGGGTACTGTTAGGGAATAGTTGGGACAAGGGTGAAAGATCCACAGTTCGTTCCCCTGAGCTTTGGCTGCAGCAGAGAGTGTGTTCAGCCACGGGTGTGTGTGTCAGGTGCGGTGACATCCATCAGTGACAGGCATTCCCTGCCCTCCCTGACATCGCCTGCCAGTGCAGGGATGCTGTAAGCAGCCAAATCCAGCCCACTACCTCTGTTGGGATTTCCTCTGTGCTCTCCCCTGGGCTCCTGTAGCCTTCCCCCCCAAAATCAGACTCCTATCTTGCCTTCCTCCATCTCGATGAGCACCTCTGTAGCTCGCATTTGCAAGAATTACTCTTTTGTTGATCTTCCCCTTCTATCAGATCCAGTGTCATAAACAGGCTGATTTGGGCTTTTTGTTCATTTTCATTTGTCTGGAAGTTATCTTTTTAAGTAAAATTTTTAGAAGACTCAAAATTTCAAGTTACTGACTCGAGAGGGAAAATAAGAACATTTCAGAAATAGGGAACAGAGAGAAATGCAAATGGGTGGTATGGGCATGGCTGTTCTGCTGTTCTGGTACCTTCCATTTGAATCACAGGTTTTATGTAACCATTGGACCAGCTGCCATGAAAACAGGTTGTGAATGGCAAGGTAAATCTTGATAAGCACTCTGCAGGATGCAATCTTGCGACTTTGTTATGCCTTTTCGTTGTGCAGCAGGCCCAAGAATTAAATCTTGGGGAAAGCTCCTTATGTGAACAACATATGGATAATCAAAGAGAGAAGCCAGAGACTGCAGACTGAAAGAGAGGCAAGCAGAGGATGAGCTAATGAAGCAGGCATGCTCAGCACAGGGATGAACAGGTGGAGGGGAGCAGCAGTGCACAGCTCCAGGGAAGGCCCATGGGTTTGCAGGCAGGGTGGGGAGTTGGGTGGGAAGGGGTGCACAGCTTTGGGACCCTCGGTGATGTCTACCTGTGCCAGGTGTTCAGCACTGCCTGTGCTCCTGCTTTATTGCATTGCTGGGCTGCTGCAGTGGCACGGGGCACTCAGCTGTGAATTCAGGAATAAAACCATTAGCCATGGGCCCTCTGGGGACTCTGCAGCACCCACTCATCATTTCATGGACCTCAGATCTTCCCACTGATGCAGCATACCCTTTGCCACCAGAGCAAAAAGGCTCATTAACCATCAGTTATTCTTTGGAACAAGCATAGAGAAGTTTATTCCAGTTTTTTTTCGCTCTCACTTGAGCTGTAGAATCATCCTTACCTCAGACTGAATCACTGCTTTCCTCCTTTCTCCTTGACCTCACCAGCAGTGTGAAGATGCACAGGTGACTGTTACTAGCACTGGAGCGGGGTTGATTGTGCCCTGATTCTCCTCAGCTCCCGTGTCTTCCTCAGATCACCCAAATGTGTGAAAGTTTCTCCCAGTTCTTGCCAGTAGCTGCCACTTTCTGTCCCTGCCACTGGCCACCAGTGCAACCCCAAGGTTTTCTTCTTCATCATATTGCAGGCTGGGTATGTGCTGCTTATGCCTCCTGAGCAGAAGCAAGGATTTACAGCCAGGGGCTAGGACCTCTCTAAAGAACAATTTAAGGCCAAGTGTTCCCACTGGCAAAAATATGAGCCACTAAGTCTGCATTGCAAGTTTAGTTATGTAGGTATCAACTCCTCTTCAAGTCTCTTGAAAACTATCTCTCCTGGGTAATGCTCAGTCCCATTGATGTGATCTGCTGTGGTAAGGGGAATGACTCTCTCTCTTGAGATGGTTTGGAAGGATGAATTTATTTAAAGTAGGTACCAAAGCTGGTGCGTGGGCCTCATGGGACTCAGCAGCAGCAGCATGCCTGCTGTCATGGCATGCCAATTTGTCAGCAGGGGCACCAAGCCAAACCATGCCAGCCACAGCCTCGCTGAAGCTGAGCCATCTCTGCCCAGGCCGCACTCAGCCCTGTCCTTCCTCCCTTCTTTGCATTCTTTGTCTCGTCTGCTTTGTGCTCTGTGAGGCTGAGGGCAGTGCAGCTCCACAGAATCATTCCTTTCCCCCCCAGACAGGCAGTCAGATTTGGTTTACAGAAGGGAGAGCTGGATAAGAAATGTACCTCTGATGCACGGGATTTGTAAGATGTACCAGCAGTAGGAATGTGACAAGGACACTGGTATAAAACACAGAGCTGATGCCAGGTGCCAGGGTCTCTGTACATGAGGCAAGAAATTATACCATTGCATACTCCAGGTTTAATTCATACCCATCTGAATTAGAGCATCAGATCATACTGTCAGCTTAAAAGCACCCACACGGCATGATTCAGATTTAAAGGATCTGTTCCCCCCTTTGAAGCTCCTTCTAATTCAGAGGAAATCTGTAGAAACAGCAACACTTCATCCTCCTGATATTGGTGGTTGTGAAAAAAAGGCTCCAGATCTCCCTCCCTGTATTTCTTTTTCTCCCTCACTTGCACTTTATATTCTATTTCAAGGTCCTGCTTGGGGCTGTAATTCCTCCAGAGCTCTTGGATTCAACTGGTTGACACCCAGCCCAGTTGTTCCCCGTCACCAGAGGACTGGTTTTCATGTGTGCTGGTGGACAGCCTAGCCAGGGACAGCCAGCTTATCCTGTCAGGGACACCCTGCACCGTCCCTCTGCAGCTATGCCTTAATTCAGGAGCATCATGCTGGGAATAGAAGGGAAATTAAGCCAGGAAATTAGGACACACTTCATTAAGAAACACACATACACACGGATGCTTAGCCCTCCGTGCACTGGGCTGGCACCAGGTAACAAATCATTATTCATAATCGACACTTTCTGCCAAGTGGCATTCATAATTCTGTGCTTTTGTAGTGGCTTAGGAAAAATCTAAATCTCTGTGGTTCCCCCTTGAGACAGGTGGGTTTTCAAATTAATCCCTTCCTCACTGGCCTACTTTATTTCTGATTGATGCTGCGTGGTATAGGAGTTGAGGCTGGGCCGATCACAAACATCCATCCTGGCCAGGCAAATCCGAAAAAGACAAAGACAAAAGCTCATGCCACCCTGGGGGGCTTTTGGGGGATTTTGATCTGTTTGTAGCTTCATAATGTTTAGTGTGAGGGAAATCTCAGTGCCTTGGTACAGTCAGTGTCACCTTTTCCTCTCCCTTGTTAAACCCCTGACTCTCACTTGGCAGCCTGACTCAGCGCTTACCATTCACACTTGGAAGCAGGTTGCAATTGTGATTTCCATCCCATCACCCTGGGCAAATATTTACTCCTCTTTTCCTAACTTGTATTTATGTCTTTAATGCTCCTCTTTTGATCCTCCCCTCTTTTTGTTTCTTGCAGCTGTGGGTGTGCAAATAAAGCTGGATTTGCTCCAACGCAAGTTTTGGAAGGCCATGCAACAGGTAGGAGCATCAGCAATCATGCAGAGACACAATTTCATGCTCCTCATCAGCAAGGTCGATGCTAAGTTACGTCACATACCGTGGCATTTTAATGAGGGCTTTTGTGGAATTCATATTAAAAGATTTATGAAGCAGATTAGTTTGAAGTCACACATTTCTGTAATCCTTTGACGGCACTAATGCCGTGTGAGCCACGAGTCTGTTCTGCAGATGCCGTGGTGACAGTGTCAGCATCCTGGCCTGCCATTAGCTCTGCTGCATGTGACACATTTAATTGTGGAAATATGTTTGTGCTCACTCAGCCTTTCAGAAACCTCATGGAAATGTGCAATTTTGGGCACACAGAAAAAAAAAATCTACTGCCTTCTCTTATCTTCTTGATAATGATAACAAAACACTACCAGCTTGCTAAAATAACATTTATTTGCTCCAGGGATAAGCTTTTGGTGTTGTCCTAATATTAGATACTCTTCTGGACTGAAAGAAGTAGAATAATTAAAACTCCCCTGGCCTGGGGAGCAAGAAACATGGAACACCTTTCCCTTCCCACCCAGAATCTTTCTCCCCAGGGTGTTGTGCTGGAGGGGTGAGGACTGTAGCAGCACACAGGTGGCTCTCTGCTGTCAGGAGAGGGAACTGTCATCACACAGGGGTGACAGAGAAGGTAGGAGGGCAGGAAGCTGCTCTGTGGAGGCAGGAGCATCCTCACAGGTGGGAGATCACACAAACCTAACCTGAGCTAAAAAGATTTCTGCAAAGCACATGAGCACATCCTGAAAGAGCAACAGCGAGCTCAGTTTTAAAAACCCTGCTCAGGGTCCTACCCAGGCAGTTCTCACACAAACAAGCCCCCATGGTTGTTAAGTGAAGCTGGGAGGCCTCATTAAAGCAGGTGAAGGAGGCCTGTGTGCCAAGTGGCTGCAACCCCTGGTAGGGGCTGGTGTGAAAAAAGGCTCCATGTGGTTTCCCAGGATGTGAGTGCTGTTGGACAGAGGAATGATTAACAGATTTTGTTTTCTCTCTCTCTCTCCTGCCTCACTGATGCCATGCTGCTCTGGATGTCCACGCTGTGCTTCCCAGCCCAATGACACTGATGTAAGTAGACAAAAGCTGGGGACAGGGAGGCATCCTGGCGTGCTTGGCTTCCTAACTGTGGCATTTGGGTGCCAGCATATTATAGGCACTGTCCCTTGTCTGTAGCCACTGGAGAGGGTCCAAGCCTGTCACAGGCTGTGTTTGTCTTCCCAGTAATTAAGTGTCTTTGGCAAAGCTCAGAGTGCTCTGGGTCACAGAGAGCTGACCAACAGCAGGAGGATGCTGTGAGCTAGGCTGGTGTCCGAGGAGGGAGCTGTGTGATGAAGCAGCACATGTGGTCTCAGAGCAGGCAGGGAGCACTGGCTCAGTTCTGCCCCATCTCAGGGGCTCCCTGGGAGCTGCCAGTGCTCTCAATCCTGGCTGTGGTCCAGCAGCAAGCACTGCTGGAACTTCTCCAGGCCTGCATGTGCAGTGGCAGTGAGAGCCAGGCCTCACACTGAGGAAGATGTGTGACACACGAGCCCTTCTTGTGGAAAACCACTGGGCTTCACCTGGGCTTCTGCTCTGACAGCTGAACTTTGGGCTCTGTGTTTGCTATCCCCCAGGGCCATAGCTGTGGTTTGTTGTGACCATGTTCTCTGCTGATCAAAGGAAGGAACCTGCCAGGGTGAAGCACAAGGCCACCTCTAGGAATACATCCAGGGAAATAAAACAACGTGCTGCTTTGTGGTGAGGCAGGGGTGAGATGGTGCTTGCAACTGCACATGAAGGAATTTTTTTAAACCATCAGCCCTAGAGTCTCAAAAAGCCAGCTGGATTCAGAGTATGAACATGTGCTATTGCAAAGCTGTGGGACTTGAAACAAACTCAGGCATCTCCAAACCTCCTCTGAAGTTGAACAGAGGGATAGAAAACCATTTTTTTTCTGCAAAACTCAAGTGGAGAAACAAATCCTAACTGAAAGTTACAGTCTTGTTGTGGTCTGGAATGGCCAATTTAGCTCTTGCTCCTGAGACTCACCCAGAAAGGGGGTTGGATTTTATGTCTAAGGGTTTTGAGAAGGTTGTGGGTAGCTGGCTGAGAGCAGACAATGTGCTATGCCAGTGTCCTTCCCTGACCCTGGAAAACCTCTGGCAGGAAGGGGACTCCATGCACAGAAAAGGCAACACCGTGTCAGCTTTCTTCCCTCTGCTACTGGAGAGAATAGAATTAAAAAATAACACAAAGAGACAGACACATGCAGCCACGGCAAACTCTGAACAATTATGAAATCAATAAGCACCTGAAGGGCTTCGTTACTCACCACTTAACCCCTGGTGTCCCCACCCAGTTCTGTGTTGTGAAACACATGTCAAGTTCACTACGCAGAAATTCTAAATTAAAGAAATGGATGGTGCCTTGGGCTACATGTGCACCATTCACATCCTATTTTATCATGAGCTAGCTGCAGAATAAAGAAACCAACAGCAACAACAACAAAAAAATCCCTGCCTGAGAAAAGCACTGATCTAAAAGACCATGCTATGTTCTTAGTCCAGATACTAACAGATGCTGAAATGCACGCTGGTTTCTCCCTGGTGCACAGCAACCTTTGCTTTTGCCCTTTCTTTCCAAGTGCCTCCTGTGTTTGGAGTGCACAGGTCCTGCTGGGAGCACGTCAGGGGGGCAGGTGCAGGATGGGAGCCCTCAGGAGAGGGGATGTGGCTGGTAGAGGTGGGGAGTTGGGGTGGCTGTCCTGGTGGAAATGGCAGCTGGATTGCAGAGCTGTCTGGGATGCTGTTCTGGGAAGCTGTAGCCCCGCAGTGCCAAGAGGCAGACGGTAAGATGAGCTCGTGCCATGCACTGAGGGATGCTCTCGGGGCAGGTGGATCCAGGTGCAGCTGCAGGCTGAGCTCTGGGAGCCCCAGGCAAGAGGCTGTGAACTGGCCCTGAGCCTCTGCACAGCAAAGGGCACCACGGGGCCCTGGGGACAGCCAGGTGTCCTGGACACGCAGCAGGAGCAGATGTCTCAGCGGGACAGCCCCAGATGATCACACACGTGGACTGTGAGGGTATAAAAGCCCAGTGTCCTTTGTCCAGGGCCCCTCCTCAGAGACACCAGCTTGATCTCCTTCTGTGTTGCTGCACCATTAATAAATTGCTTTAAGCTTCTGGATGTCTGAGACCCTGCTGTGGGAAACCTGGAGCTGAATGAGCGAGGAAATCTTGTGTGGCTGTGTGAGTGTGGGGTGCATGGGGAGCGGAGCAGAGCCCTGTGGGGTCACTGCAGCAGCGAAAGCCTCTGGTGGTGGGGCAGTGGCTGCCAGAGCAGCTCCTGCATGGCCGGACTGGGAAGTTTCCCTCACACCATGGTTAATTCTCTGCTCTCCCTTTGCAGTGCAGCGGCCTGGACGGCGCCTGTCCACTCAGCTGTCAGGATGATGTAAGCTGCCTCAGTTTCCCCTCTGTACCTCTGCTGGGTGTGATTGACCACCTGCTCTGTGTCCCCAGAAAAAGGCATTGCCTGTTGTCTCCTCACAAGAGATTGTACAGCTGGGCCAGGACCTGGTACTAATGAGACAAATCTGAGTTTAGGTCTTCCCCCCAGCTGGGCCAGGGCAGAGACATTGGGACTCCAGCCAGTGAAAGTCCATCTCCTTTAAATCTGTCTCCATGGCATCCCAGATCTTCCAAACAAAAAGTGTCTGTCAGCATGATGTGCGTGCTGGACTCTCTTTGTGTTTATGCCACTGCTTCAGCCTTGGTATCAGGAATATGTGGGACAGGAGCTCCTCTGCCCTGAAAAGTGAGATCACCAGAGATTTATTTTGTTGTACATTCATGCAGGATTTTCTCTGCTTCCTAGTTTTTCCCCTGCAAGGCCTAAAGGTTTTCATCTGAACTCTGTGCCTCCATTTCCTGCTTTGCAAAATGCAGATGAGATCAGCACTGATACTCAGTGGTGGGGAGAGGGATATTTTGTGAGTGGTTCTAAAACTCTCAAATGTGAAGATGGAAAGCATTAGATACCATATTGCTAAAGAGAAGAGCACTCCAAATATCCTGGCTCTTCCTGAAGGATGCTTTGCCTTAACTGTGGCTCACACACAGCCTGCTAGGCCTGCACAGAGCCCTGGCTGGAGACAATCTCTGTCACAGCTCATGAGTGAAATACCCTCGAAATGGAGACAGAGAGGGAAAAGAATTGTGTAAAACTTGTGGTAGCCAGGCTGTGGGGCTTGGCACGGAAATGCTGAGGCTGTTGCCATCATCACAAACCCACACTGCTCCATCCTGAGCACAAACAGGGAAAAAGCCATCTTTAATACTGCTTCCCTTCCATCTCTGCAGATTCTGAACTGCTTCCTCATTGACAACAACGGCTTTATACTTGTTTCCAAAATACCTGAAGAGGTAAGAGAGCATTAGAGGAGGAGGAGAGTGGGGTTGGCATGTTCCTGAATAATCCACCAGAGCTGGGGAAAACAAATGAACTTGAATTGTGTAATAAGGGTGGCTGTGGTGTAATTAAATTCAACTGTGCAGTGAGGGGGAAGGCTCCCAGCAGAGTGACAGCACATCCTAGGTGGGGAAGGAGTTTGCAGTGATAAGGAAGGAACTAGTCAAAATATCTTTTGATCAGAAGAAAAGAAATTAGACTCTTGTTCCCTTGGCACAGATGCTATTGAAAGATGATCTGAGAGGGAAGGGAAGGGAAGGGAAGGGAAGGGAAGGGAAGGGAAGGGAAGGGAAGGGAAGGGAAGGGAAGGGAAGGGAAGGGAAGGGAAGGGAAGGGAAGGGAAGGGAAGGGAAGGGAAGGGAAGGGAAGGGAAGTGAAGGGAAGGGAAGGGAAGGGAAGGGAAGGGAAGGGAAGGGAAGGGAAGGGAAGGGAAGGGAAGGGAAGGGAAGGGAAGGGAAGGAAGGGAAGGGAAGGGAAGGGAAGGGAAGGGAAGGGAAGGGAAGGGAAGGGAAGGGAAGGGAAGGGAAGGGAAGGGAAGGGAAGGGAAGGGAAGGGAAGGGAAGGGAAGGGAAGGGAAGGGAAGGGAAGGGGAAGGGAAGGGAAGGGAAGGGAAGGGAAGGGAAGGGAAGGGAAGGGAAGGGAAGGGAAGGGAAGGGAAGGGAGCAGCACTTGTGAGTGCTTCTGAAGTCCAAGCAGGTGTTCTTCAGGAAAGGAAACTGAGGGGATGGTAAGAGCAAGATGGTAAAGGCAAAAAACGAAGATGAAATAATTTAAGCAAATTGGAAACAGGAACACACCTAAAGAACTGAAGAATTTACTGGATTTGCTGAGGTGAAAGGAGCAAGGGAAAAAGCTCAGAATAGAAATAAAAGTAAGGTGTGTGGTTCCCCAGCCATTTCTGGGGAGCTGAAAGGGTGCAAGTTTGACATGACATCCTGTGCAGCTGGGTAAAGTCAACACTACCAACCACTGCATGGCTGAGCTACACTTTTCTGTTCTCTGACAAATTCACCACAGAGTTACTTCTTTCAAAATAATTAAACCCCGTAGTTCTGGGCATCAGGAAGTGATATGTGGGAACAGTCTCATAAACTACAAAGCAATAAGTCAATAGTAAGAGTGGGTTTAGAGAAGAAATGAGAAACGAAGGGGTTTTGTTACTGACAGAATTGTGGAGTTTCATTAAGATTGCCATTGTGCTGGAGTTAACAAATGCAGTTTGGATATTTCCAAAAGGCACTAGAACCAGTCCCAGAAATTACTTTCTTCAAAATGTGATAAACAGGTTGAAAAGGAAATTAAGGTAACAGAATTCGTGGTGGATGTGATTGGCACAAGCAGCACAGTTTCCAGATGGAAGAAAACTTATCAGCTATAGTTCTTTGAAAGTGTGACAAAATCAGGAGATAAGGGAGAGTAGATAACCTATTGAATTTCAGTTCTCTTCAGCCTTGAACCGAGTCCCTTACAAGAATCTGGTGAAACAGTGAAGCATGAAGTAGTGACATTGATCTCAGAGTAGCTGGGACAGAAGAGAAAGAAGAAGAATTTTGAGATGGTTATTTAAATGGAAAACATCAGCTGGATGAGTCCCACGGCTCCCCAGCTGGGCTTGGGTTGGTTAGCATATTCAGAATGGGCTGGCAAGAGAAAAAGGTGAGACTGTGCATTCTGCAGGCACTGCACAGTGAGTGCAGAGAGGCTGAGATGAGACTCTTGGGAGCCACAGAGCAAAACCAATCAGCAACACAGAGATACTGGGGAGGATACACACAGATACCAAGGGGAGCTTATTGCAAGGGATAACCAACCTCTGTTCTCTAGGAAAGTGAAAAGTGCCCTCCCCAGCACACTGAATAGTCCAGCAGAAGTGTCCCCACACATGGTGTGCCAAAAAAACAAAAAAAGCAAATAAAACTTGAAAGATGAGGGAGGGGAATGCTGTAAAAGTTGCATTGGCTCCCTGCTCTGGGAGGTCAGGTCCTACTGAGTGTTTGGAGTGGGCTGGTGATCTTAGGAATTGCTGTTTTCTCCTCTGACCGCCATGGCATTTTCAAAGATGCTTTACTGAGTCCTGTGACAGGTGTCCCTCACTGGGGACAACTCCACCCTTTAGCCCATGTCACCTGTGTGTCCTCAGCACTGCCCTCCTGGCTTCTGCCTCTGTAGTTTTTCCTGCATCTTATTAATTAAACATGGAATTATAGTGGATTTGAGTAAATATAAATATTATCCACATGCCTCCAAGATCAGAAATTTTGGCAAGCACCAGAGCTGTCCTCCTCCAGCTTTTACCTTCCCTGACCTTAGAGAGTTCACCACTGCTTTTTTTTTTTTCTGATTTCTTCATCCTGTTCCAGTTGCTGTGTTTATTTCCCGGTGGCACAATGAGTCTCCACACAGTTAAACCCTACAGGGAATTCAAGACAGCAGCACTAAATCTGGTTTCTGGGTTTCCTAGTCTTCTGGCACCGGGGTTTCCTAGCTTTGCCACGTGGATGTTGCTGCATGGGATCACTTGCAGCTGTGTGGCCTCCCCTGCCCCATCCTTTAACATAATCCCCCAAAAAAATCCTGTACCTTGATTTTTGTGGGTATTTTGGCGTTTCTGCCCACCAGAGCTGCCTGCACCTCCTTCCCTGGATGACCACACTGGAAATCAGAGCAGCTTCCTGCAGGAATGGGGTGAGGACAGTGTGGCTCAGGCTCTGCTCTCCCCTGCCCTTGGGATGGGGGATCAGGGTGGGGGATTGGCTCTAATAACCTCTGTATGAAGGCAGCAGGAAGCTTACTGGCAGTTGGAAACCACATGGAAAAAGGAATCAGGATTTTAATGAGTGACAAGTTGGAAGCTCCCTGCAGGATTACTTGGGGAAGAATGGGTAATCTCTTAATTCGAGCTAATCTCTCCATCCAGTCTCATCCCAGAGGGAGCAAAGAGTTAAAACAGAGGAGAAGGGAGGGAGGCAGGACCAAGTGCTCTTGGAGGAAGGGAAGATAAGTGGCAGGGTCAGGCTGTGCTGCAGGGAGGGCAGTTTTCTGCCATGTTTGCAGCCCGAGTTTCCAGCTGCCTCTCACTGCCAGGCACAGCTGTGGATCCCAGGTCCTGAGCTCCCTCCGCCTGCTGCATCCAGATGTTCCCTCACTCACTAAACCTCTTTTTCTAGCACTGCTGCCTTCTGCCTGAGGCATTTTGCAGAGGATGTCTGCAAGCTCTGCCCAGGTGGGACTCCAGGGGCAGGGTGCAGGGAGGCAGCCAAAAGGCCAAGATGCCACCAGAGCTCAGAGTTTGTGGAGGAGCAAGGGCTGGCTCTGAGCCGCACAACAAGGAGCTGCCTGCCCGCCCAAAGCCTGGGCAGTTTGGCAGATCCTGTTTGTCTGCAGCTTCTGAGTGTACAAAAAGGGTAAATTGCTGCAAAAGCCAGCAAAGCATGGATGCATGTGAGCAGTGGTGTAGCTCTTGAGTCATGTGTGTGCTCTGGGTTGCATGTCTTGCCTCACACGTGCCTGTACGCTCAGCTGCAGGGGGAGTGACACGGCGTGTGTCACGCAGGATGTCATGCAATGCTTCGTGCTGTCAACCTCTGAAATGGCAAGGGCCTGTGGAAGCTTGCCCAGAGGTGGGAGTTAGGAGAGACACAGCAGAGGGATGCCTGGGAGAGCAGCAGTCACTGGAGGAAGCAGGATGTAATGAGAGCTGCTTTACAAAACCAGGACCACGTTGGTTTCTTCCGAGTGATGCTTTTCTGGGTTCCTGCCTGCACAGGGTACCTAAAACAGCAGCAAGCTTTGAATGTCTGGTTTGGTGATGGAAACCAATTTGCTGCTGCCTTTCTGAGCACACTCCCTAGGCCACTTGCACTAACAGCTCCTCTTTCTTCTACCTGTACAAATGATATCCTACATGGAGAAATTCAGCCAGACATCAGCATCTCTTGACAAGATGGGCCTCATTTTCAGCCTTGCTCCCTCTCCTTGCCCCTGTCTGCAGCTTGCACTGTGTTAAATCTCACTGCTGGGCCTGCAGACTGGTATGAAATGGAAGCAGCTGGCCTCTTCACCACCCTAATCAGATCGAAAGAGCGAGGGAGGTGAAAAAAGTTACTGCTTGCTCAGGCACATTTGACTGTCTGAGATGATTACATCCTAAATGCTCGAAGGGGAGTTGATGTTATGTATCAATTTATACAGTGAAATGACTTCTAAAGCCTTTTGGGAAGAGGCTCATAACCATTTAACACTACTGTTAGATGATTACCATGTGATCTTAGGTAAATCTGCCTAAGGGTCCGGGCTTTCTTTGTGGAAATGTCCCACTCAAATAAATGAAGTCATCTGTCATCTGCTAATACATGTTAAATGACTGCTAGCCTATCAGTGGAAAAGCAAAACATCCCAGACTCTGTGAATGCTTCCATAACACAAGGGAGCTGTTTACTCTGTCAGGACCCGTGAGCCAGGAAAACAGACAGAGGACAGCTCATATCCGCACTTTTATTATTTACAAACATTTCATTCACTCGCCTGTGCACAAAGCAGTGGACTTGACAGGTTTGAAGCATTTTTGCAATGGATTTGTCATGGTTTAGTAATCAGGAAGGCCAGAATTGTTTGTTTGGGGAAATCTTTAAAGCAGCAGTTACTAGATTTGAGACTGTATTTGAGGTTATTGACTCCAAGGCCACAAGCTCCACCTTTAGTTCAAGCAGGACTGGGGGGTTGTTGTCCCCTCCAAATGCAACTTAGTTTTAGCTATGCCAGTGCACAGTGTGTAAGCTACAGGGATGGATGGGTCTGTGTTGTGTTCTTTGGGTTATTGCCTGCTCAGAACTCACACAGCAGTGAGTTGTAAAATTGCATTTGCTACCTAAATAAATCTGCATGCCACGCTCGTGCACGGTGGGCCAGTTCACCTAGGGCAGCAGGAGAGCAGAGGTTTCCAAAACCGTTGTGGCCATGGGTAGCAGGGAGGCTCAAATGGAAGACTCAGGCATTCAGATCCAGAGAACATGGATTCCCAAAAACCCACAGGAGAGTCCAGGCTTCCAGTGATTCAGCATGCCTGGGTCTCTGCAGCTTGAGTCTGCCTTTTTCTGACACAAGCTGCAGGGACTTACGTGGGCTAAATCATTTCCAAGCATGGTAGGAATGGTGCAGGATGCCCAGCTGGTGATGGGGGAAGTCCTCCCTCAAGCTTTCCAGCCAGCCAAAGGACAAAGCTCAGCACTGCCTCCTTCCAAAAACCCTCCTTGTGTACAGCGGGCCTCCAGACAAACTAGATCAGCTGGAGCCATCAAGCATTTGGAAAATTTACAGTTTATTCTGGTTTTCCCTTTTTGTGCTTGCAGACTGGAAAATTTTTTGGTGCAGTGGATGGCTCAGTGATGACCCAGCTACTAAACATGGGCATGTTCAGGCGGTAAGTGGGGGATCTCCACACTGTACTTGTTCTTTGCTGGTGTGTGGGTCAGAGCATGTTGGTCCCTCTAAGAAGCACTTGAGCAGGGAAAATGCACATGCTGCTGGTGCATGTGACTCTCTTATTCAGACACAAGAGCTCCTTTAGCTACCTGCCCCCTCTGCTGACTCGCTCAGCCATCATCAGCACACACACTGTTTCTCCTCATCTCTTGCTCTTCCACCTGCTGCAAAACACAGAGAGAGACAGAAACTTCCAGTCTCTGTCTGGCCAGAGAGCAGCTGCTTCTCTGTCTTTTCCAGGGCAAGATGTCACAGGAAACATCTCTTGGCATTTTGGGTACAGAAGTGCCTCAGTTCCTCCTGCTGCTCAGAAAGCCTTTCTGAGGAGTGCTTGTCTGAGAGCCCCACAGATGCAGCACTGCAGCTGGCTGACCACATCTCTCTCTCTTAAAAACACCTCAGTTCCTCTCACTCCACTCCCTCAGCCGATGTCAAAAGAGAGTTCAGAGGTTCAGTGGCTTGAAAACAGGAACTAGGGGGACCTGAGGTAGTTACAATTATAATTCCTCTGCTTCATAGCCTGCTTTACTCACTGTCTGAAATTAGGGACATATTTCCTCCTGTACTGACCCAGTTACATTAATCCAGAGCCTGTATTTCTTGCTCTGCAAGATCCAGCACTGGCTAAACAGCAGAGACACGTGGAAGCAGGTCACTGCTTTAGTGCATCCAGGAAACAGTTCATACGTGACATTTTTGAGAAGAAGCTGACCTGTTTGTCTCGTGACAAGCTGCCCTGCTTGCTTCTGACTGCTTGTTTGTTGTGTTTTTCCTGCAGAGTGACCATGTATGATTACCAGGCCATGTGCAAGGTGCCCTACCACCACCACAGCGGCGCCCGGCCCCTGCTCAGCGTACGTATCTGTCACCAGGCAGCCCTCCCTGGGCTGGGCTGCCTCCTGCAGGGCATCTCCAGCCTGACCCTGAGACTTCAGGAGGTGTTTGCTTTCAGGTGATGGGACTATCCAAACTCACCTCAGGCAGATTCCTGAAGCAGTGGTGGCCTGATGTTGGCTTCCAGTGTGGCTCTCTGTTGCCATATAGGATCTCAGTGAAAATTGGAAGGATCAGGGGAAGGACAGGAGCTGGACTATGGCAGGTTCTTCTGAAAGCCAAGGAATCAGCTGGAATGAGCAGGAATGCTCTTACATGGTTTTACTCAGCTCAAGAAGGAGAGTTGCAGTGTCAGGGAACAGAGCACCTGGGGAAAACTGGCAGTCATTGGGGAAGGATGAGTGAGCCTGGAGCAGGAGAGAGAGTGAGAATGCTGGTAGCCCAGGGAACAAACTAACAGAGTGAAGGGTTTTACCAGGACCCAAATGCAACCTCTCTTCAGGCTGATACTAACTTCTACTCTAATCCCACTCCACCTTCCTAACCTTGCCTCAAACAGGCAGAACAAAGTAACTGCCCAGCACTTAGGCCACTTCAAACTGCTTGACACAACCCTAAACAAGGATGTGCTCATTATTGTCGTGATCCTTTGACACTGGAAGGAGTGCAGGAAGTAATCCTCAGAGCATGACATTGTCATTTTCTTCTGGTAAAAGAATTTTCAACAAAATATTGCCTTTTAACAACATTCTTAGCAATAACACTTTTAGCAATGTCTGATTTGCAATGGCTGTACTTAAGCTGGCTAGATAAAATATGGTGATTGTAGTGAAAATATTTGCTTGATTATATCCTCCAATTCTGATCACTGAAAGAAATGCCACAAACCATGAGCTGCCAAAAAAGAGGTGGATTGGGAAGATAATAAAAAGGTGAGCATTAAGCCTCCATCTCTTGTCTTCCCCTCTTAGCAAAACCCTTGAAAAGAAATCAAGAAAAGTCAGCTTTTCGTATACAGACAAAAAACTCAGTCAAATTGCCACCATCTCTACATTTTACTATTTGCTGACTTATTTTGGCTGAAGAGAAGTCAGCACTAATGGAACATTATCCTGCATCCCATGGCTACTGCATCTGTTTTGGGTCTGGGGACATGGCCATGATTATGAGAGAGGGAGATGAAAATTAGACGTGGTTACCACGAAGAAAAGAAGCAGCAGTATCCTCTGCAGATGAATTGTCCCTGGGATAATGCTGGATTTCCAATTTGTAGCTGAAAAGCAGGAAGATGATAGAAGTCATGCCATCTTGAGGAAAAGCTGGATGAAAGCACAGTTAAGCATAATCAATCAATGGCAGATAATACTAAATCCTGGGCAGTGCTGTCACTTGTCCCAGAAACACCACTTGCTCTCAGAACACAAAAGCATCCTAAACTGGTGGTGTCCCATTTAGCTGTGTTTCTCTCCTGCTCTGAGCTCTGAAGGTCATCCACACTGGAGAGAAATCATCAAGCAATTACATCTTCAAAGTCCTTCATACATTCCTGATAAACTCCCTGACCCTGATGGGGAGGGGGTGAGGAGGTATTATTAGTAGCAGGGCAGCTCTGCTGGCTTTTGATGTATTCTGAACATTTTCCAGTGATGCCCAGACCTTGAATTTCCAGCCTGTCTTCAAGAGCTGTGATCAGTGGAGGGACTTGGTTTAAAATGTGGGGTCCTGCATAACAATTACGAATTCTCTGACCAAGTCCTTATGGTAGTTCTCATTTCTTCTTTTTGTTCTCCAGCCAATTTATGCCTTTGTAGCTGCAGTGAAGTGGCTGATAAGTGATTTCCTCATGTGAGTACCAAAAGATGGGGGTGTTTGGGAGGCTCAGACCAGGAGGGGCAAGAGCTGGGAAAGCTGGGAAGCCCCCACGTAGGGCATTGCTGTCAGCCTTCTCCTGACATTCAGCTCTGCACCGTGCTCCTGGGAGACAGAAAGCTATTACCATTGCCATTTTGAGAGGCAGAGGCCCACAGTGGGTCTGGGATTTACCTGAAGTCACTCAGTACAAAGTGCCTGAGTCAGAAATAGGCCTTGGGTCTCCTGGGGCTCTGTGCTGATCCTCGGTGCCGAGTCCTCTTCCCCTGTCTCGTTTGCCCACGAGGAGTGAATGCACATCTTCCTCTCACGGGGGGAGAAGGCTGAAGGCAGCAAGCCAAGCAGCTCAGGTCTGAGTGCCAGGCAAAGGAGGAGAGAGGGGAGGCTCTCCTCTGGGTCTGGGTTCATCTCAGACTTGTGGGGTGAATCAGAGTTCAAGCTCAAATTCAGATGGAAGTGCCCCTGCTCAGCTTGCTGGGTGAGCGAAAGGGGAGATGTGGTAAAGGTCCAGCTCTGAGGGCTTTAGCCTGCTGGTACAGAATAATTCCATGTAGTTATCTCCAAGCAGCCAGAGTGTGGGCTTCTGGTGGCCATCCAGCCTGCTCCTCAGGTGGTCCTACAGTGGCTGCATCCCCTCCCAGCCTCAGGGGCTGCTGTACTTGTTCCTTCCTTCACTGGCGAGCCCCTTGCACAGGATATACTTCAGGGAAAAGTCCATTCAGATCTTCCACAGTACAGATCCCACGATACAGAGCTACGTTCTAGCATGTGGAGACAGGAGGAAAAAAAATTAAAATTTTTAAAAAATCAGACTTGCACTGTCAGAAATTTGTAGTAAACATTTTAGAACTGATACTCGCTGGGCGACAGGGCCATCTCCCTGACACCTGCATCCTTCCAGGCTGCTGAAAAAGCATCCTCTGTTCTTGCTCTTTTGACAGCTTCCTTTTGGAGTTTAACATGAGTAGCTTCTGGCACTCAGACAACTTGGCAGATGGTGAGTACACAAGAGTCCAGCCGCCCCATAGCACGTGAGTGTTGCAGCCACTGGTGGCAGAAGAGGCTGTACGGGGAAGCCTGGCCTTGTGTGAGAAGCCTGCCCTCTGCCCCACAGCCCTTCCTCCACGGACACTGGAATCCAGCTGCCACATCCACCATCCCCCCCGTTTCCATCCCCGTTCCCACAGCTCCAGGGTGAGCTGCTCAGAGCACGCTGCTTGCTTCCCCCTGGTTAATTTGCTGAGGAGAGGGGAGGCACTTCTTCCTAGGGACCCCTACCCTATGTGCTATGGGATGAGAGGCCACCAGCTGCAAAGAACTTCTGTTGGGAATCCTCCCTTCCAATCTGCTCCAGGACAGGACAGAGCAGGGGTGGAGCAGCAGTCTCTCCAGAGCCTAGCAGAATTCCCAGGAAGGTAGGCAGAGACCTTTGAGTCAAATAACACGGGGAGGGTCTTCCCTTACCCACTGGATCTGCTCTGGAAGAGAGAAGATGATGCCACATGGTATTGCACAGCAGCTGAGTTCTGTGTCTGCCTTCAAATCCAATCACCTGTCCTGCAGCTGAGGTGCTGCCTGCTGAAAACACACCAGGGATCTCTGCAGCCCCATGCCAGCAGCCCCTGCAAGCAGGGGGGATGTTAATGGCCCTGAGGAGACTCAGAGGGGAAGGGGAGGTGTGCTCTGCCCAGACAAGGAGGGGCTGTAATTAGTCTTGCTGATTATTGATCACTAGTGGTGCCTTTAGTGGAGACAGTGGTATGTTCCTTGCCAGCTGTGGGGCTGTGTCTCCTGCACTGAGCTCTGCTGGCATGATGAGGAAACAGTCATTTTCTGAAACTCCACTCTAGAGAAGGAGGTCTGTGGGTGCTGTTTGGGTCCCACTCTCCACCTCCACAGAGACGGCAGTAGAAGCTGCAGCTGTCCCCTGAGCAGCTCTGGCTGCTGTGTAACACACAGCAGGAGAGCAGCAGTGGCCTCATGCAGAAACTGGTGAGGAAGAGTCAGGTGAGCAGGTGCAGTACCTGTGGAAGTTCAGGAGACACTGCTCCTGCAGGGGAACAGACTGTGTTCCTGCTCTGCATGGTCTGTGGCTGATTTAGGCTGTGCTTGAGGAGAGCAAAAAGGGAGGGGGGATGTCACTGCTGCCCTGCTCATCACCATTTCCTTTTGTGCTTCCTTCATCTCTTTCCACATCACCTCCATGACTGCCGTGTGCAAATTCATGTCTCCATGTCACTGCCATCCTGTGAAACTGTCCCATGTCTCCATTGTCACTGTGTGTCTGGGGACTTCTCCAGCCAAGGCTGTCTTCCACCACTGTAAGTAGAAACACCTAATAGTTAAAAAAAAAAAATTAAAAAATAGAATTAACTAGAAACTCCTAGGCTAGGAAAGACTCTTTTCCACCTTTTGTACAGTGAGGGATTTGCAGAAAGGCGTGACATGGCCAAGGCAGAGCCTGGCTCTGTTTCCCTGGTCTGCAAAGAAGAGGTGCTGCTGCTCGTTTAGCTGGCTGAGCTGGTGATTGAAGGTCTGTCACTGAGGAGCTGATAACCGAAGGAACACACGAGCCTCCTGGGGAGCTGCAGTCACAGACAGCATCATCACTCACTGCTGTGGCCTGGCTGGGCCTGTGGCCCGTGTTCCATGGCATGTCCTTCACCCTGGCTCCCTGCTGGCCCCTTTCTTTCAGCCACTGCTCCCAAAGCAAAGACCAGCCCGTGCATTCCTGCAGGAGTAACTACACGGATCTTGTAGACTTCAGTTATTAAGAAGCAACTTAAGTCTTCTTTTCCACACTCCATGGCTTGGCTCCTTCTGATAAATCCCAGCCCAGCTCTGGGATAAGGCAGGAGGACTTCCAAGTAGTTCAACTGATAAGGGTATGCTGTAGCTCATAAATCCGCTCCTACAGGCGAGTTAGAAATTCCTCCAAGAAGGAGTCCAGACTGTGGCTGTGGCTGTATCTCCCTGCTTCCATATCTAGCTTGTGTTTGCCAACTTGCTCTCTGCCCAGCAAGCCGTATGTGTGAGACAGAGATGGAGAAACAGAGACAGTTGGAATGTGACTTACTGGATGGAGAAGAGGAAGAGCAAGAGAGGGTGTCTGCAGATGAAAAAAATGAGTGTCCATGTGTGTGGGGGAGCAGCAGGGTGGAAGAATACTATTGGGGCTGGAAGGAATGGATTGCACATGTTGTTAAGAAGGGGCTGTAGATTTTTGCCAGAGACGTTAACATTTTCTTGACTGCACGCCAAGGCTGGTGTATGTGAAAAATATGAAGCGAAGGAGACATTTTGTGAGAGAGAAATTGAGCACACACATTTTTTCCGGGTTATGTGCATAAGAATTAACGATCAGGGATCTAATGCTCTCCCTTGCCTGGCTGTGTACCTCTGGCTCTGCAGCACTGAGCCTGTTTCTGCTTCCCAAGTTCTCTTGTTTTCTGGGAAGGTGAGACTTGCTGTTGGAATATGGGTGTGATGTATTCAGACTGCACTCATCATACAAATCTGCCTCTCAGAGGTGCTGAGAAGACGTGTTTGCTGCCACAGATTTTTCTCTGCTCTCAGCATCTCAGTTTCTCTCTGTGTTTTTTATAAGGGCTTCTGCTTTTATGGACATCAGCACAGGTTTGAAAGCTTTTAACTAAGCCAAAAATACTTCCAGCCAAGGCATGCAGCCTAGGAAGAACCATTTCTAGAATTCTGTAGATCATAAAATTTTCTCTTTTTTTTTTTTTTTTTTTTTTTTTTCCTGCATGGTAATGTACACAGAAGATATTTTACAAGATAATTAGTTAAATTTTATGTTTTGTATTGGTAACTAAGTGGCAGATTCTGTCACGTGTGCCAGAGTAAATCCTCTGACTGGAGTGCATGATTTATGCTGGTGGGAAAGAGTTCACAGTCTGGACTCCATAGTTCATAACAAGGCACAGCAATTGCCTCTGCTGCTCAGAAGGATTGGTTGCCAAATGTCTGACAAAGTCTTTCTGGAAGTGCAGATGGTAGCAACGACAGCCTGGAATTAACTCACTCTTTGCTATAAAGTTTGCAATTTGTTATCAGCTCCTCTGGCTGTTTACTAATCCCTGACCAGCAGGCTCTCAGGGCGCTGATAACATTTTGATGTCCAGCATGTGCATGCAGAGGCTCAGCCTGAGCCTTTTGCTGATGATGTACGTGCTACTGGGTTTCTCTGAACCTCTCAATACTGCTGCAGCTGCATTGCTTCCCAGCAAATTAAGTGGCAGTAGGCTTAAGCTTAATCTCTGTCACAGGTCTTGTCTCTGTGCAGGAGTCAGATTTTAAAGCAGCTTCTTTTCATTCAGCTTGTGCCAAAAAAGAAAAACAAAAAGAAAAACCCCCAAAACTTAAGGCCTCTGCAGGCCACTTCTGCCAGTTTAAAAATACACCTTGGTGCTGGCCACATTTATCCTGGGGCCTGGTTCTCCAAGCCCACCACGACAGCCCTCATCCAACGCTGGCTGAGGCTGAGAGGCCTCAGATCAACTTCCACTCTGCATTTTCCAGGCTGACAGTCTCATTCACCCCTTCACACTGCTGTATTTTATATTGCTTGAACTCCTTCTGCTTTGATGATGCTATAACAGGAAGCTAGTAAAGGATATTATAAGAGGAGCTAGTAAAAGATGTCATTCTTTACTAGAGACAGGGGAAAAACGAGGTCCTGGTATGTCAGGGCTCTTTGCCACTCATGAGCCATATGTTAAATTCTTGCAAGCAGTTTGCCCCAACTTTACGAGGTCACCTTTGTGGTGATCACAGCGATTCTCCAGAGCAAGGGCTGCACAGTCCATTGCCAACAGCTGTGCTGCAGGGGCAGTGCTGGAAATCCAGGGGCAGCTCAACAGGAGCTGCTTTGTGGCTGAGGGACCAAAGTGTGGTCTTGCCACAAACAAGAAAAGGGCTGTTCCTGGTCCAGGGAAGGGTGTCCTTGCCACCTGTTTCGGGGTTTGGAGCTGCTTTCCCAGCCTGCAGGACAGTGAATTAAGGCTGGAAGCAATGCTGCTCTGTTTCTCACGCTCCTTTAGTCTTAGTTTGAGGACTTTCCTGGCCAGAACACACTTACCAGCCCTGCAGCTGCTCAGAGCCAGAAAGTGTTTGCAGCTTCTCTCCTTACAGCATAAATGGGGATATCCTGCATGCCCCATCAGAAGTGTCTGAAATTCACCTCAGAAACAGGGTCTTCTGCTCATCCCAGATCTCCTCAGGACTCTCAGTCCCTGTGCAATGTCCTAGGCAGAGGCATTCTCCATCAGCAGAGATGGGAGAGGCTTTTCCGTGTCTCTGCAGTGTGGGGTTTGCACAGAGGGACAGCAAATGGTGGCAGAGCACAGCCAGACAGCTCCTGGCTGGTGGCAGAGGTGCTGCTGGCCCCTGGAATGACAAGTTTGGTTGATTAATTCAGTGTGAATCCAGGGTGAATACAGAACGAGGCACTGTGCTGCAGTCAGGCTCCGTGTGCTTTTTGAATCTGTGCAAAATGAACCTCACCATGGCACCGAAAGGTGGGTCCCATAGTCTGGGAGGATTTTAGCAGGGGGCTGCCTCCTGAGTGCTGGCTTTTGAGACTTCTGAATAAAAGCACAAAGTACAATTTCCAGAGACTCTGCACTGCAGGGAGGGGTTTGAGTGCCCATCATATTCACCTGGGCAAGGCATTAGAGGCAAGATTGGGCCGCACTTCCTGGCTCTTAATGGATGTCTTGTGTTGCTGGATTGCCGTGGTGGATAGAAAAATCAGAGAAAATCATGCCGTTTTTCTCTCTCTCGTGTAATTTGCATTGTTTAGACGGCAGGCTCTGCGGGGAGGTGCCTGCTGCTTTCTGCCTGCTCCGGCAGTGCCGGGGGAGAGGAGACCATTGCTCTCAGCAGTGAGGCTTCTACAGTGATGCAAGTCACCCATCCAATCACGGATGCCCTCTTGATGCCCGCTCGCCACACATTTGCTGATTAAAAGCCGGGTTGCTGCATTTTCCTATAAATCTTCAGCGTTTCTGCTGCAAGGGGTGGACTGGGTGTGCTCCAGGTGAGGAGGAGCCTCTCGCCTGCCCTTGCCCGAGCACTGCCCGTGGCTGCTGTGTGGCTGGGGGGCTGCAAAGTGAGCATTTGTGCTCTGGCCCAGAGCTGATGTAGAAACCACTCCTGGTGTTTGCTGCTGGCCGAGCCGCAGCCACCTCTGCCCTAGCAACAAAGCTTCACATTTCCATCGGCAGCGGTCCCCTGCGTCCTGCAGAGAGAGGCAGGAGCTGCCTTTGCTACCTCCAACCGCAGAAAATAATTGCCAGAAGGGCCCAAGGCAGTAGTTTCAGGCAAGACAGATTTTGCTGAACTCCTAGAAAGAATGCTCTTGCTTCTTGAGGGAGGCTTAGTGAGGTGGTTCAGCTCCCCCTCCTCCCCGAATTAGTTTGGGAGTCCCACAGAGTGTGACTGATGTGAGCGATGGAGCAGCTGCTCCCTCCAGGAGCCAGCGCTGTTCATTAGCCGGGTTCCCCAGAGCTCTCATCTGTTTCCCTGTGGTCTCAGGCCAGATCTGTTCGCTGCTGGTGCTTTTTTCTTGCCATGGCAGGCACGGAGCCCCCGCAGTTTCCTGCTCGCTGTGACAGGAGGGCTCAGGGGGATGAGCAGCGGGGTGAGAGCCCTGGGCAGGGGCAGAGCCCCGGGCAGGGCACCGAGCTCAGCCCCGGCACGGCTTTCAGTGTTTAAAACTGCACTTCTCAGTGTTTAAAACCGCACTTTTCGGTTTTCGGTGTTTAAAACAGCAATGAATCAGGGCTGCATTAAGGCAGGGGTCATTTCCAGCCACGGCTGGTTCAGTAGGACCCCCGAGCTCCTTTGCTGGCTGTGCCCCAGCGGCCCGGGCTGCTGAGGCCGCTGCGCTCCCTGGGCCGCAGCCTGGGCCCTCGGGCCCCGGGCCGGCTGCGAAGGCGATGCTGGAGACATTTCTCACTTAGCCTGGTTTTCCCGCACCACCTAGTGGGAGCAGGGATGGCTGCCTGGCTGTTTTGTGCCGCAGCTCCCGGCCGTGCAGCGCCCCGGGCCCTGCCCTCACGGTGCCCTTGTGTCGCCCCGCAGCTCACAGGCACAAGAAGCACGACACGCTGCAGCCCTGCGACACCGAGTACCCCGTGTTCGTGTACGAGCCGGCCATCAGGGAGACCAACGGGCTCATCGACTGCGGAGACTGCCAAAAGTAAGAGCTGCAGCTTCCCTTTCAGCTGGGGACCTTGTCCCAGGGCTGCGGGGACAGGGTCACCTGCCACTGTGCCCATGGCACCGCCACCGCCACAGCTCCGGCGACAGCGACAGGTGACACCAGGGAACTGATTCTTAACAACAACAAAAATTAAAACCTCTCTTATTAACCTCTATTCATAAGCAGAGGTGGTCGGAGAACAAAGAGAGCAGCATTTAAATATGTGTATCTTTCCATTCCAAAGATTTCTTTCATGTTTCTGGCAAAAGTTTTTTTTTCTTAGAAAGTTTTCTTTTTTTGCAGTGCTCTTGGTTTTCCTTTTGTCTTTTTTTTTTTTTTTAATTTTTCTCCTTTTTCTGTATTTCTACAGAAATGAAAAAAAATGGGGGAAAACACCTGAAAATAACTGAAAACAAGGGTCCTCTTTTTTATTTCCCATTTTCATTGCAAATGAATGGACAGTCAAAAGTAACATTGGGAAAAGAGGCTGTTTTCAGAGGTTGTACAGTGCCATCAGCAATCACATGGGGAAAGGTGACAAAAAGATGTATTTCCACTGATCCAGCTTTTCCTAACGTGAGGAGGCCAAACAGGTCTGACTGGAATTGCTCCTAAAAAAAACCCCAGAACAATCCTACCTAGTCTTCAGTATTGGATCAACTGCAGGAAAGACTTAAAGGTTAGAAAAACAGCCTCCACTAGTCAGCATGGCTCTAGGAAAACCCGAGCCTTGCCAAACATTGTTTCAGAAGAGGTTGCAGATTTGATGACAACAAGCTATTGTATTAAGCTCTGGGCAGATCCACAGGAACTGAGTGACCTCTTTGGGTCACAGATCTCTGCCACAAAGAGCCTGGGGTTGCCCCTTCCCTGCTGGAGGCAGCACCTCACCAGTGCTGTGTCCTGCTTGGCTCCTTTGTAGCTGCAGCCTCTGGCTCCCAGGTGAGTCTTGTGCATCTTTCATCCAGGTATCTGGGAAAGACACCCCCCTGCCACAGGCTCTGTGGAGCATTAGCCAGGGCCTGGCATGCATTCCTGATCACATTCCACATTCCTGGTGGAGCAGGGGTAGGCTGGCTGCTCCATCCTGGACAGAAACGTCAGCTTGTGGATTGGTGGATGCATGGGGCATCGCTGTCCTCGTGGCTGAATCTGGGCATGGGTTGAAGGCTGCTTGTCCCAAGGCAGTCATTAGCCAGGGAGCGCTAATGAACTGCTCAGCTGCTGTGTGTGCCATTCAACACCTTTAAAAGGGGACACAGAAATCCCTGGAGGCTGGAAGGCGGCACAGCTGCTGAATAACCAGGGGCACTGGGCACTCCTCCAGCACAGGCAGCTTGGCCAGTGCAATGGGCACATCCCCACAAGCCTGGATTCCTGTTCCAGAAGCCCTGCCACCTGTGCAGACCTGCTGAGCCTGCTGTGCCAGCCTTGCCTGTGCCCAGTGGCTCCAGGACATGCTGGTCCCCTCCCAAACCCCTGCTGGTCCCACTGGGTTCCTCTATTTCTCTCTCTCCTGTAACGTGCAATTTAGTACAACTCTGCTCCTCCCAGGACCACAGAATACAGACCCCTTGCACTGGACAAGCACACACATATAATTAATATCATTAATATCATTAATATCATTAATATACATTAAATAGGAACTGACATGCCTCGGGATGAAGCCAGGCTTTGCTCAGGTGTTGTCTGTTGTGATGTGCTGCCCCATCTGGGGAGGGCTTGTGTTGGGCTTGGTTGGTTGGGTGCTTGGATTGATTGTGACTTTCGTGCCTAGCATGGAGTTGATTTGAGCCAGTTCAGAACCAAAAAGGAGGCCAGAAAGGAGTGCCAAGGGCACTTCTCCCTGTGTACACCTGCTCACTGGTCTCTCCTGCTTTCTGCTGGCACCCTGTTTCCAATGATCTCTGGTTTCTTTCTGTTTCCTGGCTGTGGTTCAGGCAATGCCAGGGCTGCTGCTCTGGGCTGGAGAGCTGTGCTTTTTCTCACCTGCTCTTCCCTTGCAGGATGTTTGTGGCACAGCAGATCATCAGCAGTAACCTCCTGCTCCTCGTCACGGACACTGTCTGCGATTGCAGCGTCTTCCCACCCGTCCCAATGGATGCAAAAGAGGTCAAATATATCCTTCCGTGCACAGCAGGGATGCAGGGCTCCGCTGGCCCCATCATCTCCGTGTTTGCCAGGGTGGAAAATGTGTTTCTGCTGCCACTGCCCTGGGGGTGGAGAGCACGACGTGGCTTGGAGAGGTCTCCAGCCCGTGCAGGGTGACCCGTCCTTCCTCATCCTCCCGGCTGGTGCGGTTACAGCCGGGCAGAGCTGCATCCCGCGGCTCCGCGGGGCGTTCATCCCCTTTGCTGTCCTTGGGCGTTCATCCCCTTTGCTGTCCTTGGGCGTTCATCCCCTTTGCTGTCCTTGGGCGTTCATCCCCTTTGCTGTCCTTGGGCGTTCATCCCCTTTGCTGTCCTTAACAGCCCCGCACACAACGCGTCCGTCAAGTGCGAGAGGATGCGCTCGCAGAAGCTGCGCCGCCGGCCGGACTCGTGCCACGCCTTCCACCCTGAGGTATCCCGGGACAGGGGGGACAGCCCGGCATGCACGACTGGCTCCTCTGGCACTCTGGAGGTGCCTGTCCTGCTGGAGCTGGGTGCCAATCCCGGGGGGTTCCTGGAGGAGGATTTCAGCCTGGTACCGCCCGGGAAGGGCCTGGGCTCGGAAACCGTGGGGTCAGGAGCACACACACACCCAAAAACACACACACACACAAAAACACACACACCCTGCTAGGTGGGTCCCACGGGGGGCTCCTGTGGCCAACAGGAATCCCACCAGTCCCTGCCTTGGTTCCTGGTGGAATCTCTCGGCCACAGGCACTGCTCCCTCTCCCAAAGGTGGCGGGCGGGCTTGGCAGCAGGCAGGCTGACCCTTGTCTCCCATCCGGCAGGAGAATGCCCAGGACTGCGGTGGCGCTGCTGCCATCGCCGTGTGGCCGACGCTGCTGCTCCTGCCCCTGGTGCTGCTCCTGCGGTGACGCTGCCCGGGGCAGCCACGGACCCGGCGGGACCCTGCGGGACACGGTGGGACCCTGCGGGACACGGTGGGACCCGGAGGGACACGGTGGGACACGGCGGGACACGGCCCCTGCTGGGACACCGAGGGTCCCCCGCCGCAAGGGCCAGCACGGTGCCGACCAGGAAGGCTCCTCGGAAGGCTGTGGCCAAAAGAGACGCGAGAAGCGGCAGGGGCAGCTCCTGTCACAGCAGCTCCTCCGTGACCCCGCTCACGGCCGTCCTCGCCGTGGAGAGCATCCTCCAGCATCCTCCCTCCCAGCCAGCCGGGCTGCAGGCGGCAGAGCTGCCTCGGGGAGAGCCACCGCGCTTTTGAACAGCCGCCTCTGGAAACAGCATGTCCTGCTCTCGGGGGTGGGACACGGCCCCAAAGCTGACCTGCACCACCCTCCCCGGCAGCTGGGCAGTGGGAGGCAGCACAGCTCGGCTGGGAGCTGCAGCCACGCCAAGGAAACCTCTCCTGACTCTGCTAGAGCATCCAGGTTCTTGTCCACACGTGGACTTACCTCTGGAAAGGGGTTTTGTGTGACCCACCAGAGTGGTGGCTTAGCTGCTCTCTTCATTGCAGAAGCAGCAAGGAAACAGGCACTTTTCCCCTCAGAACAGCTGCCCTGCCATTGCAGCTGCCCTTGCTTGTCCCTGCCCTGAGCCTGGCATTCCCAGCTGGTGGGCACGGGTCATTTCTCACAGAGCTTTATGGACAACGGATGGGGAGCACCCATTTTTCTTTTTTTTCTTGTTTTTTCTTTTTTTTGTATGAACTGTTCCATACCATCTCATTAAAAACAAATATATGGCATATTCTACATAGACACCATAGCTTCAGCGAGTTTGGTGGTCACACAAATCCCAGAAACTCGTGGGGACAGGGTGTGGGTGGGGGGGACTGCAAACACAGCTGTGCTGGCCCCAGGGTAGGACAGCAGCAAGGCAGAACCTTTCCCTGGTCACTCTGGGAGCCTCCTGCAGCCCTGCAGGTCCTCTGTGTCACACCAGGATGTCACCTCCTTCAGGACAAGAGCCCTCCTGGCTCGCTGCCTGACAAGCAGCACTGCCCACACGTGCCCAGGGCTCCTCTCCAGACCCTCTCCTCTCAAGAGCAGCTGGGTGGGAAAGGACTTTATCCTCACTGCACGTCTGTCCCTGCCCAGCAGGCACCCACAAATGCACTCCAGGCATGCTAGGGACACTGGCCTTCCTGCCCCCACGTCACCTGGCACTGAGGGGACAGATCAGTCCCAGCCAGGTCCTGGCAGGGAGCTTCCAGGACCTCAGAGCTCCCGCTGTGGGGTTTTGCCTGGAGGAGGGCAGTGTTACAGCAAAGAGAAGAACCACTTCAGTACTGGAAATAAAACGAGATGGAGAAGGTTCCAGGCTTCAGAGGCAGTGACCTTATCAGAGCCAGCAGCATCCACAGAGGATGAAGGCAGGATGGAGGAGAAGGGGCTGTCAAGGCCGAGGGCTGGCCCAGCTCTCGCAGGGTGCCTGCCCTCCCGGGGCACCACTCTCAAGGATCACCTCCCTGTCAGAAAGGATTAGCAGCCCCATGTGCACTCAGCTCAGCCAGGACATAGAAATGCACATTGCTGCGCTGTGGATGAGCCATGCCTGGCCTCAGGTGCACTAATCCACAATAAACACGGTCCTGCAGGGACACCTGCACTCACAGAGAGGACGAGAGTTATTCCTGCCTTGGTTGGCTCTGTGAGTTTGTCCACAGGTGCTAACTGGAGGGAATGGAACAGGGGTGAGATCTGGATTATGTCTTAAACTGAGAAATGCCAGCAAAGGTTTGCCTGACTCGAAACCTGAGCTCACACCAGGAACAGCTTCCTGGGTTTTGGGGGTTTTATTGTAGCAAAGCAGATCATAAGCAAACCTACCCAATTCTGGGCTCCAACACGGGGTTAAGCAAATTCCATTTCATGCTCTGACAGAGATAGTGACTCATGGCCCTTTCAGCAAGAGAAAAATCCCCAGGAAGAGCAGCTGCCTCAGCTTCCAACTTCTTGAGCCATGTGCTGGGCACAGCAGATGGAAATAGGTCAGCAAAAGCAAACAGCAGCCGAGGCCAGAGGATCCAAGCGGCAGCAGAGCAGCTGCGAGAGAAGCCATCCTTCCCTTCCAGCATCCTAGTGCCATCCTGATCCCCAAACCCCAGCTGTCCCTCCTGCCAGAGCCCACCCACCCTGTGAGCACACAGAGCAGAGCTGCAGGGTTTGTTCTCCTGGGGGAAGATGCAGTGGGAGAGAATTCCCGAGTGGTGCTCTGCAGGCAGGGCTGCCCATCACCCCTCACTGCTGCACAGGGCTCCACAGGCCCGACATCCACAGCCGATTTCCTCACAGGCAGGGGGACAGGGAGCTGGGAAGGGACCTGAATTCTCCCCGTGACACTCCTTGCAGGCTTCAGGAAGAGCCCACTGCAGGCTGAGGTAGGGCTGGATGTGCCCCAGGAGGGCAGGGACACACAGCATCACACTGCTGGGACAGAGCAGCTGCTGACTTCACAGGGGCTGATTTCACTCTGCAGAGCAGTGGGCAAATCAGCCCTGCAGTTCCAGGCACAAAACGGGGCTGGCCTGAGCTGGTTTGGGCTCAGGAGAGACTGGCACGTGCCAGGCTGGGCAGAGCAGGGTGCCACACGCTCCGGGGGCGCTCAGAGGCGTGGGGGGTGTGTGGCCCATCTGTGCCACGGGGAAGGAGCAGTCCCACAGCTCTGCTTGGTTCTGTGCACGCCTCAGGCTCCTCAGGATGCTTTTTCTGCTGAGAAAGCCCAGTGGCACTGTCAGCACAGAAACCCTGGGCTCTCCCCAGCCTCTGCTTGCAGGGGAGGGGGCTGAGATACAGCAGATACTTCTGTGCTGAGCAAATTCTCCACAGCAAGCAGAGAGAGAGCATCAAAGGCCCGTGTGCCAAACACTCCATCAGCAGCTGGGCCCTCGCTGAGGAATCACTGGGAATCACTGGGAATCACTGGGAATCACCAGGAATCACTGGGAATCACCAGGAATCACTGGGAATCACTGGGAATCACTGGGAATCGCTGGGAATCACCAGGAATCACTGGGAATCACCGGGAATCACTGGGAATCACCAGGAATCACTGGGAATCACCGGGAATCACTGGGAATCGCTGGGAATCACCGGGAATCACTGGGAATCGCTGGGAATCACCAGGAATCACCGGGAATCACCAGGAATCACTGGGAATCACCGGGAATCACTGGGAATCACTGGGAATCACTGGGAATCACTGGGAATCACCAGGAATCACCGGGAATCACTGGGAATCACCGGGAATCACCAGGAATCACCAGGAATCACTGGGAATCACTGGGAATCACTGGGAATCACTGGGAATCACTGGGAATCACTGGGAATCACCAGGAATCACTGGGAATCACTGGGAATCGCTGGGAATCACCAGGAATCACCGGGAATCACCGGGAATCACCAGGAATCACCAGGAATCACTGGGAATCACTGGGAATCACTGGGAATCACCGGGAATCACTGGGAATCACTGGGAATCACTGGGAATCACTGGGAATCACTGGGAATCACTGGGAATTGCTGCTCCTGTTCCCCCTGGACACTGGGGAGATCCCCCATCCCGCAGCACAGCTGCTCCCCCCCACCACCTCTGCCTGCCCTTGACAGGAGCCTTTACACTCCTGTCACTGTCCCCAGCACACATCTGTCACTGGGCCAGCACTCACCTGTGTCACTGTCCCCAGCACTCACCTGTGTCACTGTCCCCAGCACTCACCTGTGTCACTGCCCCATGACATTGGCTACAGCACTCTGGGATGGCCCCACAGGGACACGACCCAGCACATTTCTGCTGGATTTTCATCATTTCAGGAGGACATTTCATCAGCCTTTCCTGCTCCGCTTGCTGCTGCTGTCTCCAGCTGTGGGAGCCCTGGCACCCCACCTTTCCCCAGGCACGTCCCTGCAGGGCTGGCCCCTGAGCTGTGTCTGGCTCTCCGGGGCCAGGCCCCTGCCGCTGTCCTTGCCACCAGCACCAGGGCAGCAGAGCCTGTGTGTTCGGGCTGCTCCCCCAGCTCTCCCCCAGGAAAGGCTGTGGGGACAGGAGCTGCAGCCTCTCTGGAGGCCAGCACTGCACCAAGGGCTGGCCTCTCCCGGGCAGCAGGGACAGACACAGGGAAGTCCCCACAGCAGTGACACGGCCAGAGCCCCGGCTGCTCTCGCCTGTCTTGGCCAGCAGTGACTTTCTCTAGCCCCTGGCAGCAGCAGCTGGAGCCTGCTGTCACCTCCTGCTGCCCGGCCCGAGGGACACGATATCGCTTTCCAAGCTGGCAGGAGGCTCCCTGGCACAGGCAGCGATCCCAGCCCGGCATGGGGAGCTGGGCCAGGGCCAGGGCAGAGCCGTGGGCAGGAGCCGTGGCCAGGAGCCGGCAGGGAGCTGGTGCCAGCGGCTGCTCCCCCCCAGGAGGGCTGGATTCCCGTGCCAGCAGCAGATGCCACCCCACAGCCCCGTCTGCCCGTGCCAGCCTGGCCACAGCCACACGGAAAACTTGGGACTGGGGGAGCTCGGCTCCAGCCAGCGCCAGGACAACCCCAAAACAGGCAGAGACCGGCAGGGTTAGAGGTGAAAGCAAAGCCAGCCACTGGAACTGGCTGGGGTGGCATTTGCCTCTCTAAGGAAGCGCACCATTGCTCTGGGAACCCAGCCAGGCCAGTGATTTTCCCATCTCATTTACAGCTAGACCGGTTTTTATGCTGTAAAGAGACTCCGTGCTCAGTGGTGCCACTACAGAGATGGAGCTGCTACTGAACGAGATCATGGTGAATCTCCAGTGCAAGCATCTCCCAGCTCTACAATACCTCTGGAGCTTAAACATGAATTTTACCAGAGAAAGGCAAAGGTGAAGCTTCCAGAAACACCAGAAAATTTGATCACTGTGAGGGTGGTGAGGCCCTGGCACCTGGCAGCTGTGGCTGCCCCATCCCTGGAAGTGTTCAGGGCCAGGTTGGAGGTGGCTCTCAGCAACCTGGTCTGGTTGGAAATGTGTCCAGGCAGAGGGGCTGGAACTATGTGATCTTTAAGGTCCCTTCCAACCCAAACCCTCCTGTGACTCTGATAAGCTCCAGCTGGCAAAGCAGCTCCATGCTGTGACCCAGGAGTGCTGGGCTCCCATCCCACTATCCCTGCCCAAGGAACCAACCTTCAGTGGTGAACAAGGAACTGCTGGCCCTGCAAGGCTCTGCCAGCAGCTCCCAGGTCACGGTGGGCAGTTCCCCCCTGCACTCCTCCTTGGCTGCTCGTTGCTCAAACAGCTGGAGATGACCAGGTGTGACGTTCTCCACGGGCACTCGAAGTATTCCTTCTTCAAGAGCAACATGCACCTAGGAATTACCACATACAGTCTCCAAGGAACTGATCTTTTTAAGCCACTTCATCCAAACCACATTAGTGCTCCACACTCCTGGAAATCAGCCTGGAGAATCTCAGCTGGGGCATTCCAGGCAGATACAGCAGCACTGTGCAGCAGGAGGGCTTGGTTCAAACACAGTGCTTTGATGCCAGGCAAGGGTAAAAAAAAAAGAGAAAGGGAGGAAGAACTCAATTTTGCCTTTAACAGCTTCAACTAAACCAGTCAGTGCCTCCATCCTGATCATGTACTTCATTTATCTCCAGCTCGAGAGAAAGTTAGGCAATAGCCCCAGACACTCACCTTGACAGCAGCACTGGAAACAGAATAAACCCAATTCACATTCAAATGTGGCAGCTACTTTTAGTGTAACTTGCATGAAATCTGATCCAAACATCCTCCACGTTTCTTGAATTTGCTTTTCATTAAAATAAAAGTAGTAATAATGGTAATAACAGCCCATCCTGAGACATCCATGGAGCTGTCGAGGTGATCAGCAGGAGCTCTCTCTCACAAGTCACTGCAGAACGCTGACCTGGAGTGAAGGAACTGACCAAAAGCACAGCTGGGCTGGGGACACCCACAGCCCCAGAGCAGCATTAGCTGTTCCCCTTCCAGGCAATTCCCAGATGTCACCTGAGAGCCAAGGAACAGCAGAAGACCTCACTGGGCACAGGCTGTCCTGGCCACCACCAGCCCCTCTCCCTGCCCAGTCAAAGCCCACTTGTGCCAGCCCCTGCACAGTGGGAGATCAATCCTTCACACAGGATGGGAGGCGCTTCCTGCCCATCAGGAATTGAAATCCAAACCTCCTGACAGTCTTTTCTTTATCTCAACTCACCTAAAATTTTGCCCACAACCACCAGTCTCCAGCAACGACCCTTTCTTCCCTCCAGCTCTCGTGCTTTGCACCCTTGTCCCCTCCTGCCCACACAGCGCAGAAAGACCCGGACCAGACAAAATCAATTTGGTTCTTTTATTAGCAGAAGTTAAGAATACAGCAAGTAATAAGATCCCATCTTATATGGAACCATCACCAGAGTCCCCAGCCATCAAAACCCCAGAATGTGCTTCATTGCTTCCAACAGTAAGCAATTGTTAAAAAGAAATATACTGAACAAGGCCACTATTTAATGGGGAAGGAAAGAAGCTGTAGGTCCTAACTATTCTATGGCAATAACCTGCACACAGAGCAAGCAAGCCTCTGACTGCTGAGAGTAAGGCATTCAGGTGCCAACCTGGGAAGAGTTCTCAGCAAAAGCTACAGAAAAGTGCACAGCTAGGTTGTTTTTATTGGAACACACAAACTTCTTGAACAGAGAGACTGACTGGGTTAAGAATAGCAGGTGGAGTACTGTGTTTTTGTAATAGCTCTGTGCTGCGCAGGACCAGGTTACAATCACCCTTGGAGGAGTGAACGTGGGATGATCCAGGATGGAGGCTGCTGCTTCTGCTGGTACTGTTCAGAGGTATCCCAAAGCACCTTCCAGCCAGCTCTGCTTCTGATATGCACACACAGCTCACACACAGCACGCTGCCTCCAGGCACCTCCCCAGCCTCGGCTGGGACGCCAGTGCTGCCAGCCCTTACGCCCAAGGTGATACTGCCCTTCCTTCACTTCACTGCCACAGACCTGGGATCAACTTCCAGCCCTGCAGGCACCCAATATCGGGATCCTACTGGGAACTCTGCAGCTGACCTTGCTCTCACAGGCTTTACTCCACTCCAGGGCTGAAGCCTTAATGCCCACTCAGCTTTAGGAGGGGATCATCTCCTACCTGACTCCATCAGACAAAGCAACTCCCCAAAACACACTGTGACATCCAGGCTATGGGAAGATCTTTGCAATCCATCTCTTCTCTCAAAGAATGCAAACTGAAACTTGAGGGAATCTAAAAAAAAAAACAAAACCACCCCACACAACAACCAACAACCCTTTACCTTCCTTCCCTGTGAAACACTGCATGCTATGAGCTGTTTAACTCATCTGTGAGAGAGGCAATTGCTCTGAATTTCCAGCTAAAGCCTCCAAGCAATACCTGTGCCATAACAAACAAAATGTTCAAGTTTCACCTTCTGACTCCAATGATTCTCCTTCAGTCTGGTTCTGACTGGGCTCCAAAGCTCAAGCTACATCCATTACACAGGAGAAGGGTATTTGCCTCCCTTTATATAGGAGGTGTGTCTGCTCCACAGCAATCCAGCTGAACTCTCAGGTTTAGGCTTAAGAAATACCAGCAGTCCCACTGCTAAAGCACAGATGGAAAGCAGACCCAAGGACAGAAAAAAACAAAATAAAGTAAAATAAAATAAAAGGAACTGCATTGGGCTGGTTAGGGATCTATTCCTTCTAAAAGAGAAACCTGCAAACTGCCTTGGCATGTGGAGCCTGACACACAGGATGGTCATGTGCCTGAGGTGTGCAGTGCCTGCTAACTCTGAGTCCTGGAGCACACAGCTTCCTCTTTCCAGCCCCTCTGAACCCCACCTCTGTTTCCCCTGACGTGCTCAACGCTCTTCTGACCAGTCTGTTACCATCATCCCTCAGAGCAAAGGAAGCAAATGGCAACCATCCTCTCCTGGGGGCCTCTGGGTGTAGGCAGGCACTGATGGAGTTGGACTGTTTGCCATTTCACTGCAGGATCCATCATCCCAAACCTCCCCCTGCACACGGGCTGGGAATGCAGCAGCTGCACCTTTCCAGTTACCTGGGCAGATCCATTTGCTCACACTGTGATTGATCCAGCCTTCACAGCCCTCATGTACATGTCCTGAACCTCCTCCAGGTGCTGGCCACAACCCCACCTTGCCCAGGGCACGCTGGCCACCAGGAAAATCTACAGGCCCGGCGTGCTTCACTCCTGGGAATTTTACCTGGTCCTCCTGCAATTGTTTATTTTGTGCAAAATTGAAACAGTGTGTGGTACTTGCATGTTGCATTCTTTACAAAAACCCTTTTCCCCCCACCCATTGTTTAAAACATTTATATAAATTTTATTTAAACAGAAAGTTAGAAATCTTATTTACAATTTGTTTTTCTCCCAAAACAGCATCTAAAATCAACGCCCAAACCCTCCAAGAGGATATAAATTTAACCTTGACTTTTTTTTTTCTTTTTTTTTAAAAAAAAGGAAACTGCTAAGCTATCCCTCCCCAATTCTACAAATAAATATGGCATTGAACAGAAGCCGATTTGGAAAGGGTCCTCTGTAGCTCAATCTGTAGATCCCAAGAATAAATTAGGTTTTCAGAATTTCCTGGTCTTCAAATTGATTTATTCCATTGCTTGAGGTATAGAATTTATCTTGGTTAGTCAGAATCCCCATGAAGCTCCACGCCTCATCAGCTGAAACTTGGATTCTTCTTAGGTATTCCTTTTGCTAAGCCTGGACGCTTCACCCATGCCGGCGGCTCTCTTTTGGTTCTGATCTGGGGCCGAAGGCTGCTCCTACTGCATCCCCTCCTCCTCTGTGCAGCCCCCTCCCACCGTGAAGCGGAATTCCTGCAGGTTGGAGACCCCGTGGAAGTGCACGAAAGCGCCGGCCACGACGAACACGTGGAACAGCTGGTGGGAGTGGAACTGCGGGAAGGAAACACCTCGGTTTGAGCCCTGCTGCCCCCCGAGCCCCCATGCAGCTGAAGTACACAGTAACACAGTGCCTCACAGTGCCTCACAGTGCCACAGCTGCAGAGCTCTCCAGGCTGTGTTAAAGCCCACCCCTCTGCTATTTTAGCAAAATAATCCAATTCTCTGCACACACACGCGTCCCCCCCTTCCCTTCAGAGTCATCTGAACCAGCTGGTCCACCAAAAAATGTGCCACAAAACTGCTGTAACTCATCTTTGCAAAGGGGGTCCACCAAAAAATGTGCCACAAAACTGCTGTAACTCATCTTTGCAAAGGGGGTCCACCAAAAAATGTGCCACAAAACTGCTGTAACTCATCTTTGCAAAGGGGGTCCACCAAAAAATGTGCCACAAAACTGCTGTAACTCATCTTTGCAAAGGGGTTTTTCAGATTTTGTTTCAGAACCTTAGGCAAAAGGCTTAAGCAGGACACTTTTAAAACCAGTTCCTCCACAAGACACGCTGGTGGTTCACGGACAAAAAGGGTCCTCTCACACAAGCAACAGCTACAAACTCTGCTCTGGTCACAGGCAAAAGTTTTACCAAGTGGATTCTGCATGCTGGTATTTTATTTCTCTACCACAGAGAAACAGAACAGAAAAATGTGGTATTCTATTAAAACCTAGAACCAACTGGATGTTCTGAATAAATGCCCAGGATGTCACTGACCAGAGTAGAGCAGAATGAAACTGTGAGGGAGCTACATGACAAAGCATGCCCTTGTCTGAGGGAAGCCACACCAATATGGATAATGCTCCTGAAATATTCCTACAAATGTGGATTTGCAGGCTTCATGGGAAGCTTGGAAAACAGTTGGTGGCACACCAGTGCTTTTGAAGCTTAGCTCATTATAGTAACAAACAACCCAAGCAAACTGGTGCTGAGCACAAGCTGCTCAAACAGCCCAGGCCTCAGCCTCACTTCTGGTCTTCTTTTGGGGTCTTAAATTGTACTGCAAGTACAGTGGCCTTCCAAAAGTCCACTTCCCCTCATCTCTACTCTTGCTCCACCCAGCTCCTTTCCTTACATCTTCCTCAGGTATTTCTCCTCCAGTCTTCATGATTCTTTCCCTCATACTGAGTTTCCCCCACCCACCCAATCACTCAGCCTACTATCCCTTCTTCTGGGCCAGAGATCCCCCCTAAGCCTACCATCTCTGTCCAGCATTTTCACTGGCTATGCAAGACGAGGAGCCAGACATGGGGAAGAACACACTGAACATCAATAACCACGTACTGCTCTGCACAGAAGGTAAAGATGTGTCTTTGCAGGATCCTCAACGCGCACACACACACACAAAAATGTCTGCAGTTCCTCACCCATCTGTTAAAGCTATCCAGAAATGTACTGAGGTGAATCTACACACCAGCAGTTACCTCAGACCAGGCAGGCTGTGCCAACTTGGGAAGAGAGGCACCAGCTAAGCCAGGCTCAGAGAGCCCAGAGCCGTTCGGCCCCTGAAGACCTATTGCTTGTGGTGCAGCAGTGTGATACTTGCAATAGGAAAACATTGACACAACATCCCTCAGGCTCAAGGGGAACCAGCTTTCAACTTGGTCTCCTCATCCAGTCACTCAGTAGACTCACCCAGATGTCACACTTGCCAGGGAAGAATCTCTCCGGGATGCGGGCAGCATATAGTGCAGCACCAGTGATGTACAGGCATGCCATGAGTGCCAGCCAGCCTATCTGCCCCATTGTGGCTGCTTTCAGGAGCCCCTCAGAGATGACAAAGTGCAGAGTGGGAATTACCCCACTAAGACCCAGACCTAGAAATACTCCTGGGAGGTAAAGAAAATGCGGGAGAGTCAGGTTTGAAGGCAGTGGTGGCAAAGGGAGACAATGAAAACACAAAAGCTACGGAAGGAAAACTCAGTATTTGCCAAAGCGGCAGAGAGGTGACAGCTCCTGAAGCTGCAGGTCCCCAGAAGAGATTTATTGGAAAGGAAGCTAAAGAATGCACAAACTTCCTTCACAGACCAGAAGCTACTCAGCTCTATGTCCCAGCAGATAGCTGGAATGTTTCATTTACTGATTGTGCCTGCCAGCTCCAGTGTAGGTGAGGCCAGTTCCTGCTCTCAGCCTGTAGAGGGAACTGAGACCACACAGACCGAGCCTCACTCCAGCACAGCCGCTCAAGAGCAAGACAAGGAGACACAACAAAGAGATTGTTTATCATGTTCTGCACAAGCACCCCTAGGAAACAGAAAAGCAGCATCTGTGCTCATCTGATCTGCCATATAAGAGAACACTGTTTACTTGTTTGGATTTTAGCAGCAAGGACAGAAAACTTGTAAAAACAGTGGGCATGGGGAGGGGGAATATTCATGTCCCACACAGAGATTTTAAGTTTGGCAAGCTGAACGCTCTGAAGGTACCCAAACCTGTCCAGGAAATCTAGATTTATTGTAGACAGCACGTGCAGGTTAAGAAATAAGAAATATTACTATTCAACCCAGCTGTGTGCACATTCCATAGCTGCCCCCTAAAGCTCTCTTTCTTCCTACCTCAAAATGTGAAACCAAATCTGGCTTTGTTCTTTTGATGATGTGGAGAGAAAAACAGTCTTTATCTCAAATCTGTGTTTTATCCAGGCAAATCATTCAGATTAATTCAATCATTCAATGATTTGCTAATGTTATAAAAAAAGCACAAGCGCTACAAGTACACATACACACACCAAGCAGTCAGTTGTTTTTTGAGAAAGCAAAGTTGCTAGATGCAGCTAGAAATCCTTTGCACCACCTTTCCTACTGCACGTGTTACTGTCCATTTCAGGAATGCACCTTTAAAGGACTTGCACCAGCCCTTATCTGTGCATTCAGCTGGGTACAATAAATGCTGAAAGAAAACCCATCAAGCTCCCAATTCAAGAATATTAAGTCTATAAAATTAAGTTCTCTAAAGTCTTCCCAAGGTGCTTTCTCCAAGTGGCAAGTAGGAAGCAGGAAAGGCAGTCAAGAAGCAAAACAGTTAAGTTCAGGTCTTACCTGCCCTTACACCCCGGTATTCAGGGGTGGCAAACATGTCCCATTGTGAGACAATTATGGCTGCAATGCCCAGGACACAAATCACAATCAAGTAGATGAAGCAAGGCTGAGGGTTGCAATAGAAGGAGTAGTACAGCCATGGTACAAAGCTGCCCATTATGAGGAGTGCAATGCCAGAATAATCCAGCCTAGAAAAAATCAAAAATCAGAGTCATAAGAAGTGTGAACCTTTGGAAATCCTCACACCCACACACTCTTTAGTCTACTTCTCACTGCAACTAAATTACTCTCACAATTGCAGCTAAGGGCCTGATGGCAGCTCTTCCACCTACAGCAATGGAATACCTTGACAGACAGCCAGGAAGGCCATTTTTGAGACAGGCACCAGCAATACCTTCAGCAGCCTTTAGACTAAAGCTTTCTGAGGAAAGCTCACATTTTAGCTTCAGATGAGGAAAAAAGCAGTGCAAGAGCCCTCTAAAGACAGGGCACACAGTATGTTCTGAGAACACAGCCAAGGCAAACACTTCAGTATCTGACAAGTGTGAGTTAGCTGGGCATCAGCTTCAGTGACCACAGTGGAATAACGCTGCAATTTTTCAACCATGCCAGTGTGAAAAAGGAAATCCACAGCCCCTGCTTTTTACCACACCCTGACAAAATACTCCTGCAAAAGTGGATGGAGTTAATTTTTCAGATGGAGATTTTAACTGCTGGGCTACTTAGAGGTGGTCTTGCAGATTACAGAATCCTAGGTTGAATAGCCTTAGGAAATACCAGATATTCAGCAGCCAGCCAAAAAGAGAGCGTGCAGTACAACCAAAAGACCAAGACTCTTGATACACACTGTGGAACTGTCTTACATAAGTTTAAGGTTCAAAGTTAGTCAGAGCAGCTGAAATGACAAGAAGTAATGGTTGCACTAAAAATTCAAAGTCCTGCAAGTAAGCTCAAGGCATATTACTTACAGCAGCAAGATGCAAGCACATGCCTGCCAAACAGCAGAAAATGATGGAGTTTTAAGACTCAAATGACAGCACAAAAACTCATGCTGAAACAAACTATAATTAGAAGAAGCTGCATTAAATCTCTGCTCAACTCTGTTCCAAAGTACATGCAGTCATGAAATTAACAACTCCCACACTGGGGCTCCAGGCACAAACCCCAGGCCTGTTTTCCCACCTGTTTCCTATTTGGCCTGCCCTGTTCTCTAGGCACTTACTTGGAGAAGAGCCGGGAAACACCTTCTGAGTGGCAATAAACTGTGTGGAAGAGCCATGAGAAGGAGAGGCAGAGGATGGCTCCCAGGAAGAACAGCCCAACGACCACTTTCTCCTGCACAGGTGCTACGAAGGACATGTTTGGCCGGAACATGTAGAAGATTCCCAGACAAAGGAAGAACACGCATCCTGCAAGACAGCAAGGCAGAGAGCTGTCAAGTCCATGTATACTGAAAGCTTTTCGTTCTGCAAGCATCACCACTCCCCTTCAAGGCTCTCACAAGTTGAAACCACTCAGAAAAGATGCAACTTAAGCGTGTTCCTGTGGCAAGAAATGCAATCCCAATTAACACCTCTACACACTTGGGAAAAGAAGGATCTAACAGTATTTCATTAACAATTAGGAAATGTTTCATGCATGGGTTTGTATGGCATGCCATAATTGATCAAGTCCCATCCATCTGTGATGGGATAAAACTAGGAGAGGGATACCAAGCTGCTGATTTAGCAGGTTCCTAGTGACAACCCAACAGCCCCTTCTATCTCGCTCTCTTTTCTTTGAGAGCAACAAAACCGTTGGATGAGATTTAGGATCAGATTAAAGCAAGCTGAGAGTACCTAGGAGATGTGTCCAGATGTTGCCAGTCTCTGTGTGTATTCTGAAGATGCTCTTGAAACAAGCCCTGAAGGAAGGCATGGGTGGTCTGTGTCCATGCAGCAGGTAGTCATTGTCCTTCAGCCAGTCGGGCAGAACGTCGTGGGGAATGACTCTCCATCGGCCCTCCCACACCTAGGGGTTCAAAGAGTTTCGTGAAACACAGGGAAAGAGCTCCATCAGTGCATGGAAATAGTCAGAAAACCTGTTTTAGTGACAGTGCTGGAGTTAACCTGTGAGTACAGTAAAGAGAAGAGAGCTGATGGAATATCTCTGGGGAAATATCTCAAAATATCATGCTAAAGTCGCTGTTCCCAGCTCAAAACGAGCTGCACCATCAGAGAAGGAAATACTTCAGCATTCCATTGGACAGGAAGGCTATTGGGCATCTTTACTGCTGATGGAGAGAAAACATTTAATTTGCTTCCATGTTCTGTTCTTTCACAGACCATCTTTTCCATTTCACTGAAGAAGCCTACACCTAGCTGTCTCCAATAAATACATAAATAAGCCTGTTCCTTCACCCTGACTGTCTGCTAGCACCTGGGGAGGCTAGCAAAGGCAGCTATCCATTAGCACTAAGAGGGGTCAGAGAGTGTGAAAGGGTGAGAGCCCAGCAAGAAGAGTCCAACCCCTTATTCAGGTTGGGCAAAAGACGCTCCCAAGCTCACAACCAAATTGTGACACAGCAGTTAAGGCAACACTCAGGACTCTCAATTCCATGCGATTTCTTCTTGAAAGGGAGAGAGGGGGTTTGTGCACAGAGCTGTTCTTGCAGCTGGCTCCAGAGGAAATGAGTGTGCACAGATGTTCCCAGCACTGCTTCAGTGACACAAGGCACAGGGAGGCTTCAGTTTGGCAGCACCACCAAGGACAGGGGGAGCAGGGAACTGCTTTATGTACCGGGGCTGTTTCTGCAGGGCTCCGTGGACTTGCTGGCTGGCTAGAGTTACAGGAGCAAGGCTGAAGGTTCCTGAAACACTAAGTTTAAAAAAGCTACATTCTTATTTCAGTTTCAACAACAAGAGCCCAGGGTTTTTAAATCAATTCTCCACACTCATGCGTGGAAGCAAAACAAAGCTATCCAGAATAACCAGCCCAGTTAAAGACTGGGTTCTTAAGTACATTAAACAAGAAAATAACTGGTTTAGTTCATGAACAAAAAATGTGAATTGAGGTAGAAACAGAAGGAGGTAATTCTTTTTACACAATACATCCTATAAAACATTTTAAAAGCGGCAAAGATACAGAGTAAAAAAAAAATAACCAACAAAAACAAAAAAACAAAATGACCCACACACAAAAGACCACCAAGTAACTAGGGTCCCTCTGTAAAGTAGTTCACAAAACCAGCAGGAACCACTGTATAAAGGGGCAGCATTCCTCTCAGAAAGGAGGGCCAGAGACTGACACAGCCCAGTGGCTCTAAAAAGTAGCAAAAATTGAGCCAAGGTCAACAATTACAAAATCTACAATAGATTTACTTAGGTATGGTTTCAATACGGCACTGCTTTCAAGTCAGGGACAAAGCTTATTCTACAACAGATGTAAACGGTGCTGGAAAAGCAAAATATTTGCAAATCTGAAGAAATCTGGTCAAATGACCTTGTAAGTCAAAGTGCCTTGAACCAGAAGGCTTTTGTTCTGCTTTGTACTCACAGGTGTTTCTCAAGGGACACACCTGAGTTGCATGATCAGCTCTGGAGTCTCAGTTGTGAATCCCTATTGTTCCACGCTCTGCAATTTAATCCTGTATGACAGACAGGTGCTGAGGAAGTGCAGCATTGCTGCTTAGAACACAAGATGCCCATTTGGGGGAGTGAGAACCTCCTCTCCCTCACATTAGCAGTGCAGTTGCTCCAAGTACAGCCTGCTGTCCACTGGAGCTTCCTAAAAAAAGAAATTACTTCAGCAGTTTCCACCTGTCCTTACCTTACACACGAATTCTTCCATTCTCTCCATAGCATGGTGGGCTTGTAGAAGGGGTGACATTCCCATAAAGCCTTCATCCTCTTGAGGTGGTTCATCATTGTGTTTATTATCCTCAGAACACTGGAGGGGAAAAAAAAAAAGAGAAAATACTTTGTAGAAAGATGAACAGAGGAAGGCGATGTTGTTTTCCATACAAAACTATGAACTGAGGTCTTGGCAAATAAAGAAGTCTCTCCTTGCACGGCACTGAGAAAAGAATTCAGAAGAACAAGCAAAAAAATGATTACATTCTTAGGTACCTGAGAACAACTCACATGTCTGATCCATTCTGCATATGTTTCCAGCAGGTTTGGGAGCCAGCAGTGCTCCTCTAAGTCACGCTTCATTAAATCCCAGATATGGAGTCTGAGGCTTGCAGCCTTCCCACCTCTAGGGAAGGATTACTCCCTATTTTGTGTTTCAATGTCACCGTGCCGGTGTTAATGCCCCTATAATGGATCTGGTATTTCAGGGTAATAAAAGGTAAGCCAAGGAGAGGAATCCCTTTACCTTGTTAGAAATGTTTTACCTCAATTTGCAGTCCAAATCTGAAAATCTATTCTGTTTAACTGACACTTCTGTTCAGCTTCTAATCCAGTACCGGAATTAACTCATTCATTTGATTTTTCAAGGTATTTCAGAAACTACCATGAAACTTCTGCCAGTTAGACAAAGGCAAGTTATCAAAGAAAAGCACTAACAGGGATCAGAGTTTTAAGCAAAGTTCAAACAAAGAGAAACATCCATATCCTCAGGATGTACCAAGAGAATTACAAAAAGGAAAATTAAAATAATCCTCTGAGCTGGGATATCAGGCTGGTACACATCATTAATAACTTTACAGGAACATTTTGCTAGTTCTCTGCTCTGTCATGACTTATCACATCATCTGCATATTTTGATTCACTCTAGCTTCCCATGGAGGAGAAAAGCAGGGGGCCATGGAAGTTCTGCATTCCTGTTTGCTTCCCACCATGCTCATGGCCCATCAGAGACTCCAATCAACACTTCAGCTTCCAAGATAAACAAACTGGAGGAAGCTGGGAAGGAGAGAAGGAGCTTTTTGCACCTTTCAGACTTAATGCAGAGAGCTGCCATGCACCCCATGGCCACGCCAAGAGAGCCCCACAGCCAGCACTGATTGAGACTGGCCTCCTCCAGATATCCCACAACACTTTTCCCCCTCCTATTCCCATACCATGGTTAACAACTTAAAAATCTAGATGATGTATCAATAATATCATCCAAATGACTGAGAATAGAGTATATAACCTCACTTTATCTACAAATTCTTGTCAGTAATGTTCAGATTAATGCCCTGAACTTTCACACCAGGGATGGGAGCTGGCTGTGCATTTGTCCCACATCACAGCTCTCTCCTTGGTGTCAAGCCTTATTAACTACTTCTGTCAAGTAAACTCAAAAAGCTGCTTAAAATTCTCATTTTTGAATAAATAAAAGGAGACATCTTCCAGCCTACAGTGAGCTATCCAGAGCCTTCAATGCTTTTTGGAGTTTTGATAGAGAAATTACATGTTCATACCTGTTTTGTACCCAAGCCTTGCAGTAGTCACTGAAGATTCATCTTTCAAAGAGGTCCCATCCCAGTTCTTGACCCAATTTTGCTTACCCAGAATGCAATTTCTGGTATGTAATACACAGTACACATCCTTCAAGTTTTATGAATGACCTCACAATTGTCCAGGAAAACTTGATTGCCTAAACCAATTCTTTTAAACCCATGTCCCTTGTACTTGTGTCTATTCACCTTCATTTATCATTCCAGTGAACAACTCCTCTGAACAATATCTTGTATTTTACAGCAATGACTGATATATTGACCAGCTCTAAGCAGATTCTCCAGCAGAAAAAGGCAGCATTAAATACACTCACTCTGCCTAGCTTAGCCCATTAGTGCTATTCAGAAAGGCACCAGGCAACAGAAAGATGCAAATAGGTTTAATATCCTTCTAAAATAGGCATAATTCCTGTTAGGCACAGGAATAAAAAGCCAATTTGGTTTCATTCTGACTCAACAACATTCACTGACATTACTTCTCCACACTGTCAATTTGACTGCCTTTTGCTACTAATGGAGCTCTCCAGGACTCTCAGTTTTCAATATCATAAATAATTAACTCAAGGTCATAGAAACACAGAATGAGCTGGGTTAGGAGGCAGCTTTAAAGATCAACTAGTCTAAGTGCCCTGCCATGGAGGCATGGAGAAGATGCTCATGATAGCCTGCACAATTTAGAAGCCAAAGCAGCTTTTGGTTTCCCAGAGCATGCCTTATGGAAAAGCAAGGCTGGCCTTTAAGTTCCAGTGCATTTGACAGAAGCAGCACTGCTGTGCCTTTTAGCTACTCCAGAATTCCCTCCCCCAGCAGCACACAATAACCAGCTCAAAAGGGGTGAACAACTTAGTAACCCTCAATTTACACAACTGGGTGGACTGAAGGGAAAAAAGGTCCCTTATGGAATCAAAGCCTGTATTCATTGCAGTCTGCCCAGTGACTCAATGCCAAAAAATGTTCATTTCCCCCTCTGCACATACTCCCAGTTTCTAGAATGATGGGAAGGCTTAAATTTGAACAGACTGTAAAGCTTGAAGAGCACAGCTATTTCTGAGCTAGTCCAAAATCTTTGCATTTTGGCCATGTGCCTACAAACAAATCATTACTGAGCTTCTTTTGGTGATAAAAGGAATTCATATCATATACACAGTCCAGATTACTGCCAAAAAATGGAATTGATTTTACTATCTCCTTCCTGCCATTAAACTGCAAAATTAGCATTCAAGGGAAGAAAACTAAAGCTCAACTTCTTAGTCCTTTTCTTACTAAGGAGGCAAAAGGAGGCCTGTTCTGGAACACCCATCCTCCCTTGACTCCTTCCCAAAGTCTCTTTGGGAAGAACAGTAAACTGTGCTTGTTGAAAGCCAGAAATCTACAGGGCAACACCAACACCAGTTTTCACTTGGAAATCTGAAGGAGTCTGTTGACTTTCAGTCCTTCAGGCAATGACTGAAAGGAAAGAATACCACTCTTCTGCTTAGGTGTATTGTAACATTTCCACTGTGACTAGCTCCTTGTGTATTTTCTCCTCGTCAGCTGACTGTATCAGAAATTCACGAGTAATTCTAGACCATAACAACATAAGCAAGCACATTCTTTAAGGATGCGTTTCCAACTATTCCTAAGTCCTGCCCACAGGATCACATTTTGAAATTAGAAACATATTGAGTAAATAATATCACTTGCCTAAGTCTGTGCAAGAAATGAGAGTCCAGAAGAAAACTCTGATACTCCCACTTTTAATGAGCTGTGGTATATCCTGAATTAAGTGCTTCAAGAGTTACTTTTGCCTTTGTAGTTTCTAGCCCATAGGCCGAAGGGATTTTCACTAGGCTGATGTTTCAGATGTTTTTACATCATCTAATTTACTCAACTTCTTTCAAAGCATCTCAGATTTGACTAAATAATTCTGTGAAGTCTCCAGAGCATCTTAGAGCAACTTTAGATAAACCCCCTGGTTTGTACCACGCAAACTTGTTACAATCAGCAGTTGTCACTCTCCTGCTGAACACGTGCAGCAAAGCCTACAATCAGCGTTTCACATAAATCAAGAATCATGACTCTGGATACTTACACTCTAAAAGGTCTGGACACTTAATTCTATGGAAATGCCAAGCAATTGTTCCAATTTCAATCCTACTCCCTTTGCAAATTCACAAAGTATTAAAGCTGTTAGAAACCAGTACAGGTACCTATGAGATGGAAATTATCCAGCAGATGTATAAACACAAGCTGAGCTGAGTAACAGTACCAGAGAATAAAATAAATCTGAAGGACAAGTGAAAATATCCAGAGGAACCAGCTTTACTGGTTTATCCATACTCACTCTATTTTGTGAAGCATTACAGCTTCTTTTGTGATAACAGTGGCAGACAAGAATGTAAAAGAAAAGGTAGAAATCAGACTTAATTATATCACTTTGTACAGAGAACCAGGCAACACACTTCCAGGGACAGATCATCACCAAAACAAGAATTCCAGAGCATATTTTGGTAGGGATCAAAAAGCTTTAATACCAAACCCAAGACTTAGAGCACCAGAGCAAACAAAGAGCGAGAAACCCAAGAGCTCAATTGCACAGTGCTGATCATTAACAGTAAAATTTCACTTTTATAGCAATGGCACAAAAGGTAAAAAAAGGTTTACATTTAGTACAAGAATTTCTTGTTTGAATGCAGTCCAAAAATGTCAGATCACATAGCCAAAGATCCTGTTACAGAGAAAAGTGAAGTAAAACCTGCTCTAGTAAATGCAATATACTTCTCTTGTCTACTGCAACAGCTTATCCTTCTCACTCAGACTAACAGTTTCTATACTATCACTCTCAAACCTGTTAACAGACACACTGTTTAATAATGTCCTTACTATGGAAAAGCCTGTCAGAAGTCAAGTCATAATTGCAGAAAAAGATTCCCGAAACATTTTTCTCACTTTTGACTAAGTTATGTTCAATGGACTTCATGCAAAGTTTATTTTCTCGAGGTCTGTATTTTCTTGATGTCAGTTTAAAGATTTCTAGAAAGCTTCAGGGTTTGCACATGACTGCTGCTTGCACAAGTGACAAACAAGTTCTGGTTCATCACTTCAGAAAGTGTCATCAATGTTGCTAATTTGAGTGTGCAAACTAAAAGATAAATGAAATCTGAATGGAACCACTTTTTTTACTCTAAAAAGTGGTCATCTTCTCCTTACCCCCAGCTGACCAACACCCAGCCTGTCTCCCAGCAGAGAGCAGCAGCTCCCAGCCAGCTCCCCCCAGTTCATGTACTGGGATCCATGGTCTGGAATATCCCTGTGGCCACTTTGGGACAGCTGCCCTGGCCACGCTCCCTCCCAGCCTCTTGTGCCCCTCCTCACTGGCAGAGATTCTGAAAACCCCTTCACTCAGGGTAAGCACTGCTCAGCCACAATTAAAAACTCAGTGTGTTATCAGTGCTATTCTCACCCTAAATCAAACCACAGACCTGTACCAGCTTCTAGGGAGAAAATGAGCTGTGCCAGTCGAAACCAGGACACAACTAGCAAGGGTAATAAAACTCTCCTAAACCCCAGAAAGGGCACGAGCCTTCTGCATTAGAGTTTCTTTCCAGACAGAGTCATTACTCAGTTACCCAGGAGCCTAACTGACCATGCACATACCTTGATGTAGTATTAAGCTCTGGAGTTAATGAACTCCCATGTCTCAAAGTTCAACCGTCTGTGCTGCCAATTCACCACCAAGATGTCACCAGTGCCCTAAACCTACCACCATGGGAATTTTCAAAGCATGATGCAGTCTGAATCTGTTCCAATATTCTTGCTTCTTTCAGCTGCTGACAGACACTCCCCCACTCTCTTCTTGATCAGTGAGTGCCCTGACAAAACTCTGTGCCTTGGTAGGGACACAGGCAAGATAGCTCACAAAACCCAAATGTCTTGATTAACACTGAGTCATGGTATATTATATGACATGGTACTTACAGTTTTCTTCTTAAAACTCAAGTTACAAAACATATGTTGCTGCATTTACAATACCACTGTTATCCTCCACATTAAACTGAAGTCACAAAGTCTAGACATGACTCGGAGTTTTTGCTCTTGTTTATCTTGATCTCATCAGATGAATGATTAATAGTGCTTAACATGACATTCAAGTCATTTTATGTTCCTTGGGGCAGCGTGCCAGATTCAGTAATTCGAGAGCTTTCAGCATAATGGCCAAGATACGTTCAAGGCTGTAATATAAAAATGTTATTTTTCTAATCGCGGTTCTGTAACATCCCTTTCAGCTGGCCAGATTGGTTTTTTTCAGCAGCAACTCCTCTGTGTCCATTCTGTCAGCTGACCTTTTATCAGCCAGCCTTTTGTAAGGGGGAAGCAGCAATAAGTGCTGCCATGCCATTTCTCCTAAAAGCCTGTTGCACATTTTCCAGAATTTCATCAACTTCTATTTTTTGGGTTATAAAAAATTAACTGGAAATGAACAGCACCATAAAACTTTCCCTGACTTCCCCTAATTTCTGCACATACCAAGTTATTTTAAGGTAACAGCTTTGTCCTTTAGCATTCACATTCTCCCTGACAAGCTGGTAAACACAGCAACACCACAGTTTCCAAAAGGCTGACTACATCCACCCTCCAAGCAGGGTGTGCAAAGCTGCCTTTGCTGTCACTGGACCAAAAAAGGTCTTTCATTAGCACAGTGCCAAAAAGCCTTTAGGCCTGTTGGTCAAAATGTCAAGTACTTGGAGGTTCCTGGAGTTTAGTGGTTTTCCTTTGTAGGTCACCTTCTTATAAAAGATCCAGTCCATTTAATATAGCACTTGAAAACAGCTTTACACAACTGGTCATGGGTGACTGCTTGCTGGCACTCATTAAAAACAAGCACTAACATTGAAAACTCATTCAGCAAGTAGTCCTAGGACAAAGTCACATTTTGGTTTCAGCAGCCTTGCTAGAACACTCTGATTAGAACTAGCTCCCTTGTCCAATATCTTCAGATGGAAAGGGTCTGGAGAATCTCTGAGAAGCAGCAGCAGCAGCAGCTACTGATTTTCTGTCAATGCCCAGGATCTGACGAGGGCCCAAGGCCTCAATGCCCACATGTGCTCAGCAGCATTTTGGGGGAGTGAGCCTGGAGAAATTTCTTTCTACTGCAGAAAAGTCTCATGTGCCTATTTTGGCTCCTCTGCCATTGTTAATCCTGACAGCAGAAAAAGAAAACAAGCATGCTGGGCTTATGGAAAAAGAAATGCTCTGTTACAAAAATAAACAGAGAGAGATTGAAAGTGTACTGCTGAACTTAACAGCAGAGTCAATCAATCTGAAACAGTTGGAGGAAGATGCAAGTTAACCCACCAGTACAACACTATTTTTTTCTCTTATATCACTGTAAAAGGTCAACACCCCCCCCCCCCCCCCCCCACTGCTGCCCAAATCAGGCAGATAGGATCTCCAGGAGAACAAAGGCAAAACCCATGGAATCTAACCCCTGTCCAGGGAAACTGTTGTGCCAGTGAATGATAAACAGAACTACTCCCTCCCTCTCCTAATTTCAACACAGAGCGCAGCAAGCAATGGTTACAAAACCTGCTGGCAGGCAGCAAACTCCCAGCACCAGCACCTCCCCTCCCAAAGCACAGAAACACTCCACAGTAATAAAACACAGCTGAATCCAGCTGCAAGGCAGCAGCCATCACCCAGGACAAGTTCCTTGGTACTGCAGTGAGCGTTTCCTGGCACACAGCAGACAAGAGAATGGCCATTCCTACGTGCTGCCAGCCTTCTGGGTATGCAGGGCTGACTGGAGCACCAATTTGCCCTTTCTGCAGATTTTCAAGCTCTGAGAGTCTGTTCATAACCCAGCACATCAGCTGCCAGTGAGGGAGGCTCAGCATCTGAGCAGCTCAGGACTGTGGAGCCTGGAAACCATCTCCACAAATGTGTCCCATTGTCTTCAGACTAAGTGGGAATACTTGGAGATATTCTGCTCTCTGTATCCAAAAATGCTTTTCTGTACAAAAAAATAAATTACTATATTCAAGCACTTACTTCAGTGACTAGCAGTCTGAGTAAAATTCACATTACTTCCAGTTCTTAGAACAGCAAGTGAAGGAGAAATGCAGATGTTAAGATCTTTTGATCTGAAGCAAAATGTCAACCCACATGCTTTCAAAGAAAGAACATTTCTTCCCAAGAGTTGCAGAAATGGAAGAAATGAAGAGGTGATAAAGAAATCTACAGAACATCAACATTTGAACACAATCAGCTTTAAAACAAAAGGAAATGTGGGACCTCAAACTTGACCCCAAACTTGCCAGGCCTCTTCCATTCACACTCTACCAACAAAACCTGCAATGAAATGGAGGGAGAAGGCAAATGCCAAGATTTCAATCATAATTCCAACAGAAAAATGCCAAACTGAAAAGAAAGCTAAACTGTTTGAAACATGCAAGTAGATCTACAAAGGATGAAATTTCACACAATGAATTTACAAATATTGGCTCCAGAAAGACTATTCTTAAGACTCAAATGTCTCCCTTTGACCTTCAAGACTTCACCTGTCTTTTTCACCCAGCTGGCATGCACCAGAAAGTCAAGTAGACAATTCAATTTATTTACATGCATCCTTCTGCAGTCTGTAGTCTGCTTTTGTAGGTAATTCATAAATACTTCTGTAACAGAAAAGGCTTTGAGTGAGTTCTATGATTCAATTTAAAAGCCTTGAGTCATTTGCTCACCTTTAATTACTCTAAAAATTCTCTTTTCTACCTGAAATTCTGTTCCATCCTTCTGCCTTCCTCCTTCAAGTCTCTTGGGTATTTATGTCTATAAAGACTCCTGTAGGTACATGGAGACATCATGAAATTTGTAAGAGGTCAACTTAAGTTCTCCTTTCAAAGCCCCAACTCCCTGAGAAGCAATCCAGAGGAGTATTTACCCAAATTTCTTGTGCCCATTCAGAGGACTTGAGGGCTACACAAACCTCCTCCCAGAATCTTAGTGTAGTTTATCAAACACCTCAAAAAAACATGTCTCCACCTTAGCGGCACATTTTGGTGATGAAAGGAATCATCATCCCAGCACGCGGAAAAGCCACGATTGGAACAAAGGCAAAGAAAATGGCTTTTTTGTTTACCTCCTGTCACTGACAGGTTAAAGTACAAAAGGAAAGAGTCAAGCACAGGGTTTGGGGCTGCATAAAGAGCCCACTGAGCACATGGTAAGAAGTCACATGCACTGGATTGTGTCAGCTTAACAAAGTCACAGTAGGAGAGATTTGTTTAGGAACTATCACTGCTGGAATTACAAAGGCAGTTAAGACACAGAAACTCTGGGACAGGAGAAAGGACGCTGTCCCAAAGGCAAGGCAATCCAGGATGCTACAGGGGGGAAGCACCTGCTGAAAAATGCCTTACCAGCACCTAGTGTAAACAAGAAAAAGAGGTTTAAACAGCTGAAGGAACGAGAAATCTGCAGCTCACTTGATCCTTTTGTCATCATCAAGTGCTTATCATGCAGACAACTGGTCACTGTTTGTCCACATCACAAAAGGCTCAGCACTCACCTGCCACTACACTAATTTCATGTTTAAAGACAGCAAGATGTGCATCTAGTCCTTGAAACTGGTACTGGGAAGAGGGGATAATCTATGGACATAGTTGCACTCTAGGAGAGAACAGAGGGTTACAGAATAAAACACAGACTAAGAGGTTTGGGTACAAAAAGGATATTGATGTTATAGGATCTGTATCTTCTCATAGGAATCGTGATAAAATTGGCAGATTAACAGCACTGGCAGAATGATGCAGCTGTGTCATTATTATTATTATTATTTTGAATAAGCATGTTTAATATGGCTAGTAATTCTTTGCTACATGGATCTACTGAATGCCACAATTTACATAAAGTAGGATCTTTAATTTTTAGCTCACAGCTATGCAACCTCCCAGGTAGGTTACTGATGTCAGGGTCAAGAGACTCAGAAAAAAAACTTTTAAGAGTAAAGCTTATTTCTTAATACCATCTTCATTTTCTTAGCAAAAAGATGCTGTATTGCTTATGAGAACCAATATTTTGGCCCATCAAAATTAGAAGTACATATTATGCAATGCAAGCTGTGAGGAAGATGGAAATTAATTCTGAACAACATAATGACATGCTTCCATGCCTTCCTTCTTAGAAAAGACTATTAAAATAATTCATAAAAAATTCATCAACTACTACCTCTTAAGAGCTCTGACTGCTTACTTCTACAAGTGGAGCAGGAAGTGGATATAAAAGTAGGGAAAGGAATCATGTATAGGAGAGTTTGGAGAAGATTTTATATAATTAAAGAGCTGCAGGGTAATAGGAGGCACTGAGAAAATAAACAATGCCATATTATCACAGGATAAAAATACAGATATTTTTCCACTAATACCACAAGTCCTAGGCACATTACATTTTAGAATACATATTTATTATGCTAAAAGCTTTTCCTAAGTCAAAGCATTTAAAAGCATACTAAATGATGATGGTGGATCTACCACCAACACACCACACAACCCTCATCCAGCACTGTTACCATCAACTGCAGCGTGGCTGCTTGAGCACAACAACACTAATGGAGTGGGCACTACTGAGAGCTTTTATAAACTTATGTTTAGCCTGAGTGCCTGAGCACTGTTGCCACCTAGCCAAGAACAATATCCTTGTATGACTGTTTCCTAAACACAAACCCCTTCCAGAGCAGAGGAAAATCAGGCTTTGGAACTTTTAAGTGGTGCTAATGAACTAATAGGTGTCTCTGCTGAGAGCCAGAATGAACAGCACAGCAGAAGAGTGAATCTGAGCTGACATTTGAGCAGCAGCTGTGCTGGGGCTTACACCAGGCAGAGAAGGATGTACAGCATAATGTTTTTTCCAGATTATTTGCAACACTGCAGAATATCACATAATAAAGGCCATTTGGCAAGCCAATGTTGGTACTTTTGACAACAACGTGTTTCAGGATCATCCATTAGAAGCATCAATTATTCAGCCTTTTAAGAGAAAAAACAATCTAAAGACATCATACTAACAAACCCAAGAAATCACAGAGGACAGGAATAAAAGAACGGAAAAAAAAAAAGTTTAAAAAGCAGGAGGCCATATATGGCAGAGAAAGTGATGCAGATTAAGATGTAACAGCAAGGCCCAAATGGCAAAAACAAATTTCTGTGACAGCACTTTAGAAGACCAGGAAGGAGAAAAGAAATCAAACACAAGAAAGCCAAACATTTGTAGTGAGCCAAAACAAAAAAAACACTAACTTTTGTTGTATGGATGAAAGCAAAAAAATCAAAAAGACAACATGTGTTACGAATGCCTGAAAGAGAAAATGAAAGTATTTCAACCATTTCACTGCCAAAATGTTAGAATTTAACACTGCTTCATCCAGATAATTTCTGTTTAGCCATGCAAATGTACAGAAAGAATTAAAGCACACAAGCAGTTATGGACTTTTACTTTGGGTATTTCATCCACAGGCTACAGGTAACTCTCATTATTCAACCAGGAAAGTCAGAGACAAGAATGACAATGGCCTTCAAAGCAGATGACCCCAAACACACCAACATGTAAATTCAAAATATCTGCTAGCACAGCTCAACTTTTCTTTTCCTAACCAGCCTTGGCCAAGACTTTGCACCTCAAACACAGGCTTCACAACCTTCCACAAGATGGAAAAAGACTCTGGGTGTTTCCCTTACTGGGATACTGAGAATGTCCTGGAGAAGTTACAGCAGTACAAGTGTGAGTGCATCGGCTTGGCTTCCTAGACAGGAATACCAGTCCTGACTTCTCATTACAAGAATGCTTGGAACTAAACCCTGTCAGGGCTCCAACTCATCAAGCTGAGAAGGCAAATACCAGTTCTCATGTCAGCTGATCCATGACTGGGCCACGCACATTCCCAGAACTTGTGGCAAATGCAGTCACAGCCACAGCCCAACATGCATTAAGTAGCACCAACATGATTTTGCTGCTGGCTAAAACCACGCAGTTGCTGTGACTGAGCTGATACAGTAAACTCATTAATCCATGATAAATTGGATAGAGAGCCTAAGATGAATGCCTCTTCCACTTAACTATGCTGATATCCATCTGAGCATATCCCAGGAGAAGCATTAATTACAGATCTGGAACTCTCTAACCAGAAGGTGCTTTTGTCCAGTGCTTGGACATTGTCTTTGTAGAACACCTAATTAAGTGTTGTGGCTGCTAAAACTTACAAAGGTCCATGCACCAAAACCTCACAGATATTGCCACTGGCTCAGAAAATCTGTGAGCCACCAACTGCTGAAGCCTGGGAGAGTGTCATAGGCAAGTAACACAAGGTGCTTCCCCAGCCCTGTGCTCTCCCTTGTGAGTCTGTTTCTGGCTACTGTCCGACAGGGGATATCATCCACTGCTCAGTCTCATTCCAGCAAGAATGCTTGCAAACAGATTTTTCTGTCCTAATCATCAAAAAGATACCAATTAGCCAAGGTTCTGATTACATGCAGCCAGAGCCAATATTTCTCCTTTCACTTACAATTAATTGAAAATTACAGAACAAAAATCTTGTTGTATGAGCAGCATCTCAGCAAAACACAAACCAGTACAAGTGCCGCTTCCTTGAGCACAAAATAAAAATATAAAAGCTGGTAAAGCCAGTTATGCCCGGTCTTATCATCCAAGTTCCCATACATTCAACTGAATCCTTCTGGAATCTTCCTGGCATTATTACAGTTATTTACCAGGCATTAAAAGGTTGTATGCTCATGGTCCACGTTTCTTAAAGTTATTTTAAACACTGAAGTGCTTACGTCAAAACTCACTTTGCCTAGCAAACCTAACAGGTAATCAATCACATAACTTACATTTTCCTGGTCAGAAGACAGTGCTGGCTCCACTAGAAGAAGCCTCTGTTGAGAGCTGTCCTCTTCAAAGGCTGCCTGTGCTGTTGCAGGGCCAGACATGTGTCCTTTTCTGAGCCGCAGACCTGGCTCTGGAGAACCAGCATTATCGGGTTCCGTTAGTTCGTTCATGAGATGCTGGGAGCCTTCTCAAATATTCTCTTTCCTCTTGGTTCAGTTTGGCTGATTATGTCTTGGCTCTGAAAGACAAACCATTTGTGTAACTCAGCTGAAGTTCAAAAGTAGAGTGCAAAAGTTGGCTGGAAGAAGAGTTTGCTTACAAGCTACCCGACAGCTATGACAGCTGCTTTTACATGTGCCCAAAATCCCACAGGATCAATTACACAGATTTCCACACTGCTGGATAATGAATTCTCATCTTGAGACCTCTAACAGTTTCATATCCTAACCCAAGCTAAACACAACTTTGAAAGATGACAGAAAGTGAGCTTCATAAAACAGCAAATTTACAAAACCCCGGTCAGTTTTTCTGAATTATTTCTACAAAATTGCAAGCAGCAGGCTGATAATAATATTTAGAAATAAACTACTTATCACAGGTACTCTACAATTACTGTATTTTTGCAGGTATGAGGCTCATACCCAAGCTCCATCATCCAGACTAGATTTCACCAAAACTAGGACATTAAGTACTGGTAATAGCAATCAAGCAAAGCTCAAGCAGAGCTCAAGCAGCAACTAAATTTAGACAGACTGCAAGGAGGGCAGTAGTACACAGAGTGATTATGCTCCCCTTGCTTAAATTAACATGGTCACAATCACTGCCAGGAATGGGTTTGTACCTTTACTTGTGCAAGGAATTAGAGCAGGCAATTTTAAACATTGTTCATTCCATCAGAGCAATCAGAAACAGGTAATTCCCTCAGAAAACAATAACCCATGATTTCTACTCAGAAAAGTAACTGCATTTTACACTTACAACACCGCAAAAAGGATTCAGGGTACATTTAACTCAAAAATGCTAAGGATTTAATCAAATTTACAGAAAATTGATGTCAGCTGTTAATCTGAGCCCTCATCAATTGGTTACCCATTTGTTTTGTACATCCCTGTGTGGTGTCAGTTCAGCAGCCAGTTCAGAGAGACCTGTTTGACACTGGCAGCCTTGGGAGGCACAATCTCCAGAGAACTTTGTAATCTGAGTGCCAGAAAGCATCAGAATGTATCATGAGGATGAAGCTCCAGCTGAGGCTTCAGAATCACTCTGAATGACGACCTATTCCTTCTGCACTAATCACTGGTGTCATTCTTATTACTGTAGCACCTAAGTGCTCTGATGTGACTAACACATAACATTAAGACAAGCCATCTGACAAGTTTTAACTTGCCAGTATGCATAATTAAATTGGAATTTTAGTGCCCAATAAATTTGTCATAATGTAGGAAGGAAAATTAAAAATATAAGATGGGGAATTGATATTGGCAGTTTTGTAATAAAATGTCACCTCTAAAAAGCCAATAAATAATGCATTCTGTCCTTACAGGAACTAATTTCATTTACATATGATCACTGCAAGACAATTCTCAGCTCTGACAAATGGGCTATAGTTAATTTTGCTGCAGCAGTTTGTAATGTTATATCCCCTCAGCTGCCTGGCAGTCCTCAGAGGAGAGAGCTGCTAATGAGCAGGTAACAGACTCTGCAGAACTAAACGATACCTCAAGTTGTCCAAGTTCAGTATGGCACACTGCTTTAATCACCCAGGATGGTAAGGTGACAATCTGACAGGAGAGCAGATGGCATCCCCACCTTCCTGCTACCTCCACTACAGGGTCAGCACTCTCCATCTGAGAAGCAACATCTAAAACAGCCACAGCTGTTTACCTGGTAAACACAAGAGCCACGGGAGGATTAAGAGGAGCTTTAGCAACATTACACAGGAAGCTCAGTGAAGAAGTTGAGCAAGTAGATTTTAAGAGCAGGAACAAATATTCAGAAAGCCACAGAACTGAAATCTTGACTGTTTTTGTCATATTTCAAGCAGCCAATTCACAATTCTATTTTTAGGCAAGAAACATGAAGACATAATCACACTGCCATTTGGCAAAACTGATGTAAGAAAGGAAAGAGTAAGCAACAACAACTACAGCTTGAAATGAAGCTAATGGATATCTTAATTTAAAAAGCAACCTATAAGAGACAATTTCAGTACAGTACTATGCTGGCTTTGGCTGGGGTAGAGCTAATTTTCTTCCCAAGTTACCATGACATGTGATGGAGCCTGCCTTTCCTGGGCATGGCTGAACACCTGCCTGCCCACGGGAAGTGGTGAATGAATTCCTTGGTTTGCTTTGCTTGTATCCATAACTTTTGCCTCTCTTTATCTGAACCCACAGGTTCTCTCTGTTATGATTCTCTCTCCTGTCCCACTGGGGCAGAGTGAGCAGGCAGCTGTGTGGGGCTTAGCTGCCCGCTGGGGTTAGACCACAACAAAAGCACTAAACCAACTTGAAGCTGTAGCTAAAACCAGAAAAATGGAAGTAAGCAGAGCAGCTGTTTATAAACAACAGCTCCACGCAGGCACACCCCCCTGCCTGCTATTCCACACATTTCCACCAGCTAGTCAGTAGAAAGAGCCCCAGTTACTTCCACAGATTGGGCAACTGCATGAGACGTTTAACCAGCAAGTTTTACTGGTTCTTCCCCCAGGCAGATTTAAGCAATAGCGTTGCCCCTGTGTGCTGCAGTACCACGACATTGCCCAACACCTGGCCTTACATCACCTCTGGGACACAGCCACACAACTGGCCCAACCACATTTGGCCAAGATGCTTGCCAAAGGCTCTTCTAACACAAGAAGACACAGGAATGCCAAGAGACTTTTACATCAAGCCCTGAGGATTTGCTTCACCAGCTCTCGCTGCCAAGCATTTGCTAAGGTTAAAAATAAAAGATGCACTTCACCTCCAGCGAGTCAGATTTGCATTCAGCAGTAGAGCTGATCATCAGAGCTCTGCAGAAATAGAAGTTGTTGTTTCTTGAAATTACAGTGGGATTGTTCACTGAACTAAGATGTTTCCATGTCATTCAGGCAGGATCCTCATAGTGTTCTAAATACGCTTGCCCTAAATGAGCATGCAAAGATAAGAAAGATAAAAGCTAATCCAAAAGCATCACTACTGGGTTTTACTTCTTTTTAAAAATGTATTACTGACTGAATGCAAGTGCAAGGTGCCAACAGAGAAGTGCAAATAGCCTGAAATATTTGTTCACAAGAGAAAGCAAGCAGTGAAGATTATGAACAGGAAAGGCATAGGTCACCTCTAGTTCTATCAAAGTTTCTATGACTCACAGTTCAGTGAAGGATGACCTTTTCCTAAGAAATTAAGAAGTTTAAGTATGGTCAGTAGCATCTAACCAGAAGACGATGGTTGAACCATTGTGAGGATATTTACTGCCCCATTCTGAGATTGCACAGTTCACAAAAACTAGAAAACTGAAAGCTATAGAACACTTGAGGTCTTGGAAAATACTGTTTTGTGTCTCACTGAGATTATAAATCTCATAAATGAAGTCCTTCAACATTTTTTGTAGCATGCAAATTAAAGGTTTCATTAAAATTAGCTTCCATTTAAAGAGGAAGTTGCCATTATGACTTAAAATCTACTTAATGATTGCATACATAATATCAGCCTGTAGATGAATCAGTGAGTTCCTGCTGTGCTTAAAATAAGCTGAGAAAAGCATCTACAGAGTTTGGTCTGTTGGGTTTTTTAATACGGAAAACTTCTAAATGCTCCGTCAGCTTTTAGAAAGGATTCAGCAGTTTAATGCAAGCAGGGTTCTAAACACAGCCTATGAACACAAAATGAGCCTTTGGTCAATTCAGCGTGCTCTGCCTTGCCACACAGCCCCAGAGCAGCCTCAGCTGCTCTCTCCAGCCCCACAGGGACACAGTCAGCACCAGTCTGAGGCTCAGCCTTTCCAACCAGAGCTACAAGGCAGAGTTCTTCCAGCATTCACCTCAGTTGTGCAATGCCACGGGAGTCAACACCCACAAACACAGCACATTTAGGACACTGCTTCATAAAGATGATAAGGAAAGACTAGTTACACGAAGTTAAGCACCATGGGATAATGCTATTATTCTCTGTATGACACTCCCGAGGATAAGCACTGCAGCCCTTCTAACCTCCCAGCACTCACCTGGAACAAGGACTCATTTAGTGCCTCGGCTAAACAATGACACATGGTTGTAAAACAAAGAAAATGCATTAGCAGTAGTGTCTGTCATTAAATTTAAAAGGTCTGTCACTCCCTTTTGAGGAGAAAGCACAGTTCTGGATGGTCAGACTACCTCCCACTACCCCTAAGCAAAGCAGTCTCGCCAGTACTCCCTCCTGTCAGTATGTTCTTTCCTGTAAGCAGCATGAGAATGATCCTCTAAAGGTATTTCATTCTGTCTGTAACTGGTATTTGGAAGAAGAATGAAAACAGCTTCCCCACAATCCCCTCTCAACTGCCTCACTGGCAGAAACCTTCCTGCTCAGGTAGGCAGTGGCACCCACTGTGTGCTCCTGCCTTGCTGATCCCCTCCCAAAGCATCCATTAAAGCAGCATAAACAATGTACACACAGAGGATGATTCCTCCTCAGATAATCTCATTGCCCCTTAATAGACCTTAAGGTATCAAAAGAATAAAAGACCATCATGAAAATTTCAGGCTACACATTTCTCAGAACGTTCATTAATGTTTAATTTTTAATAAGGGCTACAGCGCCTGAAAGATCTTGTAAGAGATGCTGTATCAATCCAGAAACTCTGCCTTGCCTGTGTCCATGTGCCACAATAGTCAAACCACACCAGTGGAATGGCAAAGCTGTGTGAAAAATAAGACTTTACCTAACCCCAAGCTGTTTAGGCAAGGCCTCAGGGACAGGATAGGCACAATTCCACTCCCAGAACTGCCAGCACAGGTACAAATGGCACAGCACTTCCACTAGAATCCATGGACAGACTGGTTGGGCTAAGAACACGAGTGATGGGGAATTTAGTGCCTATGAAACAATTCATTGTGGCTACCTTGAGAGAAATAAGGTACACTAATTGAAATGCAGTTTTCTTGGCACATTGTATTTCTACTACTATCTTCTGGTAGGGAGGTTCTGTCACAAGGAGTCCCTCACAAATAGTGTAGTAACACCAACTTGAAATGAGGGGCTCTTTCTTTTAATTTTTATTTAACAGTCTTCAAACGATTGAGCTTTTTCAATTCAGAAGTTAAACATTCACAGCTAACATTCCAAATATTCTCTAAAGCTACAGTCAAAAAACAAAGCAAACAAGGCTATGCATGAACGGGAGGAGAAGGAAATTCTTACAGAAGACTTTGTTTTCTCAATGTACCCTAAAGGAAAAGCCCGAATCAGCCTGTAAAAATTCTTTGGAGGTCATCTTTAACAATGAGGAACAATGAGGAAGTAATCCAACACCTCTTTTCTTGATGTAATTTCCCTAGATAAAGAGGCATCTACAAAACAAAGATTAGACTCCCGCAGAGGGTCAGTGGCCAAAAAGCTGTCTTTGTAACTTGTAAAGTGTCACTGGATGCTTCAGCCCCAGCTATTTCACAGCAGGCTGCAGAGGCAAACAATCAAGCACATTCTGATGCATTTGGATCCAAAGAAAGGGAACAAGCCAGCAGCCTGCCTGCATTATCGAAATGCTTCCATTTCAGAGGATCCCATTACATTGTTACAGCATTTGTCCAATTTGTACTGCAAATTGGACCCCATTTTTTTAACTGGGTTAAGAGTTATGTCAGAGGTTGGCCCACCCCCAGAGCACAATGTCCGGTCCTTGCAGACTGGATGCCTGCTGTAAATCAGTTCTACTCTTCAATAAACCAGAACCAAGTGAATTGGCACAAAAGCAGTACAAAACTGAGAACGGAAGTTCAAGTTCTTTTCACATAACATTTCACAAATATCCACAGCCCAGACCTAGAAAACTTGCTTTGGGTTCATTTTTCATTAAATGGCTCAGTTTCTCCATGTGAGAAACATCCCATCTTTTGCCCTTTTATGATTTTACTTCTATGGCATGCTACTCACACCAACTTGCTTCATGGCTGCCAACAACAAAAAGCTGCAGTTCTTCTATGCTAGTAACACTTGGGATCACAGACTGTCTAAAAGTGAAAGACTGAAATGAAACATCACTTTCCTCTTAAGTGAAAATTCAGGATACATACTTTTAGCTACTGCCTCAAGGACATCCAATTCACAGAACTGTTGGGTGAAGATGAAGAAACCAAAGTGTTTGGAGCAGGCATTAAAATCCAGAGCTGGACCATGAAAGTGAGGTTACATTCCTTTAATTCCTCTACAGAGAGAATCTTTGCATGGGAATGGAAAGGGCACCAAGACAGCAGTAATCCAGAGGTAAGCATACCCCTACTCTTCCCTCTAGGAAACCTGAGTTTCAATCCCTAAAAACTGAATCAAGATCGTTTATTGCTCAATAAAATGCTCCAAGGCCTGGAGCAATTGTACAAAAGCAAACACTGCAGCCCTGCTTTTAAAACCCAAGAGGAATATGCATGTTTCAGGCTGCAAACCTCCATAGGACAGATGCCTTCAGTGCTCCTTACTGGCCTGCATGGACATCTCTTTATTTAGATGCCATCACTGAGCAGATTTAAAGCTTGGCTGGTGCCCAGAGGGGGCAGCTCCACTTTCCTCTGTTTGGGCAATAAGGAGCTCCACTTCTCCCAGCTGCCTGCCCCAGAGGGACTGTGATGTTTGTCACAAGCCTGGAAGGTCCAGAGGACTGTGGAAAAGCATTAACCAGGGCAGGGGAATGAGATCATCAGTGCCACAAAAGAAGCAAAGGCTGTCAAACACGTAAACTGCCCTGGCCTGATGCACTACTGAGGAAACAGCATGGATGTGACAAAGGGCAGCACCCCACCCCAAAGGCTTAACTTTATTATAGGTAGTTTATTTTATTTTCCTAACCTATGAAAAACTGGCAGTTATCAGCTGGCCCTAACCTTTAATTGTTATATAGATACACACCACGGCCTTTATTAGGACCTGCTAATGAGGGGCAGACCACACCTGGCACAGCAAACCAAGAACAATAATTTCAGCACAGGCCAGGTTATGAAAAGTTGACACTCTTCCCAATTTTTGGAAGCACCTGTTCTCTAGTTTTATTGATAATCTTGGTAAGATTTACTCATGATGCAAGCGTCATAAAGCTCAATAAGCTTTACTCATTTGTGAGCTTGCTCATCAGTGTTTTGTTTTGTGGCCCACAGGTTTGGTTTACAAAATGTTTGCATTCCCATATTAGTAAAAAAATAAGAATGAAGCAAAGTTACTGCTTCACTTGCCCTCAGCAATGGCATTTCTTCAGCTGTAAGCACCACACACTCCTCTCCTCAAAAGCTATAATGTTGTTTTGCCACAAGTCAGACAACTAAAAAATCGCTACTTTTCTGTAGCAAAAATGCTACAAGAACATTGTAGAAATAGCATCCACATCCACAGATTTGTATCAGTCTAGGATCCAAAAAGTGGTGCATCATCTTTCAGATTCCTCCTCAACAACCAAAATTCAAGGAAAAGAAGCTGATCCACCATAACTAGACTGCATCTAATTTATGCCAATTTGAAGCAGATTTAGTCAAGTGGCTGAAGTTTCACATCAGACCAGGTAAAGCTACTTATTAATTACTTTACTTCCTTAATGCAATAGCCAGAGAATAATTTTGTTTTTAAAAGACAAATATTGTTGAGAGTTAGGAAAAGCTGTTGTGAACCTTTAGTCTCCCCTACATTTAGTGCCACTCCTTCAGATACAAATTCTTTCCTGGTAACATAGTTCAAAGTCATCCTGAATTCTGAAACAAGACCAAGGACACTGATATCCTAAGACACCACTGATGCAATTTAGGAGTAGAAACGTCACGTTAATAGTTTTCTTTCTACTGTCCCGTGACTAAGGAGAGATCTCAAAACACCCAGAGTTATGAGAATTCTGCTAAAATGAAGTAGGGCTGTAGCCTGAACTCAAAATACATCTGCAGGTCCCAGACCAAGAGACTCACACAAAATGTCATCTCACTGTGGTTTCTCTGACCAAAATACTTTCTGCTAGTACCACTGTGTTCCCCACAGAGGTTCCTGCTGCAGTCTGTGGTCTAACCAGTACAGCTATCCCAGTGTAAATTCTAAGTTTGAAACAGTTTAAGAGCATAAACATGCTTCATGTCAACTAACAAGTAATCAGGAAGCATTTTGTGAATATACATGTTAGATGTTTTCCTTGACTTAACATCACTTATTGGTGCATTTGGACAACCATTTTGGGATGGGGGGTTGTATGTGTGTGAGATTCACATCTCTTTCAACTCAAAAAATTCCTCAAAACTAGAAAAGCTCCCCAAACACACAATGGAGTTGAGGAAAAAAAACTGTAAATGAGCTGTGAGGCAATGAGGAACACTTACCTTCTAATACTTCAGTGCAAAAAAAATATCCTTTCCCTACTTTGTCATCCACCCTTTGTAACAGAGCTTCACTGCTTGCTAAGTACAGCGAGGACTGGCTGTAACATTGGATTAGTGACAATCAGCACCATTACAGGAAAATAAAGATTATTTTTTCTGTCAAACTATTTACAGAAGATAATTTACAACATAAAACTCCAACAGCAGATTAAGCAAAAAATTCCTCAAGGGAAACAGACACAAAGTTTACACTAACGAAAATCTCATATTACAAAAGAGGAATAAAAGGCTTAATTTCATACAAAGTTGAAGTTAGACATCCAGGTTGCCTTAATCATGGGTAGAGTACAGCATTTACTCTAATTACGAAATTCACAGAAGAAAACACAGCATTATGTGAAGCATTTCCAGTGAGCAATGCTGGATGTGTATCATAGTTCAGCACTACTGGCTACCCTCACACCTCCACAGGTCCTCACAGGGCAAGGTAAGATAGGAAAGACAGGATTCCTCCAGCCTGGAGCCCTAAGAGGGTCAGCAACACCTTTCACTTGCAGGTGGCATGCAGGGATATGAGCCCATAGAACAAGGGAAAACCATAACCATGCAGCAATGCCTGTGCCAGCAGGAGCCCATGGCTTTAGCAGGCTTCCTCTGTAACTTCAGCTTTTGTGCAGTTTAGCAGCTTTCCTAACTGCCCAGATGCCATTTAATTTTCTTTACCTTGGTGTGATATAACTTCTAGTTATATTCCAGAGAAAAAGGAATTTACAGAGGTGTTGAGAAATACTGGCCTAGCATGACAGCAGTGGAAAAGCAGGACACAGTGCACAGGCATGGGATGTGAGACAGATATGAGCCTTGCCACCAGGAGACCCCACAGCTAAAAAACTCATTAATGCACAGATTAAAAATGCATCCTGTAGCTGGGCAAACCTGGCTTTAGGGGTACCAAAAGGATTTGTAACTAACATACATAAAGGATATCATATATAATAAATTCAGAGAGAACCTAAAGCTTTAGATCAATGAAGAAAGAAAAGAGGAATAAAAAGTGTATTAGCAAAGATACCAAGGAAACTCAAGTGGATCCTAGAGAGAGGGAAAAGAAACAGGCAACATCCACATCATACTCTTCCCAAAAAATGACTCCTAGGGCTGACAACCTCCCTCACCCTCTCCAGCAGTCCAAAGGTGCTGACCTAAAGACCCAGAGCAGAAATGGAAAGGTGAAAATAAATCACAGAGAAGGGACAGAAACCAAAACGTCCACGTGTTACAATTTTAGCTGCATTTGGTAACATTTTCGTGTATGTAACTGCAACATTCTGCTTAGAATCATTAGTCAGACCCTCCTAAAGAAAAATTGAGTCACAGTGTTAAGATTCCCATTATACCAGCAATAAATTCTTGGCCTTACTTGCATGCATGTTACTTTTATAAACAGACATGCACAAGGGGTACTTCCTCTTGGGCCATAAACAAGAACATAACAAAGGAGAAGGAATGCAAGACTCCATCCATTGTTTTCTTCAAAGTGTTACAGGAAAATCACAATAGAATAATAAGGTCTGAAAGAGCCCCAGGAAAAGCCACCAAATGGGCCACCTGAACTGGTAACATTCTCTGCCCAGAGAGGGAACTCTGTGCTGGGGTCACCCGTCAATGTTGGTTCACACCTAAGAGCCTTTCATACATGTTCACATGTCCCTACAACAGCAACTAAACATAAAACAGTGAGCCTGCCTGTGCTTTCTGCTTGCAGAAAGACTCTCTAGATACCAGAGGAGACATTTCTTTAAGAAACCTTAAGAACAGGAAGGAAACATGGCTGAGTTGATATGCCTTTACGATCTTAAGAGTAGGAAGGGTAGGAATTTCAGCTGATTTCCTGGACAAGGGCCCAGACAGGAGGAACACGAGCAGAAAACAAGAACTGGGTCAGCAAACTACTGAATAGTTAGTTGTCCTAATTTTCAAATACTTACTGAAGGTACTCTTGCTCTAGCCCAACTGCATCTGTAAGAGGTGTTAATACATGTAGAACTACACAAAGAAACTGTTCTGGAAAGAAGAAAAAAATACTTTAGGCTGACAACACCTAGTGCCAATGGAGTTAGCAAATAAAGGATCTCATGCCAGGATGAGTTTGTGCTCTCTCTGTAAGAAAAATAAGCGACCTATTGTAATTTTGATGTGAAGACAAGCTACCGTATCCATGGGTGTGACTGAGATGCACCACAGCTCTTTAGATTCACCTGATGTGCACGGACAGACAGACAGACAGATAGAAAACACAGGCCAAGCTTCTCAGCAGAGGCTGAGTGTTACATATAGAAGGCAGCCACTAATCTGTATGCCAAAGATGCACTCAGCTGAGTTCTGTAGCTGAGAACTCCATTCAGGGGCTCAGATCTGAACAGAGCAAAAACACCACCTTACCCCCTCTAATCCCCAGATACACCTCTAGGGAAAGTGTGTATTGACAGCACAGTAGTGGCAGACATGATTTGGGAAAAAAGGAGACACTGACTAGCTGCAAGTCCTAAGGAAAGTCAATAACGAGTGCTGTGAATCAAATACATTGGAAAAAGCAGAAGGGAAACCTTGGAGGACCTTCGACCTGCCCAGATAACCAGGCAAGTCCTGACGTATGTAGATAAGCAAGCAGCTGTAGCTAAGTAAACAAGTGAAATAAGCCTTGAACTTAAGAAATACAAAATCTGGTATCTACTTTTAGTATGTGCTAGTTAATGTGTAATAGTTCATAAGGTTTACACCATATTTCACACATTTACTAATTTATTTGAGAGAAGGTTTCCTTTGTGATACGAAAGAAAGCTTTATGTGAAACCAGAGGCGACCACTCAAAACTGCAGTTAAAAATTCAACACAGCACAAGGTTTCCTAATCTTTGTGTCTACAACAACAGCACCATCCCAAACAACAATAAGAAAAAGTGAAGGCACCAACCACTGCCCATCAACCCAGGCAAAGTCACACAGAGTTAGCACATCAGCCTGGGCGACCTCAAACACAAGAAAGTCATTTTTGACAAAGCAAGAGGCAAACCTTGGAGCTTGTTGCTACAGGATGAGGATTCACAGGGAAAACGGACAAATAAACAAGGTAAATCCATCAATGGTTATTAAGCATGTGAAGTCACATTTAGTTCTAAAAACCTCTGAATACCAAGCATGTCTGTCTTATATTGCTTGCACATTCATGCTTAGGAGCTATTTTCTTCCTTAGGGGATGGACATCCTCACTAAAAACTCCCTAAGAGAGTTCTCTCTGAGGAAGAACAGCAAAGGGGCTAATGCATACAAACAAAATAAAACAGGGAGGAAATAAAATTATTATGAGACAGAAAACATAAAACTGTAGAAGAAAGGACGAGGGCTGAAACAGAAAATTTCCTAGGGACACCAAGCAAAGCACCCTAACAGTACCAATAACTCCCAAAGGCATCCAAGAAGCCAGCAGGCACTGCCCTGAGAGGCTCTGGCCAGCAGCTTACATAAGAGGACAAGGGGACAGAAAAACCCTACGGCTGCCAGGTTTCTGCCTTCTCCCCTGAATGGCCAGCTTGGCAGGGACTGGTAGGTGGCCCTGCAGCTTGGCCAGCCTTCAGATTCCAAGGGTGTAACTAGAAAGGTCAGGGGCAGAGCACAGGCAAAGGCTCAGTGAGAGGTGCTGCAAGCTGGCACACTTGGCGCCTGCAGGTCAGGATTTCACCCTGCAGCCAGGGACACAGCAGTGAGCACAGCACAGCTCTCACACTCACAGGGAACACTCACAGCTCTCAGGGACACACAGAACCTGCTGCTGCTCTCGCTGCTCCAGGGAGGTCTTGTCACTTTGAGCACGGCTGACACACGGAGGGGGCAAGAAAACCCAGCAATCTGAGACACAAGAACATAAAGATGTTTCTGCAGCAGGGCCTGGGGGTACACAGGCTGCTTGGATTACACACAAGAGGGTGCTCAGAGAGGCTCAGAGGGCAGAGCCTAAAGTAACTGCTCCACAATGAAGGCAGAATCCTGAGCCAGAGGTAGTTTTACTAGTTTATGTTATAGCTCTCCTGGAATTTCAAGTTTCAATTAAATTAACTTGCTTTTTTCCCCAAGACTTGAAGAAATCAAAACACTCAGTGTGCCCCAGTTTTCATTCTTACATACAAGTTAGATAAGATCTGTTAACTATGATTTTTAACTTCTTTCAGGGATAGTGTTTAAACTGTCACACAGCAATTTGATGTCACTGATTTCCACTGACAAAAGTTAGAACAGCAGGTGCAAATGGAAAAGAAAAAACTAACCCAAAAACCCCCACCCCATACAAAAAATTAAAAAAACAAAATCCCAAACTCACAAAACTGAAAAACAAACAAAATAAACCCTTCAAAATTCATTGCTACAGTTTTCCTCCCGAAGGGGAAAAGAATGACATCTTCCAGTCCTGACTGGTTTATATTCTCCTGCAGCTCACCTCAACAGAACTCCAGTTTGGAAACCCCACTTGTCACACCACAGAAAAATTCAAATTTCTCCTAAGCCTCATTTCTGAGAAATACAAAATGGAACAATGAAACAAACAGATCTGGTACCTTCCACATGGAGTAACACAAAAAGCAGTTATCTTAACCACTGCAATAATTTTCCCCAACACACCAAGTACTCCTGACTAATTTGTTACTGCTCTCTCACAAACAGCCGTGCTACCTGTGAGGAAGCATAGCTCAACTTCTCTCACCTCAAACTCCTCCCTGGTTCTTGATGTTTGTATTCAAGCTTGGGAAGGTTACAGCCCAAGATTCCTACAAGAAAGATGTAATCAACACGAAGGCTGTTTCTAAACAAAAGAAAACTAAAGACCAGGTAATACATTTACAGAGAGAGAGAAAATAAATCCAAAGAATATGTGTCCTACGCAGCAGCTTGTAAACGTTTACCTCACACTGGATGACAAAATGCATGCATTCATCTAAATTAACATCCTTCCATTTTTGTAAGCTCACTCACCCAGATAACTTTGACTTAAACTCCACACAGTTACAGCTGAATTGCATAAAGATGCATCAGCACAAAACCAAGGAAAGCAGGAAATTTTCAAGTGTCTCCACTATATCATTCTCTACAAAATGTTCAGCTTAACTCCAGATATCATATCTTATCCAAACTCTCTGCCAAACAAATCTCTGCCTCGGTACTTGTTAAAGCTGATTTATTACTGTCAAATACATTAATCTGCATGTTAATCTGCCTCAGGTCACTTGAAGTTAGTGAAAAGAGACCTTTGTCAAGCCATATAAAATGTTGCTTTTGGTCCACATGGGAGTTTGAAATCAGAGCTTGGGAGAAAGCCTCTATGACATAAATATTACAGCATGAAAACAGCAAGGAACGCAGAAGACTTTTCCTGTAATCCACTTCCATTTTCTCTGCTTCACTTCATGGCATGTTGTTAAAGCCTAAAAATTTCCCTAAATGAAGGCTGAGTTTATCTTAGGATCCTGTGTTGCTGGAGTTGTAAAGCACCAGCACGACAGCTTCAATCTGACATTCATTGCACTCCAGTGGAGGAGGGAAGGCTTGTAATTTATACAACCTACTTCATCCATACTGCAAGTAGTACACAAGGCAGAAAATCTGGCTCCAACATTACACACACTACATTATGTACAGTGAGTGCTGGTAATATTTCTTTACAAAGCCTTACATACAACAGTTTAAAACCTCCTCAGCTGCATGGCTTCTTTATTCAACATTTCCAACAGAAAGCAGAACTGGTTTTCACTAGCGGACCACTTGCTTCCTAACATAATCAATTCTCTAGACAGCTTACCAGACGATCCAAGATTTCAGTACAAACAAATCAAAAGTTCAAAGATGAATAAAGACTGTTGGGCAATCCCTAAAGAGAAGCAGTTTTAACATACACATCCTGCACGTTTGCTTAGCAACTGGATCACCATAAGCAGCACGATATATTGGTACTGGTCTATTACCTGTCACATCCCCTGAGGAAGCAGTCTCGGATACAAGCAGCAGCAATGAGTATACTCCCCACCTTTCCTTTTTATGTTTGCCTAGTAATTAAATTTTAACTGCCAGTAATTCTCAATTGCTCCATCATTAGTGTGACTAAATGTCATTCCATGATACGAATTACACAATTATGCTTTGGTCAACCCTAAATACCACCACTGTTACCTGTGACTCTGAATGTTGTAACAAATAACATGCTTATGAACTGTTCATTTATTACAAAGACATTACTTCCATTACTGTCCAATTCACGAGTCACTTCAGCTTGAAATGAGAAAGTGTTACCTCAAAACAGGATCTTCAAGAAGGAAGCACTGAGCTTTAAGGAAGTTTTAATGTTTACATGTGATAGTCTCTCAAAATGTAATGATTTTGGGTGTTTAGAATTACTGGACACATCACGCTTCCTGCTAAAAGAATAGGAATGTGGAACTGTGCCTTTTCAAGGATGGCCTTAGCCTACAGAAAACACTCATGTGAGTCTTGCAGATAAGCCCTCAGGCACTTGTATAATAATGAACTATTGAAGCAGAGCCAAGACATGAGTTTTCAGAGGGAAACAGTCATGGGTTCTGTGATCATGCTTTGTTTCTCACAATGCCTTTACTGTGATGTGTAACAAGGGGCTGTTTGATCCAGCTAACTGATCCAGAAAAAGTCAGCTGGAAAGGGCTCACACCAAGGAATGAAAACCTAATGTGCTTTGAGAGCATCTTGTACCACCTTTCCAACAGCATTTGAAGACTCGGCTGCTCCCAACCCAACGCATGCCCCGCTTACTCACAGTCCTGCAGAGCTCTACTGCTACTCAAGCCTGACCTTATCTGAGTGCTTGAGATTGTGGAGCATCACCTCCAACAGCCTTGCACATCACCTCCCTTTGCCCACACTGACCCCTATGTACCCTGGAGTCCTTCCAAATCAGTTGACACCACTGGCATTTTCAACAGCATCACGCGCTGCTCGGCTGTTTGCGACACAAACATCTCTGCCAGGGCTCTGGAACTTGGTCAGCTTCTCCTGCTGCCCATCAAGGACAAGCTTAACTTAAAACCCAGCTTGCCTTCAAGGCAATCCTACACTTAAACTCCAGAGCAGAGGTTCAAGGCCAAGTAAGAAGAGTTTTACAAAGAAACTAAAACAAATAGCCACCTCCACAGATACTTTAGCAACAAGTCACTTCCTACGGGATCAAAGGTTTCTTTTGTAACCCAGAAAGTTTTAACATTTTATTACTGACATTCTTTCTTTACAGTCCTGGTTGGTACGAGAACGCCAGAACACCTATGAAAAATCCTAACAGAGAGAAAGGAGGCTTTAGCAAATTACACTCTGTGTTTCTGGGGGATGAGCAAGAAAGAGAACAAATAATTGGTATATATTTAAATAATATTGTATTTACCTTTAAATTTCCTCCTCTATACCAAAAATGTCTTTGAAAATTGCCCCTTGAGAAATACTTTACAAATCAAGTCTAAGCTACCTAGCAACTTCCTTCCCTGCATTAGTGAAGCTCATAAAAAGAAAAAGATTTTTATAAGACATCTATTATATACTATTTCTGTAATGCTGCAGATTTCACATGGTTGCCAATTATTAAAATGTCACAGAGCAGGAAGTCAAAGAGCAGTTGCACTTAACCATGGACATTAAGATAACCATGACACAAGCCTTTTTCAGCATCCTCCTTCTAGCTTGGAATATATAAAGGTCAGAAAACCACTAAGTAAAGCTTTTGTTGACTTTGTTATGCTTTTCTCAACTCTCAGAACACTCACCTCAGAAAATAATCCATTTTGTTCCCCACAGAAGGTACAGCAGGCAGAAGGCCAACAGTTGGCACTTTGTCACATAGCTACTTTAATAAAAATTATTAATAGGCTCTTACTTTTATTTCTACAATCATGTTCCATTAGAACAAAAAAAAAACCTATTTGCCTAAAAGACTGCTATTGAGAACAGCAGAAAATTGCTGTGACCAGCTTTGCAATGCCATACACCATTCTAGGGAGTACACAGACACACAAATAATTCTTAAACTAACACAATTTGCAAAGCACATTGTTCTTCATGAGCAAATTGGCTGTATCATCCCATAACATCTGAAAGGACCAGATTCCACCACCACTAACTTGCCTCCACAGCTTTAGTATTTGTCTAAATAATACATGCCCACCAATTCCACCAGCTATGGAGACCAACACATAAATTAAAGCATTAAAAAAGAAAACAGAAAAAGCGAATCCTTCAGTTTATACTAGGGAATGGCAACTGCTCAGTCCCAGGAGCAGCCCATCAGGAAATGCAGTTCTTCATGACAAAACCATACCTAAAGCAGTCAGCTGAGAGATGCTGAAATTCATGTGACTCTTCATCCCAAATCCTACTAGCCAGACACTTGTTCCAAATGCTGAAATCCCTTTCCCAAAAGCTGAAAGCCTGCCAGGACTCTCAGGACTGAGGTGCAGCCAGTCTCAGTTACATTCTTCAAACTTGGCTTTTTCAAACAGCCCCCACTCCTGTCTGGGGGTCACAGACTCGTTTCTAGTAGAAGCAAGAGTTAAAGATTAACTTACAGAATTTTACCATCACCTAAAGGAATTTTACCATTCAGATTTAATCTAAGTAGCCAGAGTTGGTATTTGTTCTCAAAAGACAGCTTTTACTGCTTCTATTCAACTATCTCATTTCCATCACAAGCTCTGCATTTTACAAAAAGCAGAAACAATGTACAGACACATGTGATCTTCAGGTCCTTATCATGGACTTGATTTAGACCTTACCAAACTCTAGTATCACCTGTCAAATAATTTGAACAAGAAATCAAAGGAGCACAAGACTAAGTGCCTTTAATGAAGTCTACAGAATTACATGAAGAAAGTATTTCATACAGCAGGAAGGCCCATGGCTCCAGGAACAGCCTGTTATTCAAATATCCATAAACATCCTATTTATTAACACACACTTATGACAATATTTTGAGAAAAATCAAACTTGACAAGTAAAAAACATCCATCAGTAAGGAGCTAAAACAGGAACCTTGCCAGAATGCTGTCATTAAAACAGAGAAAAGCCCACTAAAGGCTCCTACTAGCAAAATGACCCTTATCAAGAAGGTGTAGAGCTGGTTAACACATCCAGTGATCTAAAAAATTCCACAGCTCATAAATTATCATCCTCTAGACCAAAACAGAGCAGCACAATTGTCCTTGGCTTCACACAAAGAATGGCAGTCTCTGCAATCCTGTAAGTAGATGGAACCAACATGGTGGGGGAAAACAGCATTTAATTTGGTTAAGAAGGAGGAAAACTATATGAACAGATATGAGAAATGGCTTTGGTTTACTTGTGCTAGAGCAGCCTAGTGACACCTAATCTTTGAATACATGCAGCTGATCACAGATACCCTTAGAAAAACAACCATTCCACAACAACAAACCACTCTGGCAGACAGCAAGCCTCTTACAGGGTCTATTCAAATGCAGGCAACATTTTAACTTTATGACATCTATATCTGTTGTACGTTTGTTTTTCACCATTAGGTGAGAAACAGGAACATTCAGTATTTTGAGATAAAATACGTGCAGAAAGAGGAGAATAAACAGGGAAAAAAAAAAAAAGAAAAAATAAAAAAAAAGGAAGTAGCCTTTCCTGTAGCAGGTTTGCAATGCACTTAAATGTGCTGGCAGAACACTGAAATACCCACTTTGAGTACTCAGACATGACTTTCAGCCCATTCTGCGAGTAAATTGTCTGCTCTCTTGCCTACTGCTGTCTAAAGGTACCTCAGAGCCAACGATTACAGCTCTGCCTGTTCCAACACTTTCCCCCTGTAAATAGTGCCTGACTATTTTCTGTTCTCACAAGGGCTTAATTAGTCCTGTTCACAGAGCTCTACAGCAGCTGGCACATCCCAGCAGACTCCATTGCATTTTCACAGCTATTGAAACCCATCTGAACCACACAGCAGATTTTTCTACACTAACAATTACACGTCCTGTGAAATTTACCTCCAGCTATACCTTTGAAGACCCCTTTCTGCAGTCAACTGAACCACAGGACAGCCCTGAGATGTCCCAAAATCACTGACACACGTGCAGATCACAGAAGTCCAAAGAATCCTGCCTGGTCAGAAAAAGAGCCCCTCTCCTCCACCAACAGAGCAGCAGAAACCTGCAGCTCCAGAATACATGAGAATCAGAAAGCAAAATGCTATTTAGACGTATAGTATTTGCTTCTCCTATTTCTGAACACCTTCATTTTGCCAACTCTCTTCAAGTTCTTTGCTATTTCTCAAATCAAGTAGCAGCAGCATAAGCTGTGTGGCACCTCCTTTCCTGAGAGAGGCTGCCTGCTTATCAGCACATCAGCTGCCACATCCCAACGTGCTGAGCAGCCCTCTGGAAACAGAAAGCCTCTCACCCTGTCCTGAAAGGGAACCTTGAGGTTCATCCTCAAACTGCACTAAAATTGTATTTTTATATCAAACCATTGAGACAAACTTTCCAGAAAATAAATGTCATCACTGGGCAAGTTCAATTTTATGGTTACATGATGGTAAAAGTCTGCATCTCACTCAGAAGGCAGGAAGCTGTTCTCTTCAAAGCTCTGTAACAAGAACTATGTAAAAACAACTCACCTCCCGCTTCTTATTAGCTTACACATTGATCTGCAGCATCCTGCTTCTAAAGTCAAATGTTCCAGTGGTAGGACAATGTTCAAATAAACAAATGAAAGTTAAAAATGTTTTCAGAAATTAGTTTCCTGAAGAATCAAAACTAGCATCTAATTTGTTTCTGTATCTTTAATTTTTGAAAACCAGTTTCTTTGTTCAACTTGTCTCGACCAGAGTGCTTTAAAAAGCAGAGGCAGACAGCCACCACATTAAGCACAACCAGCTGAAATATGTCTTGTAAAAAGACAAGGCATTTAAAACAAGTTTTATCAGAAAACAATAGTTTAAAATAACAGCCCTCCCCTTAAACACTGTCCCAAATACTTTTTCATCATCACCATTATCTTGTGTAACGTCTTTTCAAATCTACCAACACCGTCTGTCAGAAAATTCACTGAATGACTCAGACAGACACTTTCAAATCATAAATACTCAAAACTGCTATTTCCATTTCTGAACTACTTCTGTTCAAGGATTTGAATTGCTGATGGCATAATAATCCAACAACCTCCTGAAGTGTCCTTATCAAGATTTTCCTCATGCACAAATACCATGTCCACTGACGAAAGCAAGCCTTGTTGCTTTGCACAGTGGCTTGGACAATATGGTTATGCAATCCAAAACCTGTACAACTTGCAAAATTTTTTAGTGCCTAATACTGAGTATCTTTCATACATGAATGCTTGACACAGCTCCTTGAACATGCAACTGAAGACATGAGATAACAGCAGAGATCCCAGCATTAAAATCACTGGCATTACATGCCCCGCCAATTCCCATTAATTTTCCTTCATCACAGCTCTACAGAAACGCTTGCCTAGAGCAAGCACAGGCTTTCCCATGCCCAGCCTTCTAATCCTGTGCCTAGGAGTCAGGTTTGCAGTCTGAATCTCACCCACGTTGCCAAAACCACTGGTCACTAGCCACTTGCCAAATTCACAGCAATGTCACCAGCTCAACAGCACTGATCCAACTCCATTAGGGCAAAAACTGGTGATGGAAAGCCCCATGGTTCTGGCTCTCTTGTCTCTTTAAGACAATTTCAGCTCCTACACCCATGGCATTTTAAATCTATATTTGAGAATATACATTTAATATATAAGAATTCGTTGGAGAGGTTTTCACCATGAAAGGTTTTGCTTGAAGAAATATGCCAAAAGCACACTCTTGTCCTTCACACCACATTATGTTTTCATATCTGATTTATGCTCAGAAAGCATCATTTCAAAAACCTGGCCTGGGTTGGGATGCAGCTTTTAGCTCCCCCATCACTTATTCTGATTCAGTTTTCCACATTAGCAACTGTCCTCCATGGCTTTCACAGCAAAGCTACCAACAACTTTATTCACAACTATATTTCGTTGTCAGCTCAGACAAGGGAATAATTTCTGTATTTTATCAACTAATCTTATACTTCCAACACAACAATCACCTTCTTTTAGGCTTACAGTCTTCACATAGGCTTAAGTGCCACAGAACAGATGAAGTTCACACATTATTAATAAGCTATCCCTATAATTCAAGAACCACAGCAAGAAATCTTCTTCACTGCAACGGGCTGGCAACCCTACAGGAAAAGAAAAAAACTAACTCAAAACACAAACTTCCTTTTTCCTATAAACAAGGCTAGGTCACAGCCAAAGATAACAAGAAAAACTGGCCATGTTTCATGATTGTGCTGCACCCATAAGTCCATGACACAACATCTATTTTGTTGATTACAAACATATTTTCCTCTGTTATAGCAGCTACCACAAATCTGAAGTAGTCTCAGTAAGGTTCTGCAGCAAACAAGCACGTCCACACTGAAATACTACAAAAAGGTCTCTGAAATCTGAGAATTTTTATAAAAATTCTGAGACTGCTGGGCAGCACACAGCTCTTCACTGACTTCCAAAACAGACCTGTGAAGACCAGAGCCAAGATGGAGCCAGAAATTCAATACTCCCTGACACTGACTACAGCAAGGGAGTGAAAACAAGAGTTTAAATTACACTCTAAAATATCAACTCTTGAAACCAGATTATGCCAAGAAGGGTTTGTCCAGAGGGCTTGGCCAGTTTTATACAATTTGATCCATTTTTTAAAATACACAACATGGTTGTGATACACAAGGCAATTCAGCTGCCTGAAAAACTTCAATGCTGCATGAAGAACACAAAGTTTCTTTAAACGAGGGGTAACATCTAAAAGCTCTTCTGCTGTGTGACAAGTGCATGACAGTTTACATACACAAAGTGGCAAAGCCCGTATGACAAAAACATTAAAAAAAAAGTTATAATTTAATATTAATGGTTTTCTCAAAACAAATGCCCACACATCTCCTGAAGCCACAAAATCAAGTGACTTGCAAGGCTAAGACAAACACAAGAAGAAACTAACATTGCCTGAAAACCCCAGCAAAGAACAACAGCTGTCATCTCTTCTTTGTCTTCCAGGCGATTACCATATGTTTCAAACTCTTTGTTGTTCATCCCAAGCAAACAAGAGATGAATACCTGATTCTCTCAAGGAAAAAAAACAACAAAACAAAAACTAAACAGAAAAAAATCAGAAAACTTTTTTTAAAAGTTTCTTCTGGTGCCACTTGAGAATATCCAAACCGTGGTTACCCTAATATTTGTAACACGTTATCTACTGTTGGTAACCCCAGTGTTTACAGATACGTGCACTTCCAAACACTCAGCCGGCAGAAAGGGTTCCCATATTGTGCAAGCGGAGGAATTATTATTTACATTGCCTCCGTAAGGAGATTTCAGGCGCAGCAGCAGATTTCCCTGCCCTGACAAGCAACAAGTGCGCGGAAGGCTATAAACAAGACCCACTTACGGTGCTCTTGACCCACTTAGAGCGCTGCACCGGCCTAAAGCCTCCTCCTGCGGCGGCGATTCTCCGGGCTCCGCCGTGCCCCGGAGCCGCTCGCTGCCCGCAGGCTCCGCTCGCCGCAGGGCCCGGCCCGGCCCGGCCCGGCCCTCCGCCCGCCTCCCCGGCCCGGCCCGGCCCGGGCCCCGCCGCGGCTCCTCCCGCCGCCCCGAGCAGCGGCCGCACGCCCGGCCGGGCCCCCCCGGCCCCGCGGCAGCGGCCGGGCCGCGCAGCCCCCGCGGAGCGGAGCGGGCTCCGCGGCTCACCCGGGGCTCGCTCACCTGGCAACGGCCGGCGGAGGTGCTGCCGCCGCCCCCGTCCCGCGGCCGCCGCTGCCGCCGCCGCCCGCCCGGCCCGCCCGCCGCCTCCCCCGGCCCTACGGCGTCACCATCGCACGAGCCCCCCGCCGCCAATGCGGGAAGCGCCGCCGCGGCTGCGCGCCCGGCCCGGAAGGACGCGCGGCGGGCCCGGCCCGGCCCGGCCCCTCACGGAGAGGCGGCGCCGCGGCCGCGCAGCCGCGCCGAGAGCGGAGCGGGGACAGCGACCGTCCCCATCCATCCATCCCTCCCTCCCTCCCGGGAATGGGTTCGGGAAATCGGTGGGGAAAGAGTCCTGAGATACCGGGTCCAACCTGTGGCCGGACGCCACCTTGTTAGCTAGACCGGGGCACTGAGGGCCGTGTCCTGTTCCCTAGACCGGGGCACTGAGGGCCGTGTCCTGTTCCCTAGACCGGGGCACTGAGGGCCGTGTCCTGTTCCCTAGACCGGGGCACTGAGGGCCGTGTCCTGTTCCCTAGACCGGGGCACTGAGGGCCGTGTCCTGTTCCCTACACCTCCAGGGACGGTGACTCGGCCGCTCATTAAGACTGTATGCTCTCATTGTCGCTGTTGCCTGGAGAAGAGCACACCTGGCTGCACCCTCCTGTCAGGGGGCTGTGAAGAGCCATAAGGTCTCCCCTTGAGCCTCCTTTACTCCAGGATAAACACCCCCAGCTCCCTCAGCTACGCCGTGTAAAATGTGTTCCAGGCCCTTCACCAGTTTTGTTGTACTCATCTGGACTCATTCCAGCGCCAAAAAGTTCTTCCTGAACTGAAGGGTGTCGCCCTGAAAACTCAGCTTTTGGAGCTTGTTGACATAGTTTCTAAAGACATTCCCAGGACAGTAACTGTAAACAGATATATGTACGTTCCTTCTGTTACATGTCTTTGATGGACATCTCTCACCAGTGTGGTTGGCTATCCAATCCCTGGCTGTGGTCAGAAACCTATACATTGTGAGAGAAGAAATTAAGTGCTCTTTCTTCCTTCACCATATCCTGAGCTGCATCTGTGTGACTTATTTTGGGTCCAGCAGCGACAGAAGGGCCCAGGACTGGACACAGCAGTGGAGGCGAGGCCTCACCGAGTGCAGGGGCACAGTCACTGCCCTGCTCCTGATCCTGGCCAGGACACCCCTGGCCTTCCTGGCCCACGTTCAGCCAGCTGTAGTCCCACACTCCTTTTCCAGCTGGCTTTCCAGCCACTGTGTTCCAAGCCTGTATTGCTACAAGGAATTGCTGTGGCCAAAGAACGGAAGGGATTGGCAAAGAACGGAGTTTGCAGCCCCCAGGCTGGAGGAAGGTTCCCTTTTTCACCGCTTCCCCTGTGCCCTGAGCTGGCAGCGGAGTGTCACCCTCTCCTCTCGGAATCGGTGTCAGGGGAAATCCCAGCATGATTTCCATGATGGAGAGGCCACCTGTGGGAACAGCCCAGAGCCATCCAGGCACAGCACATCTCTCTGCGGGAAAGGTGCCCAACAGAACACACACCAGAAAGCACAAAAAAGAATCATGATCAGCAGTCCTCAATGCCCAAATAACAATAATAAACACTTATTATAATAGAATGATCTCATGTTCATGCCCTCTCCATCCATCAGTCTTCTCCTACAGGACCTGAACTAAAATGTCTTGTTTCTTAGCTCTGTTTAAATGACAGTTGAGATCTATTTTTTTATTTTATTTTATTTTTTCCACTAGAAGAGAACATTGGGAGGGGACCAGAATGGGGGTCAGAATGTATCTGAAGGGGGTGCCAAGAGGATGGAGCCAGGTTTTTGGTGGTGCCAGGCAATAGGACAAGAGGCAATGGGCAGACACTGATGCTCAGAAGTTCCACCTGAACATGAGGAAGAACTTCTTTCCTGTGCAGTGACCGTGCACTGGAACAGAACGTGCAGAGAGGGTGTGAAATCTCCCTTAAGGAGATGTTCCAGAACCATCTGGAGGCAATGCTGTGTCCCATGTGCTCTGGGGTGGCCCTGCTCGAGCAGGGAGGTGGGGGCACTGTGGTCCCTTCCAAGCTGACCCAGTCTGTGATTCTGTGACTGTGTGATGTGGACATTCCCTGTGTCCAGGGCAGCTGGAGGAGGGGGAAGAGGCCCCACTGGACAGGCTGACCTGCCTGCTCCAGGCATGGCACCGAGCAGGGAGACCACAGCTGGCACAGGACCAGAAGGATGATGAAAACCAGTGTTCCCTGATGCTGCAGGAGGCACCTGGGTAGCCTGGCTCAGGTGACAGGGCCCAAATTCCTGTGTCTGGTGTAGAGGCACAGAGCAGGGGCACCACAGAGAACAAGAACTTGCCCTGTTAAGGAATGGGAAGTGTTGGCTGAGCAGCAGGAAAACCTATGTGACGTGGAGATTTCGCCTCCCAAAATAGTGTCCTTGGGGAAAACGGTGGAAACCCTACACCTGCATGTTTTACAGTGAGACCAGCCAAAACACGAAGGGAACACTACTCTGTTGGAGGATAAGCTTAGCAATTGCCAGGGAGAGTAACTGGACCATTTGGAGAGCCTGTCTGTAATTTGTGTGGCTCTAAACTTTAGTGCTTTGCTGAGCCACACTCCAATCAATACACTTGTCCCCACACCCAGAAATTTCAGCTCAAGCCAGTGAGTGTGAATGAGGCAGTTAATGCAAGCAAAATTATCCCTATAAATTAATATTTGAGTTGTTTTGATCCCTAATACCTGCAAACAATAAATATATCCTGCCCACTCCTTAAAACTCTGTTTATAAAACTATGATCCCCTATTGTCTCCTTTAAAATATGTCCCACCTCACACATTCATTAAAGTTTTTGTTACTGAACATTACAGTTGCACTCTTACACGTACTTATGGTTTCTCTCATCATTCAAAATGTATTTTGGCAGCAGCACAGGGAGCAGCAGCTGCAGTGGCTGCTCCAGCTCCACCCCGTGCCTGTCAGATGAAGTATTTCCTGCCCTGTCTTTCAGGATTTCATCTGTAAAATGGCGCTAATGATTTAAAAATATTTTGAGCTTCACTGACAAAAAATATATGTAAAAACCGCATGTCATTTTCGTCTGTCATTTCCTGTCACCATAACTTAATGTGTATGCAGCCAATTAAGAGGGAAAATGAGATAGGAATACTGATTCAATAAATATTAAATAAAAGGAATTTGGGTCGTTTATTCTGGTTTAAGAGCCTGGAAATCAAAAAGCAAAGCTGTGCCCTGCAATACAGCAAAACACATTTTCAGAAACAGAGTTATGTACTGCCTGGGCATTTGCAGATGATTCCTAGAAAATGTAGCAGTAATAAAATGTCCACTGCCTTAATTCCTTCAGAATATGTTTGTCCTATATACACAGCCCTGTGGTTTGTGGAAGCTGGCAGGTCATTACTGGTTAACTCTGTTGTTCCTGAGCAGGAGAAAACAAATCTGCCTGTGGCAAACGAAAGTGAGACTGGCCACAATCATCACAGGGAATTGCTGCCACTCTTAAAAACTGGTCCAGATGTTTGCTCAGGCCAAGAAGATGTTAAATACTTGTGCTGTTCCTCGAGGCTGTGGACAAGACAGGGTTACAATTAGCTCCAACACTGGGTCCACCCCACGTCTTTTTGTTTTTTCCCCTTAAAGGCAGTGTTTTCCCTTGCATGGTAATGCCCCATCCTGCCCATCCCACATAATGTCCATGTTTTGGGAGCCTTGTGAAGGGCTGACACAGTGATATGGCACTCTAGGAAGAGCCACAAGACAAATGATGACTCAGAATAAAACTGCCTTAGGGTAAGGAAGAGCCTGGACCTTTTTTTTTTCTTCTTTTTCCCCCAGGATGTGTGTTACTGCTGCAAGCCTTTAAACTGCTTCATCTCTGTTGGCAAACATACCTGAGCAGCTCCCTTCTGAAGCCTTCTGTTGGGCACAGAAATCTAACCTTTGCTTATCTTTGAGCTGGTTATATTTAGACTTCAGAGCTGGTATGCTCAGGAGGTGGCCCAGTCCCAAAGCCTGGAGATGGGACAGGCACTCACCAGTCTGTGCATCCACAAACCTTTGCACACAGGGTGCTGGTGCCAGGGGGACAGAATCTGGCCAGGATACACACCTGCACCAAGGAGATGGGATGCATCTCTGTGTCCCAGGGATTAGACATGGCCAAACTGCCTGTGAGAAGAAGGGGATCTGATATTACCTTCACATCTGCTGTGTGCCTGTCCTATGTGTTCCTTCACAGCCTGCCCTTCAGCGAACTTGACTTCACAGAGTGTCTGCTAGAAACTCCTTAACCTTAAATGCAGTTAAACAAAAGCTAAATGAAAGTTAATGACCATATAAGCAGCTGATTCTGGAAAAGCCTTGTGACAGCCACTTGAGAAATGTCCTGTAGTCACTGGAAGGTATTTCCCAAGGTCTCCTTGGGATGTTCCGTGGCTGTGTCAGCAGATGAAAATACTGTCTATATTTCTGTAACCACAGGTGATGAGGAATTGCTCCCACAGTGTAATTTAAACCTCCTAGGCTTCTCCCTGGCTGGGCTCGAGTGAGCAGAGGGAGACTCCTGCATGTTTGATTTCATATGACTGAACAAGATCTGCTTCGTTTGTGCTTTGTTGGGATCCACAGGGAACAAGCTTTGGTCCATATAGAAAATGTAAGTTACAGCAATGCTGCATGTCTGGCTGTTCCCTGAACTGCAAGAAGCAGCACCTGCTCTGCTACACTGAGCTCTGAGCAGGCACAGATTTTTGGGGGACAAAGAGTGGCAGCCTCCAAATGAATCAAGTGGCCTGAAGTTCAGCAGTGTTAAAAGGTTCATTTAAATTCTCTCACAACCCTGCCACCTTCTTCTTAGCATGATTAATATCAACTGAAAGTTTCTGGGATCAGGTACTGCTCAGCTTACCTTGCAGCAGAGCACACTGAGGCCTCATTCATTCCCACTGTAACTTAGGCAGTAGTTGCCAGCTGGAAAATGATGACAGATTTGCATCCTGTTCTGCTCCATTTAAGAGCCCATGTTCACTGACTTGCAGTAACAGCATATTTGCATAGTGCCTTTAAGCCCAAAATATTTTAGTTTTACATGACTTAAGGGTGGCCATTTCAGCCTTGAAGTGCAGGGACTTGAGGGTTGGAATGTGGCAGCCAGTTACCAGCCCACAGAATGTAACAGTGAGGATCTTATCCCTAGGAAACTGCAAACAGAATCTGAGCAGGCAGAAACCAGGCTGACCTCCCTAAGCCTTACTTCAGCTACAAGATCTTCAATACCCTTAAATAAACAAGCCCTGAGCTGACCTCTCTTTTGTAGCACAGCCCTTCCTCCAGCATTGTGCCAGAGTAAGGATTTGCTGCTGCAGACCCTCCCAGGCTCCTGCTGAGCCCCTCAGGAACCACCTCCAACCCTGCAAGGTGCTGCTGAGCCTCCCTGTGCAGAACTGGGTGTCCCCACACCATGTGGATACAGCTGTCTGCCTGCCAGAGTGCATGAGCAGAGAACCTAGGCCTTCAATTAAACTTCTTTTCAGCCATATTTCTCAGAGATCTTGACAGAAAAAGGAGGTGTACAGAAAATATTCTGTATTTAATACAGAAGAAGGCTGGAGGTTAAAATGTAAAGAAACTATTTTAAAATTATGCAGCAGATTATCAACAGAGCTCAGAATTGAGATTAGCTCCCAGCCCCACACCCCTTTCTATCACTTTGTGCATCAAACAAAGCACAACTTAAAATCTGTTGAACTTTTTAACTTCCATGGGAAAGAAGCAGTTCTGCTGCAGCTTTCTGTTTGAGTTCCTTTAGATTTGCATCAAGCCAATCTGGCTGTGTTCTTATTTTATAATTATTACCACCCTATAGAGGTTCTTTTATGTGGGAGTGCCATTGAAATTAAGTTTGAAGCTAGAGTTTAGTGAGATCAAATTTTTGGATACAAAATTCCCAGAAAATTCTAAAATACTGAAACCTGGGACTTGTGGGAATAAAAAAGGGGGGAGGAAAGAAATCTAATGGTCACTTTTTTCCTATGGCTATATGCTCCCAGTCCAATAGGAACTGCTGGCTCCAACCAGGCTGCCAGAGGTCTGGAATGCTGGGACAAAAGGCCAAAAAACATCTATTTTTCCATCCAGACAACATTTTAGGTGGAAAAAGAAGGACATATCCAGGGACACCCAGATGAATAGCAGCCCTAACAATGCCAACTTTTCCGCTCCCAGGGTTGTTTACACCCACAAAATGAAGTGTGGTGCCAAACCTCAAGGAGAGTTGTGTGGTCTTTATCAGAAAGGCCAGATGAAGTAATTCTGAACTATGAGACACATTAACAATGCCTGAGGGTGCCATTTACAAAGGGCTGACACCTTCGAGCACTGATGCAATAAGGATGGACAAGAACACGAGGTGAGGGTGGTGGGAGGAAAGGTCTTTTTCAGATTTATCCAAGGTAGAGCAAATTTTATTGCTGGGCTAGAAACAGAGTATCCCAGGAGTGAATAGCTCACTCATTTGATCCCATCTTGGGCTCAGTCCAGCTCCCACTGAAGTTTAATGGCAGTTGGATCAGGCTGCTGCACTCACATTTTTTCCATGCATGGAAAACTATTTCCGTTACTTTGAATTACAATACCACTGGCTTTGGATTTTATATAATAAAGTGAATCTAGGCCACTGTTTATATTCCAAAAAAAACTGCATTCTGGGATGCCAGCAAATATATTGCCTGTTGGATTAAAAAAAATAAAATAAAAACTGGACACATTGGTTTAAAAAAAGCAACAGCTCCTAATTATTAAGCATAATTTCTCTTCCTTGTGCTTTTCTGGAGTCCTCAAATATTTGAAGTATGAAAGGTACATATAAATTCTTCTCTGGTGGTTGAAATGGTGGAATCTGTAAAACTGCAATGTTTTATAAGAAACAGAGGTTTAATATAAAAACAATAATCTTCATGACTGGCTCGTTGCTTACTGGCATATTTTGAGCATTTTAAAATTTACAAGAAAAAAAAAAAACCCAACACCCCTGCAATGTCAGTGACAAAGCAGATGTATATTAGCAAACCCTTATATTTTGGGAACTGGCTTCTCTTGATTGTTCTGACTGCAAATGAACTCTGCAGATGCTGAGAGGTACAGGAAACGTCTTGTGCTAGGAACAGCATTTGCTCCCTGCTTTATGAATTGGATTGTGCTAAAATCCCAATGTGGTAAGACTGATTAGCAGACTTTGGTAATGCCTTCTGCCCTGGTACAGTTTTATTACAGTCCTTTTATTACCAAGTTAAAACACAGAGACTTCCACAGCCACGCTCTGGGAGCAAACGTTCCTGTGGTTGGCTCCTGCCGGGGAAGAGCACGGCCCCTGCCCTCTGAAACACAGAGCAGCAAAATAAAAGAATCTCACCAAAAGAACAAACCAAAACACACGTACACACAAGCAACAGAGGGAAAGAAATGTCATTGAGGGGAGCTCAGTGTTGAAGAGAAATATACAACTGGGTTGGTGGTGAGGAGGATTTAATAGAGCTGAACAAGGTGACCACCTGCATCCACTTGAGAGAGGAGAAGCTGCAGCAGGATGAGGAGCGCAGCCATGTGTATGTGTGTGTGTGTGTGCAGTGCTTCTTTCCACTGACAAAATACACTCTGCAAACATCCCTGGCACCGGCAGCTTTTCCTCTCTATTGAAAAATTAACTTTCAGCATGGGATTTGAAGGAAAAGGAAAACAAAAATCCCTTGCACACACAGCCACATGGTTTGAGCTGGGCAGATTTCCCTCGGTGGCACAGAGGAGCCAGGTTCTGGCTTCATGGGCACTCCTAGGCTGTGCACTGGTCAGCCACAGGTTGAACCTTCCTTCCTCACAACAGCAAGCTGTGAACTTTCCTCTACCCCACTGTGGTCTGGGGAGCATCCAGGAATGGTTTTACAAGGCTGTGGATTTTAAGCCGTACCCTCGTAGCCTTAGCTAACCTTCCCTCTAATGTGACAAAGCCCTTCAGAGGGACCAAGAATCAGTTCTGAATTTCCCACTGCAGGATTTGAAATCTGAATAACTGGGACTCAGCCATGGCTGCCTGTAATTTCCAGTGTGCAGTAACTGTTGCAAAATGCTGAGATTTACTGATCAGAGAGAAGAAAGAACCTACTCCTTCTCACTGGCTTTCTTTGTGTAATGAAATAGCACCTCCTCAGCTTCTTCACCCTGACTGAAACATCCCAGGGCAGATGCCAATGGGGTATTGCCCATTGCCCCAAGGGGAGCTCCACCCAAAGACAAATTCCCCAGCAGAACTGAAGGAATGTCAAATTAGCTGACCTGACGAGGTGGGGGGGAAATTTCAAAACCAAAATGTCTCTTAAATAAGCTTCTTTTAATTATTATCACCATCTGTTTATTTATACAAATATAAAATATATTTATATAGATTTATATAATATAGATTTGTTGCTTTGGCGGCTCCTTTCATTTACAGACGTACTGGTCGACGATCTCTGTGCACTTTTTACACTTGACATAACAGCACCAGTGGAACTTGCAGTGGCAGCGCTCCACCTGCACGCTCTTGAACTGGTCGTAGCCCCGTCCGCAGCACATCAGCTCGCAGCCATCCATGCCCTCCGAGGTCTTGTTGCACAGCCGGCCCTGCGTGCCCAGCGAGCCCGTGGTCTCGTTGCGGAGGCAATAGTCCGGGCTGGGGTCCACGTAGACCAGGTCCTCCTGGGTGGGCATGTTGAAGCGGTTGTTGACCAGCTCCAGCTTGCCCTTGCGGCTGATCCTCATGGCCGCGGCGCTGTCGTACTTCTCCTTCAGCAGGTCGCCCACCTTGCGGAAGTCGGCCAGCTGCAGCCAGCAGGTCTTGAGGCTGCACGAGCCCGACACGCCGTGGCACTTGCAGGCCACGTCTGCCAGCTTGTACACGGCCTGTGGGGGAAAGGAACACCATCAGGAGGAGGAGCTGCGTTTGTTCCCGCTGCACTGGCAGCTGGCTTAATTACAGCCAATTCATCGCGCCTCCAGAACCGCTTTGATTATCCCGCAATTTCTGTTGTTTCGCCCTTCAGAGGAGACAAAGGTCTTCTCCTCCCCCTGTTGCGACTGCTGTGCTGCTGTTCCCTAAATATTTCTATTTCTGGTCACGCTGCCTGCAAACACGACTTCCTCACCCCACCTTCCTTCCCTCTGGCAGATTTCTGGCTTGACAGCAGGGCCAAGAGCAGGAGAAAAAGAGAAGGAGCCCTCTTTGCGTGGACTCTGGAAATTCCCCAGCTCACAGACCACCAGGGTGTGGCGTGTTTTTCCCGTTCAGTGCTGCAGAACACCTGGGAACCAGCCCATTTCCTACCGCCCGCACCAGGAACCGACGCTACCGTCGCAGGGATACATCTGCATCCTTTGGAAACAAGCCCATGGACCCACACCCTTCCCCTCCATCCCCCCCGAGAGCAGCTCATCTGGGGGTGTCCAGAGAGGGGCAGGCAGGGGTGGTGCTGGACAGACGGACACATTTCCCTGGAAGGCAGCTGGAGAGAGCCAGGAGCCCTCGCTGCCTTCCTGCACCATCTCCTGCCCGGCTCCCTCCACCAGCAGGGCACAACAGCCACGATTTCCACAGCACACCCAAGCTTCCTGCCCTGGCTCTCCCCAGACACTTCCAGCTACGTTTTCAGGAGCCTGCAGATGCATCATACCCCCTGAAAATCCAGCATCAAAGTTAGCAAAGAGCCTTGAAAATTCAGAGTGTAAAGCGCTCATCGGAGCGAGTGCAGCATGTGAAGGGAAAGGGTGTTTACTCTCCTCCTCCCCACTCTAGCTGGGAGGCGAGAGAAATACTGAGAAATCCAAAAAAAAAAACAAGGAAAGGAAACTGAAATGCAGGTTGGGTTTGTTCTTCCCATTCATTTCAGAGCCAGGTACAGAAGTGCAATGCTTTGGGAGCTGACAGAGCTTGCAAAGATCCCCTCCCCGTCAGAGCTACTCTGTGCTACAGCAGCTTGATCCCCCAGCCCTTGGCTCCTCATCCTCTCACCATCAGGCTCACATCTGCTCTCCCAAGACCATCCTGCATCCTGCAGTGCTTTTGCCAGATCCCACATGCCAAGCAGAGATGTTTGGCATCAGCTGCAAAATTACCACCAGCTGTATCTGGTGGGGGAGAGGGAGGAACACGAGAACAAAACAGGGCGCTCTGAAAGAGATGGCGATGTGTCTTCCAGCCAGGTTTTCTGCTGGAAAAAAGCAGCCAAACACAGAGGTTTCTTTTTTGCCTCACTCACTGACACAGAAGGAAGCTTCCCAGCTCCCTGCTTTCACGTGCCAAGGTGATTAAGGCAATTGAGCATACTGCAAGCAAAACCTTCTGCCTACAACAACGTCCTGGACCAGCAGGGAGAAGTCAGAGTTCTCCTACAGCAACTGGTTGCTCCTTGCCCAGCTAAATGTCTACTGCTTTTGACAGCTAGTGAAGATTCAATTTGGCTTAATGGCTAAATCACATGGAGGCAAATACAGCTCCTGAGAAAGTCAATGGAGTGAGTCCTTGAAACAGAAAAGCTTTAGTTCTGCTCCTCAGAGCTCAATTTACCAAGGCAATCCCTCACGGTGCAATGTAACAGCTACAAGCTGGGAGTCTTGGATCAAACTACAACTGCAGAGGACCAACCACACCATTACTTAAGGATTCCTGCTCTACTGTGACCAGACAGGCTACAGCTGAATTTCCTGAGCACCAGACACTCACTATATCCTCACTGCACTGCCAGCCTGCTTGTTATAAGCCTGTGTTAGCACTTTTTCGTTATGGTTCTGTCAAATCCCAGGCCACTCATGCCTCCCTTGCCCTTGCATGTGTTTTTATAAAGTATTATGATTCTGCCTAATCCTGGGCTTTGTTCCTTTAGAAAAACACTGCAACCCAATCCCCCTCAGTTAATGTCAGGGGAATGAGTTCACTCTGACTTGGCTTGAGGCAACTGATGCTCAAAACATCTGGCCCACGTGGGCAGTAGCTGCTGTGGGGAAGGCGAGCGCTGCCAGTGATCACAGGTGAGCACACGGTGCCACTGAGCCCCCACAGCTCCCACCACCCGTGTCCTGTGGAGCCAGCCACAGCTTCAGCTGCTAAATGACTCTCCCACTCTCCCCCTCCACTGCCCAGATGAGGAGAAAGCAGGGGAAATTGGAGAATTCCTCCCCAGCCAGGCTAGGGTCAAGGTAAAGAATAACAGACCCCACATGCAGCTCTGAGGGCAGGGTGTGATGGATGGCCACGCCACCTAAACAGGTTGAAAATGCCTCTAATGGAAAAGCCCCCTCCATAAGCCCAAGGTCTCTTCCAATTCTTTTTGTGCAGGAATGGGAACAGGAGGAGAACAAATGGGTCATTCCTACGTGGTCAATCAGGCAGACCCCCTTCCCCAGGCTCTCGTGGCAGTGGCTGGAGTGCCTGCTGAGTGAGGGCTGCCAGGTGCTGACTGCGTAAACAGCCTGGAAGGACAGACTGCCACAGCCAGACAGAGCCACAGATAAGGAAGGGGGGCAGTAGGAGAGGCTAATGGAGACCAACTGGAAGAAAAGACAGATGGAAGGAAAGGACATGTTGAGATAACAGCCAAAGACAAACAAACGAGCAATAAAGCCAGAAGCCACCAGCCCAAGGACTGCGATGTGGAGTGAAGGGGTGATGGGGTCAGGACTGCCTGAAAGATAAAAGACCTCTGATTCCCTCCTGTCCCCCCCCAGCTCCTTCTGAGAACCACAGAGAGAAGGGACAATCCCCTCTCCTGCCACCAGAGCTCCTCAGGATTCAATAGCTTTCTCACTCATAGGAAACTGAGTGAAGGGACATGCCAAAAATCTGCCTGTAAATCAGAAGGCATCAGCTGAAACCCTGGCTGTGAAAGCAGGGCGAGGCTGCAGTGGGATGGCAGCTGGTGCTCACTGCTGGGTCTCCAGCAGTCCTTTCTTCCAGCATAAACTTGTGGGAATGAGGGGTTACATATGCACCTTCCTGCTTACAAAACCAGTATCTCAGAAGTTTAGGAATGCAGGACTAGACAGGACCTCCTGGGTTATTAAGCATGATCTCCTGCTATTGTAGGCACTGCTTCAAGTAACATTTTCCCTAAATGCATAGGATGCCCTTCTAAAAGCAATTAAGTTTTCAGCCACCATTATTCTGATTGCCATTCCAACAATAAATATCTTTTTCTGATTCTCAGCCTGTATGTATTTACTTTATACCCATTTGCTACTGTGCCAAATTGGCCTTTTGCTTACAAAGTACTTTTCCTTCCCTGTTATTTCTCCCACGAACACAGACATCAGTCATATCCTCTCTCCACTTTCACTTTACTAGGCTAAATATGGCAAGCTGCTCTAGCACACTTTCTTAAGAAAAGATTCCTATCCCTTGGGTCAGCCCTAACAAGCCTTTTCTAGTCTGAGGTCATTTTACTTGGGAATACGAGAACACACAATACTTTGGGGCCTCACGAGAGCCCAACACAATGGCATTAGTATTCCCCCATGTTGTATGAAAAGCCTTATGTCTGCTGTGTTACAGGATATTTACCACCTTCCAAGCCACATTGCATCTGCAGCCATTTTCAGCTGACTGCTGTGACCATTTCTTTCCTACTCTTGTCCTGATGACTAAAGATGTGTCTCATACGAGGCCTCAGTGTTGTTTCACTGAGTGTCACCAGCTGCTGTACAAAATTCACATCCTCCTCTCTGTAGTCATAATATCTGCCACCTTTGCATCAACAGCAAAGTTCATCAGCCCATTTCTAGTGCCTATGTTGAAGCTGAGAAACAAAAATCCTAAGGGCAAGTCCTTGATGAGCTCTGCTAATTAAGCTCCATTAAAATCAAGCTCCATTCTTTCACACAACTTACTGACGTCTTTCCTCAAACCAGTTTCTTGTCCATCTCACAGCTACTGCAACTTTCATTATATTTCCCAGTTTAACCAAGAACTTCCCAGGGGGGAAATACCTCAGATGTTTCACACAAGTTCACATCAATGAGGCCTACCAGATCTAGTCTGCTTTTAGAAAGTCAGTGATGTTCTAAATGACTGAGGGATCAACCTTTGGAAAAAAAGTCTTCTCAAATTATTTCCTATTTTCCCCTGAGATATCCAATGCTCCCCACTCCAACTCGAAGCCCCAGGCAAAGCACTCACTCACATTGGGTACCAAAACTTCTCTGCCTTTAGATTCAGCCCCATCCTCACTGGCTGTCTCCTTTCTTCTCTGATTTGCAAAGTTTAAAAAACTTTTGCTGTTTATTTTATTAACCTTTGCAAGGTCTGACTCAGCATGATTTTTCCTGTTCTCACCTCCTCTTTCCACTTCTTGACCTCTAAGAGAGAGCTTTTTGTATTTATTTGCTATCTTTTCCCTTCATTCTTGGTAGGCTCTTGGTCTATTCCTAACAGCTTCTCTGTGGCAGTTATTCATTCAGTGAAGTCTGGATATTCTTCCTACAACCTTTTTTCTCTTGTTGGCATGCAGAGTTGTAATGGCTTTAGCATCTTTGACTTGAAAAAGTTCCAGACCTCCTCCACATCCATTTCCTAGGCTGAGCTTATTAATCAGCTCCCTTAGTTTATCAGAGTTTGTTTTTTTGGTTGTTTGTATTTTATTTTCTTTTTAAATCCACAATCTTAATTACACACTGGTTTATACTTCTATTTAATTTAATCTAATCTAAAATGATTTGTGCTCATTTAATCTGTGCAGTTCACCTGGCACCTCAGACTAGGGGCCAGACTCTGTCTCTGGACCCCTCAAGGCTGC